>NW_006159701.1:7071279-7115144 GCF_000334495.1 Tupaia belangeri chinensis | reverse complement strand
ACCCGGCTGACCACAGTTAGAGTCCTAGATGTGGTGGCTTGAAAGTCACACCAGGAGCATTGGGTGCCCAAAATCCTAAGAGGAGAACGGAGGAGAATCCACAGTGGCCATTGACATCCCCTCAGAGGGCAATATCTCACTTTCTTTCTCTCTGTCTCTCTCTCTGGCAAGTATATGGACCCTCTGGCAAAAATCTAAAAAAAAAAAATAATAAAAAGAGAGAGCAGAAAGGGCTCATGGGAGCCCCCCACTCCTGCCTGGCAGGGGAGAGGAAGCGCAGTGCCCCCACTGGGAGGGGGCTGCAGAAGGGACTGTAGAAGGGGCCTCCTGACCTAAGCTGTAACCACAGGTGAGGGAAGCAGCCAGCCAAGCCATGGTGACACTGAGGAGGGGGACCCCAACCTCCCTCCCGTCCCTCTGTCCAGTGCCCCGGGTTCTCTCCACTGGCTAAATCCAGAGGCAGGGGAGCAGCCAAGGTGAACCCACGTGAGTCAGCCTTCTGGGGGGAGAACAGGAGGGTGGGGGCAGAGCCAACACAGAAGGCGAGCAGAGGCGGGGCACCCTGCCAATATCGGTTGGCTTCGCTGCGTAGAACATCACCCCTGCAGTTGGTGGCTTCATACAACCGTGGTGTCTGTTTGCAACTCTGTGATTTGGACTGGGCAATCCCTTCTCTCCCATTCCCTGATCCCATCACCCTGGGCGTGGCGGCCTCGGCACTCAGTGTGTTTCTCAGGCTGCGAGGGCCGGCTTTGCACTGCAGCCCGTCATGTGGGGTCTGGCTCCCTACCCCTGGGCATACTTAGCTGCTGCACTGTGGCGCTGGCCACGCGTGCCACGTTTACTGACCCCACTGGCCAGAGAGAGTCATCTTCTAAGCCTTCACAAGTAGTCATTTTATTTTAACCCTCCACCATTCCTGTAAGTAAGTTTTGCTATCACTGTTATTGTCATCATCCCTGTTTCTCACAGGAAGAAAGCAAGACGCAGAGCGGTTAAGTAACCGTCCTAAAGACACACAGCTAGAAAGAGCCAGAGCCGGGATCTGAACCCTGGCAGTTCAGCACCCTCAGCCTCTGCACTCCTCTGGCTCCAGAGCCGAGAGCCCACCTGAGCAGTGGCGAGGACCACGGGCTCTGTACACGGCAGAGTTCTCCATCTCAGGTGTTTCCTTGGCGGTCTTCATGGGGCCCAGGAGACGGGGAGGAACACTGTAGCTCACACGTGTTCTCCAGCCACCCTTGGCTGGGGCTGCTTCTTCCTGTGCCTCCCCCACCTGGCGCCAGGAGGGCCTGGCAGGAGAGGGCCTGCAGGCAGGTCTTCAAGATCTATTATTCATGGGAACTAAGAGAAGCTTTTTGCTCTTTCTGAAGTGGTCTTGAATTTCTTAGCATCCACATCCTGGGAGTGGCCACAGCTGGACCGAGTGAGGCAGGAAGCAAAGGTCCTGTAGCCAGAAACTGGGTTAAAATGTCCCTTTGGGGTGGTGGGCTTCTGGAGGAATATCTGGTGACCCCTCCTGAGGGTTTTGGCTGTGCTGGCATGGACGAGATGCTTTCTCTGTGGTACTTTTCACTTCAACCTCCGATGACCCTAGAAAGGACCCCCCCACACAGATGTGCAGATGGAGGCTCCTGGAAGCCGAGGCTCCTGCCCAGCCCCACGCTGCTTAGCTGAGGGGGTGGGGTAGGGTGGATGGATGGAGCCCCCAAGGTCTGCAGTCTTAGTCATTGCCCACGATGGGAGATGCCCTCCTGACACTGGTGCTGTAGGTGAAAACGAGAGCGGTGTGTTTGCATGGGGTGTGTGTGTGTGTGTGCAGCTGAGAGTGGTTGGGGTGCAGTGTGGTGGGCATAGGGGTAACAGGTATGTAACAGGTGTGTGGAGTTATGTGAAAGCGGTCAGCGTGTGTGGATGGGTGCATTTATGCGGGAGTGTGTGTGTGTGTGTGTGTATGTGTGTGAGAAGCTGTTGTGTGTGTGTTTGTGTATGTGTGTGTGTGTTGTGGTGAGAAGTAAATACCTCTTCTTCACAAAGATGCCAAGAAAATGTGCGTTTCCCAGGGCAGCGAGCGGCCGAGGCCAGCCGACTCGGGCTTTCTGTCTGGTTACCAGGACAGCCCGGCCTGCTGGCTGAGACGATCAGACCGGGTATGCAATTAGTGTGAGGAGTCTGGTCCACATGTGCGCTCAGGGACCGTGAGCCGAGACAGTCCTTTCCAAACGCAGACGGGAACGGGTTCAGAAAAGCACAGTACCCTTTGACGACCGCCCCAGGAGCGGCTTAGCTTGTGCTCGATTTCCTTCTGGGCCGGGAACCCATCCTCTGTCCTAGCAGCTGTGACGGCCATGGTGGTCAGGAAGCTGTCTCTTATCTTAAGCCAGACTCTCCCTTAAGGGCCTCCCATCCACTGCACCAGGCCTGGCTGACTGACCACGCATAAGAGTAGAGGTTAAGAGTGTGGATATCAGGACCGGCCGATGGCATAATGGTTACGTCATTGGATTCCCGCATAGTCGACCAACAGCTTAAAACTCATGCTGGGTGCATGTGCATGCATGCCCGAAATCCCAAGAGAATGGAGGAGAGGGGATTGTGGCATGGCTAACCCCTAGGGGGTGATTTCTCACTTTCTGTCTCTCTGGTGAGCTACATGTGCCCTATAGCAAAAATTTCTCTTGAAATAAAAAAAAAAAAAGACTGCTGATGCCAAAGGAGGACACACTGGTGTTACAACCTGGCTGGCTCTACTGTTCCTGCTTTGTGACCTTGGACAAGTTCATTCACCTCTCTGTGTCTCACCCATGGGAATAACATCCGAGGCTACCTTACAGGATTGTGGTGAAGACGAACTGAGCTTCCCCTCTGAAGACTGGCCATTCCTGTGCCACCTCACCTCTGCCAAGCTGTGGAATCTAGCCCACTCTCCCCTGCCCCGGGCAGGCAAGTGACCTGGCCCAGAGCCCGGGCTCTGGAGTCATGCAGTGGGGACTCTAAACATGGTCCATCATGTACTAGCTGTGTGACCAGGGAAGTCATTACCAACTCCAGGCCTGGAGGGGCCAGAGAGGGAACAGGAAGTGGATGCTGGAGACCAAGGGTTGGATGGAGAGGACCTCCTACCAAGAGATGTGACCTTCAGTAAGAGCCACAGCCAGCCCGTGGCAGCCAGCATCAAGAACCAGGGTGGAACTACTTATCCCAGCCTCTCTCTGCCTCCCCCAGTCTCCTGCCACCCAGGAGCCCAAGGGCAAAAGAAATGCATCTACGTGCCAGCCTTCCAAGGCCTGGAGCAAGGTGGCATGTAGTCTCATGGAGAATGTGTATTAGGAAGAACTACACAAGGAATCCAAACTTCTTTGCACTAAAATAAGCCTTGTACTTTCATTTCGCTTTCCCATAAACTTTTTGGATTTTTTTTTTTTTTGAGATATTTTTGCTATAGGGTGTGTATGCTCACCAGGAAGACAGAGAGATAGAAAGCGAGAAATCACCTTCCAGGGGGATGGCCATGCCACAATCCCTTCTCCTCCATTCTCCTCTTGGAATCTTGGGCATGCACGCACACGCACCCGGCATGAGTTTAAGCCACCGGGTCTAGGACTTGAACCATGGTAGGACACACTGGTGTTACAACCTGGCTGGCTCTACTGTTCCTGCTTTGTGACCTTGGACAAGTTCATTCACCTCTCTGTGTCTCACCCATGGGAATAACATCCGAGGCTACCTTACAGGATTGTGGTGAAGACGAACTGAGCTTCCCCTCTGAAGACTGGCCATTCCTGTGCCACCTCACCTCTGCCAAGCTGTGGAATCTAGCCCACTCTCCCCTGCCCCGGGCAGGCAAGTGACCTGGCCCAGAGCCCGGGCTCTGGAGTCATGCAGTGGGGACTCTAAACATGGTCCATCATGTACTAGCTGTGTGACCAGGGAAGTCATTACCAACTCCAGGCCTGGAGGGGCCAGAGAGGGAACAGGAAGTGGATGCTGGAGACCAAGGGTTGGATGGAGAGGACCTCCTACCAAGAGATGTGACCTTCAGTAAGAGCCACAGCCAGCCCGTGGCAGCCAGCATCAAGAACCAGGGTGGAACTACTTATCCCAGCCTCTCTCTGCCTCCCCCAGTCTCCTGCCACCCAGGAGCCCAAGGGCAAAAGAAATGCATCTACGTGCCAGCCTTCCAAGGCCTGGAGCAAGGTGGCATGTAGTCTCATGGAGAATGTGTATTAGGAAGAACTACACAAGGAATCCAAACTTCTTTGCACTAAAATAAGCCTTGTACTTTCATTTCGCTTTCCCATAAACTTTTTGGATTTTTTTTTTTTTTTGAGATATTTTTGCTATAGGGTGTGTATGCTCACCAGGAAGACAGAGAGATAGAAAGCGAGAAATCACCTTCCAGGGGGATGGCCATGCCACAATCCCTTCTCCTCCATTCTCCTCTTGGAATCTTGGGCATGCACGCACACGCACCCGGCATGAGTTTAAGCCACCGGGTCTAGGACTTGAACCATGGTCAACTACATGGGAGTCCAGTGACATAGCCATTATGCTAACTGATGGTCCCGCTTTCCCACACTTTGAAGTGCCATGGACGGAGCCTGTCTAATAAAGCTACCTTAGTATTAGATTGCACGACTGGGCACTGCCTCCACGTAACCATTCTGATATTTTAAAAACAGCACGTTCACGTGTGTAGCCCAGTAGATAACAGAGCAGGGCCGTTGGGAGGCTTGATTATCCGAGACCCAGATTTGAACCCTTGGGCGGCTCATCTGCTGCCAATTGATTTCTGTGAACTCGGGCCTCAGTGTCCTCATCTATAACATGGGGACGCTGAATCTCCTGTCGATGACGTGTGAAAACGTCCCTCGGGTGATGGGACCGGCTGTGTGCCATCTGTTTAAGGGAAAATGTCCGTCTTTGCTTTGACTGTTTTGCCCCGAGCCAGAGAGGGACCAGGGTGACACTCATGGTCTCTGGTGGCCTGATGAGATCCAGGGCTGCAGATACGTCAGCGCTGCTGATTTCCAATCAGAACGAATGTCAGTGCAGCCTGGGCCTGAGTGGCAGCCAGAGGTCATTAAACTAAATGATTTGTTTTAATATGCAGACCTGTCTAATCACATTTTCCCGTTGGGGCCCTGTGCATTTGGGCAGGCATGCGCAAGCTCAGAAATCAATCGTAAGCTTCTCTCTTTTCTTTGCTCACCACAATGTATCAGGACAGAGAGACGTTGGGTTAAAACACGACCAAAGCAAGTTTCTGCTCTGTCAAGGAACTGGGCCACTGAATGGCCTGTGCAGGGAGCCCTGAAGGGTTAACACCATTAATAATGTTGCTTCGTGGGCTCCTCCAAAATCAAGGGATGGAGGGAGAGAGAGAGGGAGGAAGGAAGGAATAGTTGGGGGTTCTCCCACCAGCAGGAGACAGTCTCCCTGCTCATTTCTGTACCCTGCCATCGTGTGGGTCATGTATTTATTTCTGTGGATGCATTGCCTTGGCGGGACTTCCTGTCCATGGCCAAATGACTTTACCTCTCTGGGTGTCAGTTTCACAATCTGTAAAACTGGGTAGTGAAAAACCCTGTTTACAGGATTATTGTGTGAACCTTCAAAGAAGGCCAGGATACAGAGGTCCAGCAGGTGGCATGGTGGTTAAGGCAGCTGAATTTCCATAAGGTCAATACAGTTCGAGCCCCGACCTGGCCACTTGAAAACCTTACTGGCTGCATGTGTGTGCCCCAAAATCCCAAGAGGAGAATGCAGATGTGATCACTGTGTGGCCATCCTCCTCGGAAGGTGATTTCTCCTCTTCTCTCTCTTTCCAGTGAGCACACACACTGTACAGCAAAAACCTAATAACAAAACTAAACTAAAAAAGAGCTGAGGCATAATAAGTGAAATAAAAATGGTTTATGAGAGCCAGGGCTTAGAACGAATTGCTTGGATGAAGAAAGCCCTAGTTTCCTAGACATGTACTCACGGAAGGTGACGGAAGGGCAGGAGAGGGGGCGTCGCACCTTGTTGGCCTGGGTCCGTGCTGACTCGTGTAAGATCACACAGGCAACTGGTCACCCTCACATCATGAACTTGAGGGGGACGGGGAGCACACTGAAGCCTGTCACTGTTTTCCACATCCAAGGTCTCAGCCCCACGCTTTACTGAGGCCTAGGGTTTCGGTGGTCCTCGTACTCCGCACACTGCTCTGGACCACTTTCCTTCCACCATTCTGGAACTCGGGCAGGGTGTTGCCGTGAGCAAGGTGGAATGGGTGAGCTGACCACCCACCCCCGCTTTGGATTGGCTTTTCACTCTGCTGCCTGGAGGTGGCAGCTACAGGGGGCGTCTGGATTGTCCTCACTCAGGGACTCAGGGTGAGGGAGGCTCCACCCTCACACACGATGGTAAGGCAGGATGGGGGGAATGTGGTGATGCATGCACTGGCTTTACGTTTTCCATCTGGAAACCTTCATTGGCCAAGACAGGTCAGGCGGCCACTCCTAGCCTCCTTAGGGAGAGGGAAGGGCGATCCTGCCACGCAGGGGAGGGTCGGAAATCCTTGGTCCTCAGTCCTCGTGACAACTGCAGCACTGGACAGGTGACCCTTGCTTCGTGTTAATATATTGTGATCATGGTACTGCTGTAATTTCCGTCCTCTGCATCTTCATCTTCTGCATCTTTTCCTTTTTTTTTTTTTTTTTAAAGAATTATTTAACTTTACTTATTTTATTTATTTTGAGTCGAGCAGAGAGGGACAGAGTGAGAGAGCATGCATATGAGAGAGGGAAAGAAAGAAAGCAAGCCTCCAGGTCCAGGACTCCAATCGCCGTCAGCCATGTGGGAGTCCAGAGCCCCTAAACACCTAAGAAGACATTTCAGGGGACCAGCAGTTAGCATAATGGCTATGTCGCTGGACTCCCACATAGTCGACCACGGTTCGCATCCCGGACCAGGTGACTTAAAACTTAACTCCAGGCACGTGTGCATGCATGCCCAAGATCCCGAGAGGAGAATGGAGGAGAAAGGATTGTGGCATGACCATCCTCCCTGGGGGGTGATTTCTTGCTTTCTGTCTCTATGTCTCTCTCTGTCTGTCTGGTGAGCACATGCGCCCTATAGCAAAAACCTCTCCAAAAAAAAAAAAGACATTTCATTCTGGTGCTGAACCCGGCTCCCATCCACTTAGGAAAACAGAGTTTGGCATGATAATAATAATGATGATGATGATGATGATGATTAGGGGCCAGCAGGTAGCATGGTAGTTAAAGTGCTAGACTCTCACATGGCTGACAATGGTTCAACCCCCAGACCTGGTTGTTAAAAAATCAAGCCAGATTGGGACCAGTTGTTGGCGTAATGGCTATGTCGCTGGACTCCCATGTAGTCACTCCGCTCCTCCACCCTTCATGTCTCACATACCCCAGCTCATCCTTCAAAGCCCAGCCTCAATTTTCCCTTTGCAGGAATGACACCCCCACCCCAGGCAAAACCTGTCCCAGGAACTGTCTGCTCCCATATCACTTTGTATTTTAACAAAATCTAAACCTTTTCTGGACATGCACACAGAAGCACACACACATTTTGTTTATAGAAGAGGGAAGAAAGCAGTCTTTGTTTTAATTAACACCAGCTCCCTTACTCTGACGCTTAATACTGCCACCTCATTTGTCTTATTAAGTACTTAGTTGTGTTTTAATTAGTGTTGCTTATTGTCACTGAATTTTAGTTGTCAGGGCAAGGTCTCAGCGGGTCTTGGTGAGGATGCCTTAGAAACGTGTCCTGCTCTAAGGAGCTTGGATGGCAGCACCTCTAAGGCAGGGGAGGGAGAGGCCGAAGAAATGGCAGGAGGCTGGTGTGTTTTCCTCCATCTCTTGGCCAGTTCTGGTTGCACCTGGGATTTCTGTTTGCTCCAAGATAGCTTGGTCTCACCCTGAAGACACACAGAGTGAATGCAGGAGAGCTGCAACGGCAAAATCCAATACAAATTTGACTTGAGAGGAACAAAAAAAGAAGAAAAGAGAGAGAGGAGAAAGACAGAGAGGAGGAAGGAAGGAAGGAAGGAAGGAAGGAAGGAAGGAAGGAAGGAAGGAAGGAAGGAAGGAAGGAAGGAAGGAAGGAAGGAAGGAAGGAAGGAAGGAAGGAAGGAAGGAAGGAAGGAAGGAAGGAAGGAAGGAAGGAAGGAAGGAAGGAAGGAAGGAAGGAAGGAAGGAAGGAAGGAAGGAAGGAAGGAAGGAAGGAAGGAAGGAAGGAAGGAAGGAAGGAAGGAAGGAAGGAAGGAAGGAAGGAAGGAAGGAAGGAAGGAAGGAAGGAAGGAAGGAAGGAAGGAAGGAAGGAGAAAGAAAGAAAGAAGAAAGAAAGGAAGGAAGGAAGAGGAAAAAATAGCATACTGACTCAAGGTAAATGAAAAGGCAGTGATAGATTCAGGCATGGCTGGATCCAGCACTCCAACATCATCATCAGGAATGGTTTCTATCTCTCAGGTCTGGTTTCATCCTGTGGCAGGGTTTCCCACATGATGGCAGAAGAAGTGATCCATAGCAGTTTCAGAGCTATGGCTCCTGTTCTACCAGTTTTGCAACCCCAGTGGAAAGGGAATGCCTCTTTCTGAATAGTTCCAGTGAAAGTCTTAGGGCAGGCCTTTATTGGCCCAGATTGGGGTCATGTGACTATTCCTGAACCAATCACAGTAGACCAAATCCCAACAGGGTGGAGAACTGGAGAAGGGGTTGCAGTGTAAACACGCCCCACTGAGAGTGCTTTCTCCTTCTCCCTCTCCATCTCTCTGTCTTTGGTGAATGTATGAAAGAGCTAGAGAGCCTGCCTGGGCAATAGGATGAACTCCTCAGTCAGAGTCTCGTTTTCCTAGCTTCTTCCATCCGCTCCTGTGTGCAGACAAGTCCCCTAGAACCTGCTCGTGCTGGTAATGGCTGCAGGAGGTGCAGGGAGGAGGAAGCTGCTGGGGTCAGGGAGCGGGACAGGCAGCGGGAATGCTCACCAAGAATGTGGCTTTCTTGGGCCGAAGTCCAGCTTCAGCCTGATCCATGGGGGGCTCTGGAGTGTGACATCAGGGCAGAGCTGTCCTGCCTGAGACAGGACAGGGGCTGTGCTTTGTCCTCTCCCCTTGTCCGCTTGTCACTGGCCTTGGGCAGCTCCCTGGTCTCCGGGCCAGGCAACTCTGTGGCTGAGGACAATTCTCTGGAAAAGGATGCTGCTCTGAGCTTTCAGTTCTGACCCTCCTAGAGGCTGGGACAGAGGGTGCACCAGCTAAAGGGGGGTCTGGACGGGGCATCAGCCATATCTATGAGCCTGCCCCACCTGCATCTCCATTCCCATCCTAGAAATGCCTGTTATCGCATGACCTCTGTCCCCTGGGCCTGTTTCTCCTGGTCCAGGCCTGGTAGACTGGCATGAGCACTGGACCAGGAGCCTGATCCTGGGATACTGAGAACATTGGGAGCCCCGCGTGGCGACGCTGAAAGAGTCAATGTTCTTCCTTGCCGACTCCCCGCCTCCCGGGCTCTTCAAGGGTAGCATTTTCTCCCTGTGTTCCTAGTAGGGCCAGGGGTACTTCGGGGAGCCTGCTCAATTTTTGCACAGGCAGTAAGAACGCATCAAGGTCTTTTCAGCAAATTTCTTTCACAACAGGAGCTGCATCCTTTCTTTTTGGTTTTTGAAGTTGAAACAATGAAATAATCCTGTTAATCTGGGGAGCTTATGTTAACTGCATGAGAGCAGGTGAAATGGCTTTTCTATAAGAAGACTTCCCTCCCATGGTCTGGTCAGCAGCCCCCCTGACTGCCCCCCAACACACACACAGATTTAATCATTCCAGAGGCTGTGAAAAAGGAGAGAGAGTCTGCCCTGCAGCCTCCTCCCTGCACCTCGCCTGTTCAACTTTGCAGAGCATGAGATGCCGTCAGGAGAGCCACAGGGAAATCAGGACCCACCGGGCCTGGAGAGACACTTTCTGCTTGTTTTTAAAGTAATATAATCTCCACGATCTCTCTTCCACTAGTGTTGGCAAGACCTTTAGCAGGGAGGGGGCGGATGGTTAGAGAGGCATCGGCCTGAATTCAGCTGACGGAGATGGATTTCGCACCTTCCGGAGAGTCTGTCAGTGCCTGCCCTGCACCGAATGCTGCTCGGTGTGGGGAGTGAGGCCAGAGCAGCGCAGAAAACGCTCTGCAAGGAGCTCACGTTTTGGTGGAAGAATTCTATCTTGAAGGAAATAACCCAGTTTGAAAATCAGCATATGATACATGTGGGTCCTAAAGAGAGCAATGAAGACAAAGCAGAGCAGAGGTCAGAAAACAAAGACAAGGTGGAGAAGAAACTGTTTCGGATGGAGGGGTCAGGGAAGGCTCTTTGAGGAAATAGCATTTTGGGTTTTTTAAGTTTACTTATTTATTTATCCCATGAAAGAGAAAGAGAGAGAGACACAGCACCCCTAGTGGGGGTCTTGGTGCTCAGATCCACTCTCAGCGCCAGTCAGCCCGGAAGAGGGCTCTGCACTTGCTCCACAACTCTCCCCAGTGGGCTATCTTGCAGAGTGTCAATTGACCACTACGCTCCCATCCGGCCTCTGAGGAGTGACGTTTGAGAACAGACCTAAACAGGAAGAGAGTGAGGCAGGAAGCAAGCGTCTGTGGAGAGGGCTCCAGGCAGGACGAGCACGCAGGAACGGGCTCAGGTATTGGAGAAATTGCAGGGAGGCCTGTGGAGCTGGGGGAGAGGGCAGAGGACAAGTGGGAAGACATGAGAAGGAGCCAGAGGGACCCAGGCTGGGCTAATGCCATTAGATTTTGTTCTAGGAGCAGTGGGGAGCCACTGAAGACTTTTGAGCAAGAGAGGAGCCCAAGGCCATGTACGGTTTTGGGGCGAAGGGAAGGATGTAAAGAACACATCGGAAACGCTCCACTGGGTGTTTTTTTCAGCTGTGTCTACCTAGTTAGTGACCACCCACATGAGAGCTGGGACGTATTCACCCCACGGAGGCCCCTTCCCTATCAACACCCTCCCCAAAGCTCCACTTGCTTTCCTCTGAGTTCTATCACCATCAAATAGCTTTGTTCTTTTTTTAAAAAAAGAACAATTTCATTTTATTTATTTATTATTATTATTATTATTTTAAAATTTGCTATAGAGCAAATTTCTCTCTCTCACTGGAGAGAGAGAGAAAGCTGCCTGCCAGATCCGGGACTGAAACCACACCTAGCCATGTGGGAGTCCAGCACCTTAACCACCACGCACCTGTGCCAGCCCCAGCTTTGCCTGTTCTTAACCTTTATGTAAACACTGTCTAACGATGTTTTGTTCCTGTCTTCTGTCACTAAACATAATGTCTGTGAGAGTCGCCCACGTTGTCAAGCGTATCAGGAGCTGTTTTTTATTGCTGACCAGTGTCCCCTGTACGAATATGCCACAATCGATTTATCCACTCTTCTGTTGATGGGCGTTTGGATGGCTTCCAGTTTCGAGCTCTTATGAGCCCAGCTTCTAGGAACATTCTTGTGTGCGTCTTGGAACACAAGCATTTATTCTTGGGTATATATCCGAGGCCAATCCCAGGGCCGGGTGCTAGGTCACTGTGTAGCTTTAGTGGATACTGCCATTTCCCTAAGTGCTTTGCTTTTTTTGGGTGTGTGTGGACACTTCTGTCACATGCTTACTCAGGGTGGACATCCTGGGTCACAAGGTTTGCATGTATCCATGTGCAGTAGATAACGCCAAAGTCTTCCAAGACGGTTGTTCTGACTCTTGTCTGCAGGATGTAGAAGTTCCTGTCTGTTCCAGATTCTTTTCAACACTAGATATTAAAAGAAGGGAGGGGGGAGACAGCAAGTGGTGTGGTGGTTAAGGCGCTGGACCCCCACATGGCCGACCATGGTTCGAGTTCTGCACCAGGTAGCTTGACAATCACACGGGGCGTGTGCGCATGGACAGAATCCCGAGAGAATGAAGAAGGAGGGACTGCAGCATGGCCATCTCCCTGGGGGGTGATTTCTTCCTCTCCTTCTCTCTCTGTCTCTCTCCAGCAAGCACATGTGCCCTATGGCAAAAAAAGAAAAAAAAAACTTAAAAAAAAGGAATTCTACACTCTGGCTCTTGTGTCTGGCTTCGTTCCCTTAGCACATCGTTCTCAGGGTTCATCTGTGCTGCACGGATCAGTGGCTCACCCCTTTTCCTGACTAACAAGATGTGCATGGAGAGAGCACATTTTGTTGTTTATTCGTCAGTTGGTCAATAGTGGGTGGTTTGCACGTACAACTGTTCTAAATCATGCTTCCATTAACACTCACGTATGAGAGTGGTTTTTTTTTTTTTGAAAGGTTTTTGCTATAGGGCATGTGCGCTCGCCAGACAGACAGAGACAGAGAGACAGAAAGCGAGAAATCACTCCCCAGGGGGGATGGCCACGCTGCAATCCCTTCTCCTCCATTCTCCTCTTGGGATCTTGGGCACCCATGCACGCACGCCCGGCGTGAGTTTAAGCCACGGGGTCCGGGAATCGAACCGTGATCGACTACATGGGAGTCCAGCGACATAGCCATTACGCTAACTGCTGGTCCCGACATATGAGAGTTTTTATGTGGATGTGGGTTCCCTTTCTCTTGGGAAGAGACCTAGGAGAGGAACCGCTGGGTCACATGATCACTGTTTTAGCATAATGGTACTATTTTTTTCAAGCTGTAAAGTATGTTTTTCAAGATCTCCCTGACTGCTGTGAGGAGCAGAGACTGAGAGGAGGCAAGAATAGGTGCAGGGGTGCCCAGGAAGAACCTCTCGTGGTGAGCCGGGCAGGGATCATGGTCGTTTGGATTGACACAGCAGTGCAGGCTAGAAGCAGTGGGCAGATTCTAAATCCATGTTGAAGTTCACACCAGTAGGATTTTCCAATGGCCTGGGTGTGTAGTATTTAAAAAGAAATAAGGGCCAGAAATGACTCCAGGGTGAGGGAGTCAGACAGTGTGCTCCAACAGGAAGACCTGGGTTCGAGCTGAGTGCTCTGATCAAAGCCTTGCAGGGTGCATGGTCTTGAGTCAACAGTGAGTGGGGAGAACTTGGGCGTGAGGTAGGGAGCTCGCCACGCTGGTCCATTTCTTGCCTCTGTATAGCCGTGACTTCCAGCAGGGCAATTTCTCCCTTAGGGCCCAAGGGTCCCTGTCTGGAAAAGGCAGAAGTTGGATGAAGCTTCTAGTCTTCTCCATACCCCTGGCCTGGAATGCCTGGTATAGAGGAGGGGCTTGGACTAAGGGTGGCCATGTGACTGATGATGTCTTCTCCGGGCTTCTCTTTTCCAGGAGCAGTGGCCCTCCACCATGACCGACACCGTGTTCAGCAGCTCTAACCGCTGGACGTATCCCGGGGACCGACCCCTTCAATCAAAGTAAGCGCTGGGTCCTGTGGGGGTGCTGGTTTTGAGTCAATGAGGTTCCAGTTCTACACCTGAAGGCAAGACTAGTGAGAGCAGACATTGAATTTCCTTCCCTGGAGTGGGGGAAAGAACCTCATGGGAATTTCATCATGAAAACGTCTCCCCTGGTTTGACCACGTTGCAGTGTTGGAAATAACAAGATTAAATTCTGTGCCTCTAGTGGTCAGAGCCAGGCTTGGGCCCTAGCTCTGGATTCAAATTAACTTACTATGTGATCATTTTCCCTTCTCTGGGTCTCAGTTTTCTCATCAGTGAAACAAGGAAGATGAACTAGATCAGAGGTTACAAACTGCTCCAGCAGGAAGACCACAGGCCAACACTGACTTGCAAAGTATATGTGCGTGTTTACTTTGACCTTACTATGTAAAAATGGGACAATTTCACAATGAAGTCCAGATAACTGACATCTCTCCAAAAAATTAAAAGACCTGGCAATACTGGACTAAAATGTACTATGACAGCAATTCGGTGGGAATTTTCCACAGTCCTCACCATTCCCTGTAGTGTCTCCAGTGTCTAGTTACCTTTAGCATTGTTACCCGCCTACCCCTGCTGGCTTCCCTGGAATAAATGACCTCTGAGTAGCACCAAACTGAGACTGTCTTGTTGAAATAATCATAAGGGGAGCCAGCATATGGTGTGGTGCTGGAGGTCCCACAAGGCCAACCGTAGTTCAAGTCCCAGACCTGGTAGCTTGAAACTCATACAGAGTGCGTGTGCACATGTGCCCCAAATCCCAAGAGCAGATTGAAGTGTGGCATGGCCATTTCCCCTGGGGGTGTGTGTGATTTCTTACTTTCCTTCTCTGTCTATCTCTGGCAAGTGCACACACACTATGGCAAAAACCATAAATAAATAAATGAATGAGAGAGAGAGATGGAAGGTTGGGAAGTTTAAAAGGGAGTGTCTTCTTCTGTTCATTTTTTAGCAGTGCCCTGTCTTTGATTATTTAATGAGTTTCTTTTCTTATCTTTATCAGATCATCCCATCCTCTTTTCTTGGACTTATTCTGTGGCTTTCTAACAACTTGACCTATCTCTGTGGTATAAGTCTTTCGAAGACTTCCCATAAATTGATGGAGGGTCTTTCTGAATACTTAGCCGCCTACATGTACCAAGTGGAAGTGTCCTGTCTACTACTTCTACCTAAAACCTCCTCCACTTTCAATTTTACTGAGTCAGAGATGTTCGGAATGCCGCTGGTTTCCTTTTGGAGAAGAAAACGCCTAGTTTCCAAAGCCCTTCCCATGAAGGCTTCTGAGAGCCAAACTTATTTTGTAAAGAATATTCCATCATCCAAAAAGTGTGTCTCTGTAAGATAAACAGTTGCCTGAAGGGTAGATGGGATAAAATATTTGCTTTACTTAAGAAATGTCAGTTAATTAAAATCCCATCCATCAACGTTTACTTTAGTCAATATGAAGCCAAACAATTTGCCTTACAATTAAATTAGAATTATTCAAACAGTCTGGACCTGGTTTTATGACAGCTCCTGGGTCCCCGTGAAGCATCTTGGCATTCCAAATGCATCCGGCTGGCCTGATTGCTACTGCATTTTCTTCGGATATTACAATTATTCTTCAATAGATGCTAATGGGTGAATTACAGCCATTGCACATGCTCTGTAGCTTGCTGCAGTGGGGTGTGCAGTGCAGGCGCGTCTAATGTCTCTCTACAAATTAAGAAATCTAGTCTTAATTAACTACTGGCTAGCCAGATATACTTACTGCTTTTGTGATTTTTCAAATGTCTTTGTCTCTCGGCCTCCTTGAATCTAATGATTGTGTTTGAATTTGGAAAAAATGAAAGCACCTGCTCCTTGCTGGGCTAGTGCTGTGGTCTGGGGTGTCCATGCTGGAGATACAGGGGGAGAAATACTGCTCTCTGACAGCTGATTTTCCCCTCTACCTCTCAAGCCTGTAAGCCAGAGAGTGCCAGAAATGGGAGGTGGAAACTGAGGCATGAAGCGTGGCGGTCCATTGCCTCTGGCTGTAGACCTACTTGTGAAGATGCTAGTCTTCTTCCCAGAATGGAACAGCTCGCTGCCTGCAGTTTCCACTGTTCAGAGAACTTCGCTTTTCCTAAGGGGGGTCCAAATCCCCCAGTGTGGGAGATAACAGAAACCAAGGAGGAGGGTTTTCATATTCTCCTTAAGTGCTTTCTCTTTGGTGCCCCCCCCCAATATGTAAAAAAGTGAGCAAATGGACAAAACCAATTCAAACACATAAATGATCAGCTTGGTTAATTAATAGTCAAACTGGCCCATTGTATCAAAGGTGTGGATTTTATAGCCGACCCTGGAGGTGCTAAAATCAGTTCATCATGGCTGGGAAAAGACATGGGAGTAGGTCACCCTGATTCCACACGTGTGGTTGTGGCATCCAGATCGCGCTGTGTCGTTAACGCGATTTCTTATCTAACTTCGTTTCTTATCTCACTTTATTTTTCTCTCCTTCCTTTGCCTTCCCGCAGTGATAAAGAACAGTGAGTATTTTATAATCCTGTTGTTTTTTTTTTCTACACACCGTGTTTTATTTCTTTTATCCTGATCAAGATGGCTTGTTTCTGAAGAGAGATACTGACAAAGGAAATTGGCATGCTTTATTTCCAAAAAAAAAAAAAAGAAAACAAAAGAATTACTAAAAAGTGTGTACCACCTCAAGACAAAATTTATGAAATTTTTTGGGGAAAAAAAAACAAATTTGATAAAAGAATAAAGGGTATTCCTGAGCAGGACCCTCAGTTAATTCGCGTGGGTAGTCTGGGAGTTGTCAAACGTACTGACCACCCTGTGCCCTTGTTTCTGAAGCAGGGAACAAACGCTGTCTTTAGATAAGGAAAATGCTAGCTGCAGTCACTGCTGTCATTCATAAAAGATGATGAGGGAACAGAGCCTGTGGGACATTATGTACTGGACATGCGGTCTCTGTCACCTCATCTGAGGTCAACCGAACTCTCAGCGAGATGCCTTTGACTCAGAGACCCTATCTTCGCTCACGCTTGTTTTTTAAAATGGGATCCATTTCCTATAATAGATCTAATAGGCATGATGGACTGGACGCTGAGGCCAATGAGGACGATGAGCAGCCTGACTGTAAAGCATGCCGGTCTTTGTCATGTGCGCAGACATGCACCTTGGAGACTCCTTGTCACCCTCTGTGATGGGGCTCTGGCACTCGCTGTCAATGTGGCCTTGGCTGTACCCTTCACCTCCCCGAGCCCAGGCTGTCTCAGTCATAAGATGGCTGTGATACCCCTGCCCTCACTGGATGGTGGTGGGCACACGGGACACACAGACAGCTTTGTAAACGGCAGGGCACCAAGCAGAGTCCGGTGATGGTGTGACTCTCCACCCAGCTCCCCACTGAGTCTGTACAGACAGCGCTTAACAATTCGCTCAGCCTTTCTGAACCCAAACCACCGCATCTGCAGTCCCAGAAGCTCCTAGAGGTTTACGTAACATGGGCAATACGTAACAGGTGACCCAAGGAGGGCCTTCTTCCTGCTCTGTGCCTCCATTTCTCCATCTGTCAAATGAGATGTTTTAAAAAACTGACTGTAGGGGACCAGCAGTTAGCGTAATGGCTATGTCGCTGGACTCCCACGTAGTCGACCGCGGTTTGCGTCCCCGACCCGGTGGCTTAAAACTCACGCCGGGCACATGTGCGTGTGTGCCCAAGATCCTGAGAGGAGAATGGAGGAGAAGGGATTGTGGCGTGGCTATCCTCCCCGGGGGGTGATTTCTCACTTTCTGTCTCTCTGTCTCTCTCTGTCTTTCTGGCAAGCACATGCACCGTATAGCAAAAACCTCTCCAAAAAAAAAAAAAAACAAACCCACAACTGACTGTAAAGGCTGTGCAAATGCTCTGATCTCTGTGGGTGACTGGGGACCTTGGCCAGCCAACTGTTGCTTTTATGAAATCATGACGGTTAGACCCACTAGGGAAGGGTGCTAAGGCGTTGTCAGATTATAAATAAGAACATCACAAGAGAAAGTTTGTGACTCCAGAGGGTCTCAAAGCTCATAGAGGCTTCCTGAATGCTGAGGTTGAGAGGGAGAATGTAGGGCCAGTAGGTGGCATGATAGTTAAGGTTCAAATCCTGGACCTAGTGGTTTGCTTTCTCACTCCCCGCCCCCCCAACACACACACCTCTGGTCAAATTAAAATAATAAATAAATAAATAAATAAATAAATAAATAAAATAATCATTTTAATCCAAAGAAAGGAAGAATGTATGTCCGTTCTTCCATTCTTCCCTGCTTTCCCCCCTTCGTCCTCCCCTTCTATTTAACAAAAATCTTTTTAGTTTATTTATTTATTTCTTCTGTGTGTGTGAGAGAGAGGTACAGAGACAAAGGCAGGCAGCCCTGGCAGGTCTTCATGGTCCCAGCCAGCCCAGATCACGGGCACACGTGTGCATGGATGAAATGCTCAGAGGGGCCCTGGATGCGAACCCAGGGCCTTTCCCATGTGAGTCCAGTTACATCATGGCTGAGCCACTGCCTGGTCTCTCTTCCTTCCTTTCTTAACTACTACTTACCAAGTCCCTATTGTGTATCGAACCCTGGGATACAGAGCGGGCCAACGTATGAGTCTGTGCCCAGGGAGGTCCACACAGGGGAACAGCCAGCCGCCAACAAACGCACTCCCATGTCTGAGGCCTTCAGCTATCAGCACAGAGTCACAGCTGATGGCGGGAGCACTTAGGTCACCTAGCCCAGACCTGGAGGCCATGATAGGGAGCTTTCTGGAAGAAATGAAGTGTAAACCAAGACCAGGTGACTTAGGAGCACCAAGTGGGGCCAGAGAGGAGTTCCAGGTAGGAGGAACAGCATCTGCAAAGCCCAGATGTGAGGGTGAGCGTGGACTTTCAGAACAGAATGGAGTTCAGTCTGGCTCAAGAGACTGGCTAGGGCCCAGGGTCCCCGTGGACCACAGGAGCCCCTGCCCTCTTTCAGCCGGCTAGGGCGAATTTCATGGAAAAGGCCTTCACACCAGCTGGGCATGTGCAAAACGTTCTGCAGTGTGCCTGCCCCTCCTTCTCATCCTTCCCTCAGGATTCATTAAAACCTCATTCACTGAGCTGGAAAGAGATCCACCTGCCCCACTGGCATGGGGGCGGGGGGAGGAGAAGAAGAAGAAAGGGAAGAGAGAGAAAGGATTCCTTTTCTGCACACCGCTGTGGCTGCCAGTGAACGCTTCAGAGCCTCGGTGCCCCGGCAGCACTTCCATCATCCCACTCCTTTCAGGGGTATCATTAATAGAGACATCTGGTGGGTATTTATTATATGACTATTGTGTGCATGAAATGAGGGATCAAAGTGCGAGGCAGGAAGGAGGTGGGGGATGCCCTTCGTTGTGTTTTAGGGAGAAACATCTGGAGAGGCTTTCCCCTGACGTCAGGACTCCTTTCGTCGGGGCCCGCTGCTGCCGGCTTTGCTGGGAGGGCTCTGGGCAGGTGCCCTCGGGTAGCTGATGAAGCGTGTCTACAAGGCTGGCTCCTTAAGTTTCTGGCCACGCTCTCTCCACTCCTGTGTCCCGTCAGTTCCCAGCCCTCTTGTGAGTCTCCGGCATCTGGAAAATGAGCAGGTCAACTGCAAGGATAGTTAAACCTTTCATTAACTGCAAAACTCTTTCTTTGAATATTTTATTCAGAAGCTAAATATTTCAGGCAGATGAGAGTGGAGCTGGATAAAGGCCTATAGTGGCTGAAAGGATTAAAAATATCATGAACTTCACACAACAGTAATTTAAAATAAGTAAAGTTAGTGTGGGGACTCTGACAAGCTTCGCTTTTGTTTTTTTAGACAAAGCCTTCCAACCATGTTTGATGTTTGCCCTTCTCCTCTCAGTCTCCCAGCTGGGACTGCAGGTGTGTGCTACCAGGCCCTTTTTCAGACAGGGTCTTGTCATGTTGTCCAGGTCAGCCTCTAGCTTGCAATCCTCTGGCCATAGCCCCTTCAAGTCCCTGGGATGATGGGCACATACCACCACGCCTACCCTTTAGGTTGGACTAGGAATCGAACCCTGGTCTCCCATGTGATTCCAGCCCCAGAGCACAGCTTTTTAGCAGTCAGCACCACCACAGCTCGGTGCATTCTTACTGTTGACATAGTGGATATTGTATCAGGTAGCTTTTGCTGTGTAACAAACCATCTTAAGCAATTTATTTAACAATCTCTCAGTTATTTCTAGCTTTTCTCTATTTTCATTAAAAAAAAAAATAAGACCACCAAAAGGAACATCCTAAACTTCTATAAAGTGTTTTAAAACAATAAAGCGTAGTTGAGGGGAAAAATGATGTTTGGAGATCATAAGCAAACGTCCCTGATATTTTGGTTTCTTCTAAATTCACGAGCTGCATCTGCATATAATCCTAGTGGGGGGTAGGGGACAGTGGGTCAGGTCAGCTGACTGTGGCTCTGGGGAAACAGTGTGAGATGGAACCCCTTGGCTACCTTTTAGACAGGTGGGATTGTGGGTGCTCAGAACACAGGCCTTTCCCCAGAGCTGACATTCCTTCTTCAAACTGTGTAGCCTTAGGCCAGTAATGAACCTCTCTGAGCTTGGTACACTAGAGAGGGGAGAAATGCCGACTTCATAGGATATCGTGAACATGTAATGAGACAGTGCGTGAAAACCTACAACGTGTTGGCTCGTCAGAAAAGTCATGACGTCGTTTTCTATTCAAAAATGTGTCATGACTTTCCCAACAACCCAGAAAGTGTTAACTCAGTTTGACAGATGAAGGACTTGGTGTTCAGAGAGATGGAGACCTTTTCCTGAAGACACACAGCGTCAGGGTTTGAACACAGTTTTGGCTTTTTTTTTTCCCCCTTTGATTTCTTAATGTCTCTATAGTTTCTGGGTCTGGGGTCAGTGTTTCCAGACTGAGAAAAGAAATCTGGGAGCTGTAGGAAGAAAATAGTCCCAACAATCCTGTGTCTGTGTTTTCCACACTCCCTGCCACTTAGAGTCAGTCTCAGTCTCTCTTTATCTCTCTCTTCACCGAATCGCTAAATCATCTAGACTCTTGGTCATAGATTGAATTTGAGCATTCCTGTCACTATGGCAGTAGGGGGATTTGCAGGTGTCTGGGGGGATTCCCAACTTCAAAATATCAGTCACCATGCAATGACCCAGGTGCGTGTCTTGTTTTATTCTATCTGAACCCTCTTGCCAGGGTCAGTGTCCCAGTTTCCCCTGCTCCTCCCTATCCAAGCATGCCATCCACTCATTCATTCATTCATTCTTGCATTCATCAGATCTAGTGCCCACTACATTTGCAGTGCCGCTGGGTAATTCTCTACTACCCTGTCACTATGGCAAGGCTTCCAGACCCACTTTCAGGCTGAAATGTTTAATAATAGCAATACGAAAATACACATTATCTTAGTCCACTTTGCTGTTGCTAACAGAAATACTTGAGCCTGGGTGATTTTATAAAGACAGAATTGTATTCATTATTCTGTGGCTGCAAAGTCCACAGTCCTAGGCCTACAGCATAGCCAGTGAAAACACAGAGGAGGGCCGGAGGGGAGACAGAGAGAATTCCTCATTTATAGCAACCAGTTGTCATGATAACTAACCTCTTCTCGTGAGAGCTAAAATCCACTGGGCCCGGCAAGACATCATTAATCCATTCACGAGAACGCGGCCTCCATCATGCACTCATGACCCAATCATCGGCCACCAGGCCTCACCACCTCCCAACATCACAATCCAAAACATGAAACTTTGGGGGACAAACTATCACCCAGACTACAACACACATCTACCCTGTTCTAGGATCTAGGCAGTTTATATCCATGACCTAGTTAGTCCTCACAGGAATGCTACGAGGAAACTAGGGCTCACCAGTGCTCGGTAACTTATGCCTAGGGATGAACACCCCAGCAGAGGCAGAGTCAGGAAAGGATCGAGGCCGTGAGACCCCCACGGCAACCCCTGAACCCTGGCTTAGTTATGACATCTTCTCAGGAACCAGGGAATGAGTTTCTCAGGCTTTCACCGTGTCTGCTTAGGCTGAGCAGCCCCCGCCCCACTAGCAGCTGGTTAGCAAAGGTTAAGTCTGGAACACTCCAGCACTCACCCGGAGACGCAGATCCATGAAGTTCAGGGCCCAATCTGACATCGCAGCGTGCTTCCCAGGTTCCTAACACAAGGCAGGTCTTCGGTTCTCTGAGCCGAGTTCCTTACTCACTGAGGACCTCGGGCGTCTCTGCAGGGTGAGCAGGTGCTCGCAGCAGGCAGGGCTGCTGCTCTCTGGGTCTTGCCGTGAGTGTTTTCATGCTGGATCCTGCCAAGGGCCCTCTGATGATACCCTGTGTCATCCCCACCCCATCCCACTAGCAGACCAGGAAACAGCTCGGCGCAGGAAGGGCTGCAGAGCACACTGTGACTGAGGGGCGGACTCAAGGCTCCCACCACTAGCTCTGCCACTCCAAGGAGGGCCCAGGCCGGCAGTAGGCCCTCTGGATTTCTGCTGGGTGAGATGCTATCCTGTGAGTACCTTGTCTGAGCCAAGCAAGACTTCAGTCCCCACCTTCCGTCTTTAACAAGATCCCACTCTGGACTCTGGTCTTGGGGTTCCGTTCTGTGCTCAGAGGTGCTGTCTTGTCACAAGGTGTGAACCTCAAGGCCATACTCATGTTCCCCCCCAGCCTAGGGCAGCCAGGGCAGGCCTGCTCTGTCCCCTGAGAGCAAAGGCTTTGGTTTGAAAACCTCATCTGTTTCCCTCTGTTTGCTTTTGGAATTAAAACATGAAAATCCACAGGAGGTTTGTGGGTTCCCACTGAGATCAATCGGCGACATTTTCAAACACTGGATGAGCTGTTTGTCAACTGCTCTGCGTTTGGGAGCAAGGGAGGGGGCAGGGCTTGGAGAGTCACCGGCTGGCTCCAGCAGGCCTTCTGCTCATCTGCAGTCTGCAGATGGAGGCAATTACCCGAGGCGGGGCCTCTCGGGGACCCCATCCCTGCCGTATCTCTACAGCCCTGCATGTCTGGGAGCGTGCATTTCTGTGTACGCTGACCCAGAAAGCAGGGGGCTGGTGGAGTGTGAGGCCTTTGCGGTGGGTCTGGCCCCGGCTGACCATGCCAGGACCAGATTGTGAGCTACAGGATGTGTTCTTGGAGAGACTCCACTGGGTACGAGGCCCAGAACCTCACCTGCATTCAGTTTTGGTCACTGAGCTGCTTTGTAAAAGCAGGAAATAAATTGAGGCTTGGAGGATAAATCCAGGAAGAGAAGTGAGGGAGGGGGCTGGAGGGTGGCACAGCATTAAAACACCACGCTCTGCAAGGCCGACTCACATGGGGCGGGAAGGTTCTGGGTTTGCATCTGGAGACTCCCTGAGGCCACTGGGCTTGCTTGTGCCTGTGATCTGGGGCTGGCTAGAGCTGGGTGTAAATCCTGTCATGAAGACCCTGTGGGGTGCTGCCTCTCTGTCTCTCTCTCTTTTTGGTCACTGAGCTGCTTTGTAAAAGCAGGAAATAAATTGAGGCTTGGAGGATAAATCCAGGAAGAGAAGTGAGGGAGGGGGCTGGAGGGTGGCACAGCATTAAAACACCACGCTCTGCAAGGCCGACTCACATGGGGCGGGAAGGTTCTGGGTTTGCATCTGGAGACTCCCTGAGGCCACTGGGCTTGCTTGTGCCTGTGATCTGGGGCTGGCTAGAGCTGGGTGTAAATCCTGTCATGAAGACCCTGTGGGGTGCTGCCTCTCTGTCTCTGTCTCTGTCTGTCTCTGTCTCTGTCTGTCTCTCTCTCCATTGCTGATGGAATCAATACATAAATAAACACTTTTAAAAAAGAGAAAATTGGAGACAAAGAGAAGGAATAAAAACAGTTGACATATCCATCTGCGTGGAAAACCAAAGAGGTCTAGGAAAGTGACTAATCAGGTGATGACGAGGGCTCTTTGGGAAGGCCGGTGGTCTTCATTCCGCACTGTACTTAAAATGAATGGGAAGGAGCACCAGGCTGAGGGGTATTAGCACACCATAGGGAAGGCATCTGCCCTCCTATGAGAGAGCAAGCACCTCTGTTGCAGGGATCAGTTGGAAAAGACTGGAAGAACTGCCGGAGAGACTGTGACAGACTTGAGGGGGGTCCCCAGTGACCCCACCCCATGTTCATGCTTTTGTGTGATCCCCTCCCCTTGGATGAGGGCAGAACCTGGGACTTGCTTCTAACCTGTGGGAAACAGCTGAGGTGATGGCTGTCACTCTCGGATTTTATTATATGAGACTCTCAGGCGACAGGAGTGATTTCCCTTGTGAGATTGATGGAGGAAGACACTCACAGGGGAAGGTGCAGAAGTCCACGTGGTTCAGAATTGCAGGCAGACTCTAGAACCTGGGGTGACCTAGCAATAGCCAAACAAAAGCGGGGACCCATAGAAGACAGCTGCAAACACACCACCAACCACAGGAAGGTGCGCGGAAGCCTGTTCTTCCCCCATCGAGCTTCCAGATGATAACACAGCCCAGCCCACACCTTGACTGCAGTCTTGTGAGACCCTGAGCCGAATATCCAGTTAAACCTAGCCCAGACTCCTGACCCGTGGAGACTGAGAGATAATAAAAGTATGTCATTTTAATTTTGTGCAAATGTGTTATACAGCAGTAGGAAGTGAATATAGACACTGCAGATGGGGCTTTATGTCAGCCTGTCTCTATCCTCCAGCTGGACTAGTTTTCCTAGTTATGTAAGAACTAGAAAAACACAGAGCAAATCAGCTCAAGTGGAACAGCTTAAAACAACTGAAATAAGGTATCACCTTTCACGGTTCCTGGGTGCAGGAATGTAAGAGGGGATTATCCAGGTAACTGTGGCACGGGGCCCTGCAGCTGCAGTGTATGTCGGGTAGGGTGGGGCAGCGATCTGAGCCCTGATGGGGCTGGCGGATCTGCTTAGGTGGTGGCAGATTGTGGCTGGCTGTTGGCTGGGGGCCTCAGTTCTTCTCCATAAGCATCTCTCCAAAGAGATGTTTGAGCATCCTCATGACATGGTAGCCGCTTCCCCTAAAAGCTGCAGTGTCTGTTCACGCATGCATCCTTTTTATTAAGTTTATTTCCTCTGTGAGCAAGAAAGAGAGAGAGAGTACATGCACCCCCAACAGGCTGTCAACGTTGTGATCTACCTCCAGCCTCAGCTAGCCCTGAATCGTGGGCACACACACACTCAGAGAGGTGTCCGGATCAGAACCTGGGGCCTTCCATGTGGGCCAGTCTTGCAGGGTATTGTGTTTTACCACGACACCACTGCCTGGCCCCTGCAATGGTTTTTATGACCTAGCCTTGGAAGCCACTCAGTATCACTTCTCTGTCGTTAGTTGGTCACACCAGAGCAACCTGGATTCAGCATGGGAGGGGGCTTCCAGGGTGGATGTGAGTACCAGGAGGCGGGAATTCCTGAGAGTCATCCCATAGCCTGGCACCCACGCTGGCCTTTACCTCCTTGGGTGTGCTGCCCACTCTCAATTCTGGGTCTTTACAAAGACCATTCCCTCTTCCAGACTCAATCTTTTCCCCAACCTGTCCTTCACCCCTCCAGTTTACCTTTGAGTTCTCAGCAGGGGCCAGCCACAGCTCTGTGGGGCCTGAAGCTTACCTAATGCAGGAGGCCCTCTTCAAGGTCATGGAGACACCAATATCTTGCTTTTGCAAAGTTTTCTTTTCTTTTTTCTTTTCTTTTTAAGAGAGATAGTTTTACTATAGGGGGCATGCACTCTCTGGAAAGACAGAGAGACAGAAAGTGAGAAATCACACACACACACCCCACAGGGGGATGGCCACACTGCAATCCTTTCTCCTCTGTTCTCTTGGGATTTGGGGAACACATGCATACAGGCCCAGTATGAGTTTCAAGCCTCTGGGTCCAGGACTCAGATTGTGGTCAGCTACGTGGGAGTCCAGCGACATAACCATTACACCATCTGCTGGTCCCAGCTTTTGCCAAGTTTTCTAATCTTGCAGCCATTACTAGGGCCCATCCCAAGGCCTTGGAAGGTGCTTATGCAAACAAAGAGCCCTGAAATTTCAGCTTCGCCAGAATCACAGTTCATCCTCACCACTTTCTCAGAAAGCTCTCCCTAATCCCTAGATTAAGTAACTTGCACTGCTTCAGTGTCCCCACATGTCATGAGTATAATTAGGTATTTAATATCACTGAGGCCACAAGGAACAGGGTCTTATCCCAAAACTCTCTTTCCTGGGCTTACTCGCAGATGTTGATGATCTGCCATGGATGCCGCGGGAATTAGACAAGGTCCCTGCCATCCTGTCATCTACATTCTGGTGGGGGGAGAGTGGTGGTAAATAACAGGACATTTCTTTAAAGATAACTTCAGCTGGAGAAAGATGCAATGGAGACAATGAACTGGGTAATGGTCAAAGAATTCGAGACCAAATTAACAAGAAGAAGCCAGCCATGGCGAGATCTAGGGAGAGAGATGCTCCTGGCAGAGGAACAGCCAGTGCAAAGCTCTGAGGCAGAAACAAAACGGGGACGTCAGGGCTGAGAAGAGAGGCCATTGTCTGCCCTCAGTAATGGCAGAGGGAGCAAGGGAAACTGAGGGCAGACGGAGGCGAAGGACAGAACAGCTAAGACTGCCAGAATGGTCAAGAAAACTGGGTTTTATTTGTTTATCATGGTGAAATTCAGGGCCAGATGGTGGTAGAGCAGTAACACGTGGTGTTCTGCAGAGCAGCCTACATGGGAAGGTCCCCAGTTCAGGACCAGAGACCTCCCTGACTATGTCAGGGACATGCTTGGACTGGCTGGGGCTGGGGGTGGATTATGGCCTTGGGACCCTGTTGGGGATGATGTTTCCTCTCTTTCTTTCATGGAAGAAAGAAATTAAGTTTTAAAAAAGTAAGGTAAAATGAACTCATATACCATCACACCAACCATTTCAAAGTAACGGCTCCGTGGGAGTTAGTATATTTGCAAAGGTTTGCAGCCACTGCCCTGTCTAGTTCCGGGTATTAGCCTAAGTCAGTGGGATGCCATTGGAGAATGTGAGCAGGGAGCTTGAGGGTGTTGAGCATTTACACATCCCGAAGGCACCTCTCTAAGATCATGCTTGCCAAGGCAAGGCCTGTTTCCACTGGAATTTTCCCAGCCACCCCCTCTTTCCTTCTTTCAGTAAGTCCTGCCCGAGACATTCGCCTCCCTGGCCTTTCAAACTCTTCCTCCTCTGCTCTTCAGCACTGACCAGCTAAGGTAGGAAGATGGCAGAGGAGGGTGAAAGAGGAGGGAGATGGGTTTTTCATTTCCAACTTCGAGGGTCAAGAGGTAATTTCAGGTGTGCTGACGCGATCAGAGCAGTGTGGTTAATGGCGTGCGTCGGGTAGGGTGGGGCAGCGATCTGAGCCCTGATGGGGCTGGCGGATCTGCTTAGGTGGTGGCAGATTGTGGCTGGCTGTTGGCTGGGGGCCTCAGTTCTTCTCCATAAGCATCTCTCCAAAGAGATGTTTGAGCATCCTCATGACATGGTAGCCGCTTCCCCTAAAAGCTGCAGTGTCTGTTCACGCATGCATCCTTTTTATTAAGTTTATTTCCTCTGTGAGCAAGAAAGAGAGAGAGAGTACATGCACCCCCAACAGGCTGTCAACGTTGTGATCTACCTCCAGCCTCAGCTAGCCCTGAATCGTGGGCACACACACACTCAGAGAGGTGTCCGGATCAGAACCTGGGGCCTTCCATGTGGGCCAGTCTTGCAGGGTATTGTGTTTTACCACGACACCACTGCCTGGCCCCTGCAATGGTTTTTATGACCTAGCCTTGGAAGCCACTCAGTATCACTTCTCTGTCGTTAGTTGGTCACACCAGAGCAACCTGGATTCAGCATGGGAGGGGGCTTCCAGGGTGGATGTGAGTACCAGGAGGCGGGAATTCCTGAGAGTCATCCCATAGCCTGGCACCCACGCTGGCCTTTACCTCCTTGGGTGTGCTGCCCACTCTCAATTCTGGGTCTTTACAAAGACCATTCCCTCTTCCAGACTCAATCTTTTCCCCAACCTGTCCTTCACCCCTCCAGTTTACCTTTGAGTTCTCAGCAGGGGCCAGCCACAGCTCTGTGGGGCCTGAAGCTTACCTAATGCAGGAGGCCCTCTTCAAGGTCATGGAGACACCAATATCTTGCTTTTGCAAAGTTTTCTTTTCTTTTTTCTTTTCTTTTTAAGAGAGATAGTTTTACTATAGGGGGCATGCACTCTCTGGAAAGACAGAGAGACAGAAAGTGAGAAATCACACACACACACCCCACAGGGGGATGGCCACACTGCAATCCTTTCTCCTCTGTTCTCTTGGGATTTGGGGAACACATGCATACAGGCCCAGTATGAGTTTCAAGCCTCTGGGTCCAGGACTCAGATTGTGGTCAGCTACGTGGGAGTCCAGCGACATAACCATTACACCATCTGCTGGTCCCAGCTTTTGCCAAGTTTTCTAATCTTGCAGCCATTACTAGGGCCCATCCCAAGGCCTTGGAAGGTGCTTATGCAAACAAAGAGCCCTGAAATTTCAGCTTCGCCAGAATCACAGTTCATCCTCACCACTTTCTCAGAAAGCTCTCCCTAATCCCTAGATTAAGTAACTTGCACTGCTTCAGTGTCCCCACATGTCATGAGTATAATTAGGTATTTAATATCACTGAGGCCACAAGGAACAGGGTCTTATCCCAAAACTCTCTTTCCTGGGCTTACTCGCAGATGTTGATGATCTGCCATGGATGCCGCGGGAATTAGACAAGGTCCCTGCCATCCTGTCATCTACATTCTGGTGGGGGGAGAGTGGTGGTAAATAACAGGACATTTCTTTAAAGATAACTTCAGCTGGAGAAAGATGCAATGGAGACAATGAACTGGGTAATGGTCAAAGAATTCGAGACCAAATTAACAAGAAGAAGCCAGCCATGGCGAGATCTAGGGAGAGAGATGCTCCTGGCAGAGGAACAGCCAGTGCAAAGCTCTGAGGCAGAAACAAAACGGGGACGTCAGGGCTGAGAAGAGAGGCCATTGTCTGCCCTCAGTAATGGCAGAGGGAGCAAGGGAAACTGAGGGCAGACGGAGGCGAAGGACAGAACAGCTAAGACTGCCAGAATGGTCAAGAAAACTGGGTTTTATTTGTTTATCATGGTGAAATTCAGGGCCAGATGGTGGTAGAGCAGTAACACGTGGTGTTCTGCAGAGCAGCCTACATGGGAAGGTCCCCAGTTCAGGACCAGAGACCTCCCTGACTATGTCAGGGACATGCTTGGACTGGCTGGGGCTGGGGGTGGATTATGGCCTTGGGACCCTGTTGGGGATGATGTTTCCTCTCTTTCTTTCATGGAAGAAAGAAATTAAGTTTTAAAAAAGTAAGGTAAAATGAACTCATATACCATCACACCAACCATTTCAAAGTAACGGCTCCGTGGGAGTTAGTATATTTGCAAAGGTTTGCAGCCACTGCCCTGTCTAGTTCCGGGTATTAGCCTAAGTCAGTGGGATGCCATTGGAGAATGTGAGCAGGGAGCTTGAGGGTGTTGAGCATTTACACATCCCGAAGGCACCTCTCTAAGATCATGCTTGCCAAGGCAAGGCCTGTTTCCACTGGAATTTTCCCAGCCACCCCCTCTTTCCTTCTTTCAGTAAGTCCTGCCCGAGACATTCGCCTCCCTGGCCTTTCAAACTCTTCCTCCTCTGCTCTTCAGCACTGACCAGCTAAGGTAGGAAGATGGCAGAGGAGGGTGAAAGAGGAGGGAGATGGGTTTTTCATTTCCAACTTCGAGGGTCAAGAGGTAATTTCAGGTGTGCTGACGCGATCAGAGCAGTGTGGTTAATGGCGTGCTGGCCCCTGAGGATTCGGAGTTACAGGTTTTTTCCTAGGAGGGGTAAGAATATGGAGTGGAGAGCTGACCTTGCAGTGCTGCAGTGCGCTCAGGTGAGCCCTGGGCTGTGAGCCTCGTATTAGCAGAGCTGACGCTAATTGGCTGTCAGCCCCAGCACTCACTCTGCTCCCAGCAGCCTCTGATCCTCCGGCTCATCTCGGCGTCCACAGGCATCCCGTTCTCTGCGAAGGCTCATGTGCAGGTTGTCCGCGTCTGAGTCCCACCTCGGCCACTGCCCCACTGCGTGACCGTGGGCAAGTGGTCTCATTTCTCCACGGCTCATCCTCCTCACCAGCATGTAGGGACAATGACAGTCCCTGCCTAGTGGGGGTGGCAGAAGGGCTAAATGGTGGTGCACTCGTGGGAACTGAATGACATACGTCCCAGCCATCCAGAGACACATCTAGGGTATACTTTTATAATTCTGTCAAGTGACGACTGTTAATGGGGCCTCTTTGGACAGCCTCCTAGGAGAACCATGGGTTGTGTTCTTTGTCACTGCATCACTCTAAGACAGATGCTTCTTTTGCCCAGAGACTCCCAGAGTGAGTTTCCTGCTCAGAATTGGAACTGAAATTTACCAGACTCCAGGATCTATGGGCCTAACCACGCCTCTAACCGGTCTGCTGGGTTTTCAGGCCAGCCTCATGCCTTCCCAATTGCCTTTCAGGCTCCAGGGAGGCTGGTCCGTCCACCCCAATGGCCAGCCAGACAGACAGAGGAAGCAAGAAGAGCTGACCGATGAGGAGAAGGAAATCATCAACAGGGTGATTGCCCGAGCGGAGAAAATGGAAGCAATGGAGCAGGAGCGAATTGGGTAAGGCCTGACACTTCCGGTCCATCGGGGAGCCACTGCGGCCAGGCAGTAGGAGGCTGTGCTGCAGGGGTGCTGGGGTGGGGCAGGGCTGGCTGCCTGTGAGCTTTGGGTTTGTGACTTGCCAGACCACCACCCAGACAGATCTGGAATCCTTGTTGCATGAGGTGGGAAGCGCTGGAAGAAGGAAAAAGGGAATAGCGGAGTGTGGACTGGGGCTGCATCAGAGAAGGGGGAGGGGAGGGCGCTTGTGTTGGGAATATGGGAGCTTGCCCCTGGGTGCTGCAGGGGTAGGTGTGAGCGTGAGTGTCGTGGTTGTGGAGAGGCAGTCTGGAGACACTGGCTTGTACGTGCCCAAACATGCAGCCGAGGGTGAGGTTAGACGCAGACAGTAAGTGTGAAAAGAGCACGCCTGAAATGAATTAGAGAAACTGATTCGCCTGTGAGTGAGGTGGCAGAGGTTAACACGGTGGGTCTGGATTCAGAGAATGTGGGGTTCCTTCCCAGCTCCCTGCCCACTGACTGCCGCGGGCCTTGGGCCTATTTCTCGGTTCTCTGAGCTCCCGTGTTCACTGGCAGAGTAGAAAGAGATAGTAATTATCCCACAGGACTCAAGTCCGAGGTGGTTAAAGTGGTGCAGGATGGTTCCTGGCCCAGGCCTTTCTAGTTCTGTAACAAATGTCCCCACGTGGGAAGAAGGATGGCGAGGATGATGAAAACGCGCGTCTTAGTCCATGTCCAGTCACTAGAACAGAGCAGCACAGAGCGGGTAGTTTATAAATGGTAGACGTTTATTTGGCTCTTGAAACAGGAGCAGGGAAGCCCCAGAGTGTGGGGCCAGCCCTGGGCGAGAGGCACCACATGGTGGAGGCAGAAGCGAGTGCTTGAGACCGAGAGAAGAAACCCTTCTGCAACGGCTCCCTCAGGAACAGCCTTAACCTGAGGGTAGTGCCCTTGTGATCTGGTCCCTTTTTTTTTTTTTTTTTTTAAGAATTATTTCTTGAATTTTATTATTATCACTCTTTAATTTGCCACAGGGCATGTGTGCTTACCAGAGAGAGAGGGAAAGTGAGAAAGCAAGCCGCCAGGTCCGAGACTCAAACCACAGTTGGCCACGTGGGAGTCCAGCACCTCGTCCACCCTGACACTTGCTGGCCTGATCTGGTCACCTCTTAAAGGCCCCATTTCGAACACGTAATGGCTGCTCAGTTGCAGCGTGAGTTTTGGCAGGGCCATCTGACCACAGCAACATGCATGGGAGAGCGGCAAGCTTATCAGGATGTGTGACATGTGTAAGAGAGTGGCAAGCCGGATGGGCAAAGACAGCTGGAAATACAGGGTGGGCTTGAGGGGGAGGGAGGAAGTGCGGGTGATCGTCAGGTGGGAAGGGGAGCTGCAGAGGAGGGAATGGATGCGTGGGTGGACGCTTTAGTAGCTAGGATGCAGCAGGCCAGTACACTGTCCCCAAGACGGAGCTTAAACAGGAAATGGGGGATGCTGGGATGCCACCTCCCTCCCCAGGCCCCTGTATCAGTTATTCTGCCAAGGGCACCTTGCCTGCTGAGGGCACGCTTAGCTCCCCACCTGCACCTCAGCTGGGCGTTAACGGGGCTCTTGGATAGAAAATGGTGTTTATGGAGATGCGGGAAGTGGGCACCTTTGATTTGAGCCCCACCGGATAATTTCACTCAGGGCAGGCTGGGGCGACCAGAGATGCCGCTGACAAATTGTAAACATGCCCGCAGGCTGCGCTCAACCTTCTGTCCACATCCTCTGCAGCCGGAACCTAGGAATGGGTCTGAGAGCCTTGCTTATAGCGTTGGGTTTTTATTTTGCTTTTTTTTTTTTTTTTCAGTGAGATTTTTTTCTACAAGGTGTATGCACTTGCTAGAGAGACAGAGAGACAGAAAGTGAGAAATCATTCCCCACGGGGGACGACCATGTTGCAATTCCTTCTCCTCCATTCTCCTCTTGGGATCTTGGGCATACACAAACACACGTACAATGTGAGTTTCAAGCTGCCGGATCTGGGACTCAAACTGTGGTTGGCCATGTGGGAATCTAGTGGAGTAACCATTATGCCATCTGCTAGTCCCTTTGTTTTGCTTTTTGAAAGATATGTCAGGAGTGGGGAATTCTCCAGGATGGAGGGATGTGTGCATGCTTCCACTATGCACAATGATGGGCCTCAGCTATGAGCGAAGGAGGGATCTGGACGTTGAGGGTACATGCCGGAAGCAAGAACTCCTCTTGACTTCTCCTCTGTAGCCCTTGCCACCAGCTAACTGTTTTACAAATTTGGTTTGATTATTATATGCCTCTCCCCATGTGATTGTAAGATTTCTGAGGACAGGAGTTTTCACCTGTTTTGTTCATTGCTGTAACCTGGTGTGTAGTAGGTGCACAGAGGAACATTTGTTGAGCAAAAGAGGTAACGGTGCTGGTGCACCCCAATTTCTGTGTATATCACCGGTAGCCAAGAGTCTGGGGAGTTTAAAATCTTGTCTAGGGTCCAAGTTCCCAGGGAACTATTCTGATTGGTTGATTTATGTCAGGTGTGCTATCCCTTGTCCAATCAGCTGCAACCAGGGGGCGCCTGGCCATGTTGTACAAAGGGCTGAGCAGCCCCTGAGAGCAAAGCGAAGGGGGTCCTTGTGGGTTAGGCAGATCCTAGCTTGAAAGTTCTAGAAGTGGGTAAAGGGAGTCCCTGCCTTGTCCTCCAGGGTCTCCATATTTCTCCTACTGACTGCTAACATGGTGGTAATGGTTAAGAGCTGGGGTCTCATAGTCAAAGAGACCTGAGTTCAAATTCCACCTCTGCTGCTCACTCCCTTTGTGACCTTAGGTAAGCCACTTTGCCTTCTGATGGCTCAGTTTCCTCACCTGTGAGATGGGGGTAACATTAGCATACATTTAATTATGCATACTCAGTTAGCACATGAAGGATTACTGTGCTGTTGTGTACAGAGAACATGCTCAGTAAAGGTGACGGTTATTTAACAGTGAACCCAAATAAATAAATTAATAAGGAAGCACCGTTTTGACACTGGTGGAAGCCCCTGCTCTCAAATCATGCCCTAAGAGTCCTGTTTGGCAAGCCTTGGAATTCTAGCAGCCCTGGCTTCCCCTGAAGGAGATTTGAGAGGTTTCCAGGGAACCGTGGGCCAAGTCCTTGGTGACAGAATGTCCCTTTGCTGAGGCCGTGTGTTTTCTGCCTGGCTACCCAGAGTGGGGAGGACAGCCCCGGAAGATTCTGGCGGTTTCCCTGCCTCCTTCCAGCAGCCGGCCCTTCTGGCAGTGTCGCCAGACGCTAGCCAGCGCTATTCGTGTCTTATAAGCTCTTACCTACCCTAATTCCCGTCCCACCCATGCTTCCCTGAGAGGAGACCAGAGGAGAGTCAAATGAAAGCTAAGTGAGCACCAGCCTCACAGTGCAGAGGTAATGTACTGCTCCAGAGAAGCCAGATCCCACACGGTGACTGTGGTTCAAATCCCTGGCCCGGTCAGCCTGAAACACGCTGGTCCCTGCACAAGTGCCCAGATCTGACAGGTTGGAGGACTGGCAGAAGGGGACTGGAGTGTGACTAGACCCTCCGGAGGGTGCTCATTTCTCTCTGTTTCTCTCTTGCTCTCTCTTGAGGCATGCACATGCTTTGTCATGAATGAGGGGGAAAAAATTAAAGCCAAATGGTACTTCATACCAGCAAGGCTGAAAAGGGGGCAGAGGTGCCATCTGGGGCTGCCACTGCAGAGTGCAAGGCTCCCAGTTACTGAGCCACTGGGGCCTCACTGTCCCCATCCACCAACCAGTCATTCTAATTCTCAGGATTCTTTCTGCTCAGAACCCCCAGGACTTGCGGGGAGGGGCCTGTTTTAGAACCCCACACCTTGCTGGCTGTGCCTTTCAGCAAATAAGCGCCTTCGAACTATGTTGACATTGCAGGTGTATCTCTGTCCTCCTCTGGAACCAGACAGCAGCTCGTGGGTTGCAGATTCTTCTCTAGTACCTGAGCAATTGCCCTGGGAGTGGTATGAAATCATCATTAGTAGATCTGATACAGGGCTGCCCCGTAGCACAACAGTTAAGCTCTGTGCATAGAAGCCAATCACCGTGGCCAACCACAGTTCAAGTCCTGGGCCCAATAGCTTGAAAAACACCCTGCCCCAAATCCTGAGGGCATGGAGAAGTAGAGGAAAAATGATTGTAGTTTACCACAGCCAAGGGAGGTGCTAGTGACAGTCATCTTTGGGGACTCTGCCACATTATGCAAAAAGAAGTACTTAAAATAAGGATGCAGAGAGATCTCGAGGGATCCTCATTCTGTTTCAGAAAAGGAATTCTCATTGGCCCAGCTCACCCTGGGTACCCACGCTTCATCCAATCAGCTGTTGGCCAGAGGTGCCCGGTATACAAACATGGCTGCCGAGTGTGAAAGGGGACTTCGTGAGTTAGAAAGACACACAAAGGGTACCCACAGGACTTTCAGAACGTATTAAGTCTGGAATTAAACATTTGCCTAGAAAACGTGTTTGCTTTTCCCTCCCCTCCACCAGCTAGTCCCTCTGTGTTCTGTTGCTTCCTGCCCAGAGCCTCTCAAAGGCATTTGGTCATGTATCTTCCCGTGAAGGGACTGGCAGCTGGGTGGCTCTCATTTGAGGTCAGCTTTTCTAAGCAGATGGGCCCAAAAAAGTAATTAGGAATTGTGATTAACCTTGGCACCCCAACGCCATGATGGAGGAGGAAGCCAGAGACACAGGCAGACCTGTTGTTGACAGAATCCATTGCATTCCTGTCACCTCCTTGTCCTGGCTCCACTGTCCTCCATCTTTTTGGCACAGAATTTTTCTAAACTATGGACAGAGGGAGACGTGAGCAATAATGAGAGGGACATGCTGCACCTCATTAGGTGGGCCTCATGGTGTGACAAGCAGACAGTAAGCTGCCCTCCACGCTCCTCTTTCCACAGGGGGCCACTCGCCCTCCCTGTTTTAACCTGGAGCCCTAGACAGTCTACGTGTGAGTCTGTGTTTTTCTTTTCAGAAGAAATATTCACAGATTTCATCAGGTTTGAGGGGACTGAGAATCTCCCCAGTGTTCAAAACTGAGCATGGGGTCAGCAGGTGGCAGGGTGGTTGAGGCGCTGGACTCCCACATGGTTGACCATGGTTTGAGTCCCAGACCTGGTGGCTTTGCTTCTCACTCTCTCTGGTCAGTACATGTGACCTATCACAAATGTAAAAGTAATAATAATAAGTACATTTTTTTAAAAAGGAACTGAACAGTATCTTCATGTTTCCAAGGAGTAAATCAGAGTTCTCCAATGTCCATACAACCATAATACTTTGTGAAATCTGTTTTTACCAGATAAAAATAGAAATTTTCTCAATTTATTAGCAGAGTGCCTACTATTAAAAAGTACACAGGGGCTGGTGATGTGGTGGTGAAGATGCTGGACTCCCACATGGCCAACCACGGTTTGAGTCCCAGATTCAGTGGCTTAAAAATCACTTTGAGCGTGTATGTGAACATGCCCAAAACCCAAGAGGAGACTGAGGAGAAGGGAGTGTGGCATGCCCATCCCCCCGAGATGATTTCTCTCTTTCTGTCTCTCTCTGCCCAGCAAGTGCATGCATCCTATAGCAAACATCTCTCTTTAAAAAAAAAATTCCAAGAGAAGAATAGAGGAGGAGGGATTGTGGTGTGACCACTTCCCTGGGGGGGTGATTTCTCACTTTCTCTCTCTCTCTCGCTTCTTCTCTCTCTCTTTCTTTTTCCTTCTCCCCAAGTGCATGCGCCTAAATAAATAAAATTTAAAAACCTAAATAAATAAAATTAAAAGAAAAAACTGGGCAGTACCTTTATCTTTCCAAGGATTAGACCAGTTTTCCAATGTCTACCCAGTCCTAATACTTGATGAAATCTGCGGGGAAAAAAAAGAGCTCAAATAAATTCACACCAATGGAGCCATAAACCCAACTGAGCAAGCCTCTCACTATAACCGTATGGCCTCCCTGGCCTCACATGGGAAACGGGGAGCTGGACTGGGCCGTCTGCAAGTCCGCCCAGCCCAGGCTGTCCTGTCTTGGCGCTGCTCGCGCTCCAGGACAGATCACTCCTTGCGGCAGGCTGCCGTGTGTGTTCCAGAACCTTCCGCAGCGTCTTTGGCCTGTTGATGCCAGTAGCCATTCTGCGCCCCCATGTGACAATCAAAAATGTCTCCAGGTCCTGCCCAATGTCCCCTGAGGGGCAAAGTCAGCCCCAGGGGAACCACTGCCCTAGCCTTTTGTGGGTGGTATACAAGGGGGAGAAGGAATGAACTAAGAATTTTCCTGCCACTGTACTCAACTTCTTGGGAACTACTCACCACAGACTCCTGTAATTACCCGTTGTAGGTCAGTCCTGTGCTCAAGCTTTATGCAGATTCATTGATGTCATCCTCACAACAAAACTCCATGAAGTAGACCGTCTTTTTTATCATTCTCGTTTTCAGTTAAGGAAAATGAGGCTCAGAGAGGTCAAGCAACTGACCCAGAGTCACGCAGTTAATAAAGAGTGGAACGAGGATTGGGAACCCAGGCGGGCTGGCTCCAGGGTTAACGTCCTTTCTGCTGTTCTATGGAGAAACTGACATTTGTCTCCAATCATGCTGGGCATGTTCAAAAAGGTTAGGTTTCCCTTAATCCTTAACATGTCCTCCCTGAGAAACAGACGCTTTATTTTATTTTTTAAAAGAATTACTTATTTAATTTAATCTGTTGATTATTATATGATTTTTAGAGGTTTTGCCATAGAGTGTGTGTGCTTACCAGAGAGACAGGAACAGTGAGAGGGAAAGTGAAAAATCGCCCTTGGGGGGATGGCCACACCGCAGTCCCTTCTCCATTCTCCTTCTGGGATCTGGGGCACACACATGTGCCCAGTGTGATTTTTCAAGCCACCAGGTCAGAGACTTGAACCATGGTTGGCCATGTGTGAGTCCAGTGATGTAATCACAACAGCATCTACTGGCCCCATTATTATTAATTTTTAATTTACGAGAGAGAGAGAGAGAGAGAGAGAGCAAGCTACCAGGTCCGGGACTCAAACTATGTTCAGCCATGTGGGAGTCCAGTGCCTTAACTACCCCACCACTGCCTGAACTTGAGCAGCTGACTTCCCCTGCATGCCTCAGCTATCCCGTCTGCGAATGAGAGTGAATAATAACAGCATATCACAGGTTGCTGATGGCTTAGGGAATCCAGGCACGCGGGGTGACACTCAGGAGCAGTCACTGTGACTACTGTTTACGGGGCCTACAGTGCCACAGCACACAGCCTGAATGTTAGACCGGCTGGGCCCTGGAGCCGAATACCTCCTTTGGCTCCTTCCACTCCAGCTGGATGTCCCCTCCCCAAAGTGCCGAGGCCCAGCCACGAGTCCTATTCACCCATCCTTCACAAAGAGACGTCGAGATCTACAGCTCCCAAGTGGTGGCAGTCATAAACAACCGTGAGGATTAATGAATCTGAAATGCACACCGCCCGTGTGCCCACCACATGGTGTTATGAGCAGCTCAGTCATTTAGGGACAGATTCCTGGGAGACCCTGGCATCGTAGCCTCAGGCCAGCCCCCATCAGAGCAGCCGTCTTCCTGTTCAGAGCAGATGGTCCAACCTTAACTGAAGAGGTGCCAAGCGTAGTAAACTCAATGGTAACGTCCCTGCTTGGCAATTAGGTGAGGCGAAGAGCGAGCAGCATGATTCTGGAATAGATGTGTGTGTCAGAGAGAGGGGCGCATGCAGAGAAAAATGGCACCTGTGTCCTCACTTTGCTGCGTTTTTTATAACTCGTTATGAAATCCTGACCAGCCACTGCTTCTTGAAGCAACGGCTCTGGCTCTGTCCCATAAGTTGGTGGAACCCCAGCTTCTAGCCCCTTCCCCGCTGATTCGGGAATCGGCAAGCACACCGTCACACCTGGCGGCCAGGGCATCTGCCCCAGGCTCTGCGGCACGCCACACGCAGCCTGCTTCCGGGTGTGATTGTACAGCCATTAGCCTGCTCTTCAGCGTTCATTGAGACGCCGCAGCAGTCCTGGCTGGAAAGCCCCAGAGCGGTCGCCGGAATGTTTCTGAGGCCAATTTGGGCTTTTTGAGGGAACCCGAGTTTAACGCACAAGCAGCTGTCAGTCCTCCCTGTGGCGTTCGTCCTTGTCTGCAGAACACAGCTGATTAGAGCTGGGCTCTCTGAGGATCAGAGTGTGTGCAGGCACGCCTGCACCGGTGGGGTCTTGCACGGAGGCTCTGAGGGTGCATCTTTGAGTGTGTGTGTCTCTGTGCACACTCACATGAACATGCGCCTCAGTGGTCTACTCGGAGGCAGGTGTGTTCTTGCGTATGCCTTGTATGTAGGGCCGAGGGCCATCCATGTGTGTTTAGAGAAGGGCATGCGAGTTGTACAGATTGCTTCCCACCACTGCCCCTTTTAAATGTTTTGGAAAGATGGATTTCACAGGCAGAGAGCATCCTGGTTACCAAGAAAAAATGTGAGGCTGGGGAGTTATAAAAGCCACAGTATTCCTAGAGAAATAATTAGCAGCAACCATTACTGGGTAGTTACCATGTTCCAGGCATTTCACAAACACTTCTCATTTTATCCTTGCAGTGATCCTAGGTGGTTAGAATGTGCTTTTTCTCTAGATGAAGAAACTCGGGCTCAGAAAGGCAAAGTCACTTTCCTAGGGTCACAGAGCTAGAAACTAGCAAAGTTCAGAAACAGAGGCGGGCAAGCTAACTGCAGAACTAAGCATCCCAGTCACTGCATCATAACTGCTTCCTATTTCTTCCTGTCTTTATTATTATTATTATTTTATAGAGAGAGAGATCTTTGCAATAGGGCACATGCACACACTGGAGAGACAGAGAGAGACGTGGCCTTCTTGGTGCCTCTGGAAGCATCCTAAGAAGGACAGGCACCTACCCAGATCCCCAGTAACCAATGGCTCCCCTGAAGCACCCAGCACCAGTCCGAGAGTGATCGATGTTTCCTGGATGCCAGGCGTGAGCAGTCGTCGTAAAGTTAATTGGGTATGTAAAGACATAACCAGGCAGTGACAGCAACTACAGTGTCCAGCTAATTGGGCACCTAATATGGGGAAGGAGAGAAGACATTAGACGTGCAAACAAAGCCAGCAGCCAACACAGACTGGTCTCTGAGCCACTGTCGGTCCCGTAATTGAAGGGGGAGGGGAGGGCAGGGAAGATCGATGTTTCAGTCTCAGGATCTGAGAATCCCTGAGTGCTACTCATGGAGGAAAATTGAGGTGCGTCCTGCCTACCCCCTAGTAAAGTCTAAGAAAGGGAGGACTCCAAGAACAGAGGTTTTTCAAGGTCATTGAACAAGTAAAACAGGAGTCACATGGTCCTCTTTTAACCCTTGGTAGGTGTGATCTCTATCTTCAAAAATGCACTTTCAGGGCCAGCAGGTGGCGTGGTGGTTAAGGCATTGGACTCTCAAATATGACCAACTTGGTTTGAGCCCTGGACCTGGCAGCTTGAGAATCACGCTGCCCAAAATCCAAAGAGGAGAATGGAAGAGAAGGGGTTGCAGCCTGGCCATCCCCCTGGGGGATGATTTCTCACTTCCTCTCTCTCTCTCTCTCTTCATCTCTGTCTCTCTTTCTCTTGCATATGCATGCATCCTATAGCAAAACAAAAACAAGAACAAACAAACAAACAAAAAGCACTTTTTTCTCTAATATGAGAGTGGTACCCATTCATTAAAGAAAGTAGAGCCCAGCTAATTTTGGTGCTTAATAGAGGGCATCGAGGCATTAAAGAAGGAGATAAAAGCCCCCCATAAGCTCACCACCCGGCAATGACCACGTAAATATTGTGGTATTCCCTCCCTGATCCTTCTTTTTCTCTTTCTTTTTTTTTTTTTAAGTGCACACAACGAGGATATTCAGATGAGCATATCCAAACCCAGACTCACACCCTAATCTCAATGGTGCACCCTGGGTTCCCCTCCCCGCCCGTTTGACTTAAGGAGGACAGCGTTTCCCCAAGTGATTCACTGCTTCTTCCTTATCTCTGGTAGCAGTTCTCAAAGTGTGGACAGAGGCCCACCAGCGGCCGAACTCTGCTGGGAGTCACTTTTATATGAAGGTTCTGCTACCTTAATTAGCTTGGTTGCAAAGGTTTCTTAACAATGTATGTGCACATCAACCCAACAGGCTCTAAAAAACTTCTGTATGTATTTATTTGTCAATGATATCTCAAAAAGCTGAAGGAAATAAATTTCATCATTAATAATCACACATATACACAAAGGCAGGTTTCCAGACTTCCCCCTCAACCCGGTAGACTCATCCTCTGAATGGCAAACTCTCCCCAGATGATCTAGAAGAACCATCAATTCTGGGAACACTCCCCCTGGTGGTGGTTCTCAGGAGGGCAGCCTGCTTACTGCGGATCCGGGAGCTTAAAGATACCCCGTGAGGTTTAGCATCCCTGGCCAGCCCTGGTATTTTCCTTTCCTCTGAGTCATTGACATGCAGGAGGGTTGAGAGTGTCTCCTGCTAAGACTGGTAGAATAAATACTTCTTCTGAAATGTTTTATCACCAGGATAAAGACCCATTTGTGACTTGCAGTCTCCCATGATGTGATTTTGATTTGGTTTCCTACAAAGTTTTATTTCCAAGTTTAAAATCTTTGGTCGCTGGGGCCTTCATCTTTGTGCCTCTAGCATTTGGGACCACAAAGAGGGTACCCTGCAGGCAGGCTGCAAGAAGCCTCCTGCTCACCCCAATCTGTCTCCACCCCACATGCGCCTTTTTATCATCTTACTGAACTCACAGCAACTAGGAGCCCTGGGCGGAGACCTCGGGATAATGATCTTAAACCTGTTGTATCTCCATGCCATTCACTGCAACTGGTGGAAGCAAATGGGACACTCCCAGAGCAGCGTGCATTAAAGGGGCCTTTCTGGCTTTTAGGGCTGAGCAGTGGGAGGATCGGGCTTTCTGCGAGGAGGTTACCATGTGGGTTTGCAAGTGGTGGCTAATCCACAGCCTGAACTTTCCAAAAAGGGACAGTACAGCCTTTCCCTTTCCTTACCACGCAGAGTGCACGCCAACCGTCAGCCATGCTCTCCTTCGGAGCAAGAGCTGCATTAGCGAAGTGGGCATGAGGCAGGAGCCTAAGACACATCATTGAAAATGACGATGATTTACTAAGACTGAAAACTAGATCCTGTCCCTGGCTGAGTGAGTCATGCCAGCTTCTCACCCTCTCTGTGCTTTGGAAGCACCAGTGATAAAACGAGAACACTACCTACCTATTCTCTGGCTGGATTGCTTGCCCTTGACACTTCTGGCCCAGGGATATAACTGTCTTTGGGTCTGTCCGATTTCAAGGCTCTAGCCAGTATAGACAATGCACTAACCAGACCTGGAGCTCAGAAGGCACTTTTCCTGGAGGAGGTGACCTGGGATAAAGAGGGTTAGATAAGAGTCTTAATCCAAGGTCAGTAGAACAGATGGACTGAGTGGCATGGTAGAGGGGTCTTTGATGTCCCAAAAGATATCGGAGTGTTATGTGCACGAGCCTCTTTCTGGAGAAGAGTCCACGGTTATCATCAGATGCTGGATTCTATGACTCAAAGAAGATGAAGACAATCGGCTTGACATTGTGGGCTACCCCAGTGTGCCCGGTCCTAGAGGGTCCTCATTACCCTGTCTCTGCTTGCAGGCGCCTGGTGGACCGCCTAGAGAACATGAGGAAGAATGTGGCTGGGGACGGGGTGAACCGCTGCATCCTGTGTGGAGAGCAGCTGGGCATGCTGGGCTCTGCCTGCGTGGTGTGTGAGGACTGTAAGAAGGTACCTAACACTCGCCTCCCTCCTCCCTGCTCAGCACCTCCAGAGGGGCCAACCCTAGGCTCCAGCTTTGGGGAGGGGGTGGTCCTGGGTCTTAGGGATGGAGCTGGAATCCTGAAGGTTAGCCGCCGGGTTATTATTCCTCTAGGATGCTTCTATGCCAAATTATCTTCTAAGGTAACTGGGGTCCTGGTTCCTTCCCTAGACATCACTCTGATTCTTTTGTCCCCTTAGATCTGAGCTCCATTTGGGATAAACTTGGGAGCTTGAGGTTGGAGCCTGCAAGTATCCTGGTTGGGGTTTAGCAAGTTACATATCAATTTAAAGAACATGTGCTGGGCCCAGGTGTACACATGTGTGTATGTGGATGCTCTCAGCCTTCCCTTGCCTGAGGTTATGGTACAAGAAACTTAGAAAGGCTTTATCCAGCCAAGTTAGGATCATTTAACTTGGAGAGCATTTGTTCCTGAAGGGCAGTCTCCTGGGCTCTCTTCTCCCTCCATCCAATATGGAGGCTGTGTGCACTTGACAGTTCCGGGCCAGGGATCCAGCTGTCTTTGGGGCTATCTGATTCCAAGGAAAGGAATTTGGGTGAACAATGCAGCCGGAGACATCCATAATGCCACTTGACTTCTCCTGCTTGGCTTCCCATTTAGCACTAAGAGTGAAATATTGGGGAAAGTTTATCTATGCTGAAAAACATGTCTGTTGCTGCCAGCTAGATAGTAAAAATGCTGTGATCCATTAGGCTTTCCTATTTGTCTTGACTTCCAGAAAACTCAGTCCAAATGTCTGTTCCATCACACATCATGACTTTGACTCAGATAACTTCCTCCTCCTTGGGGAGGTGAGCTTCTAGTCATGGTCTAGGTTGTCTCCGGTCCTTTGGGGAAAGAAAAATAACTAAATAATAAACAGGATGGATATAGCATTTTTTCCTCTTAAAAATTATGTCAATGATGGGACCAGCAGTTGGTGTAATGGTTACGTCACTGAACTCTCACGTAGTTGACCATGGTTTGAGTCCTGGATCCAGCAGCTTAAACTCATGCTGGGCATGTGGGTGCATGCCCAAGATCCTGAGAGGAGAATGAAGGACAAGGGATTGCAGCATGGCCATCCCCCTTGGGGGGTGATTTCTTGCTCTCTGTCTCTCTGATGAGCACACATGCCCTATAGCAAAAATCTCTCTTAAAAATTTTTTATGTCAATGGCAAAAACTCAGACCCCACAGAAACTCTTGGAGGATTCCTTCATCCAGTGCTCAGGAACAACTTGAGTTCTTGTTATTGGAAATAATTCTCCAGCTGGACCTTCATTCTGACTGGCCTTGATGATGGGAGGGATGTGAGGAAAGGAGAGTTTTTAACATCCACCAGAGAGAAGGGGGACCCCTCACCAGCACTCCTGGCCCCTTGCTCCAATCCCTGGCACTCAGAGCCTGGCTCACCCCAGTGTACATTGTCTTATCCCCAGAACGTCTGCACCAAGTGTGGGGTGGAGACCTCCAACAACCGCCCGCATTCTGTGTGGCTTTGCAAAATCTGCATCGAGCAGAGAGAGGTGAGTAGCCTGGCCCCACTTGGATCCTGGGGGCCCTCCTTTCTCTCCTCCCTGGCACCTGGGAAATGGGGTGGCTCCTGAAGGCTTGGGTCTAGGGTCTTACAGGATTGGTGTGAAAGAAACAAGCTCAACTGTGAACACTGGCAGAATGACCTCTGGGTGCTTGAATGAATTTCCTCCCCCTCCTCTGTTCCCAGGAGCTTTTGCTTCCTTCTCTTCCTCTTCCCTCTCTTTGTCCATTTCCCTCTGGCTCCCATTCTTTTCTCATCCCCATTTCTCGCATTCTGGATCTTCTGCCATCATCTTTTCCAT
>NW_006159701.1:7051524-7071234 GCF_000334495.1 Tupaia belangeri chinensis | reverse complement strand
CTTTCCCTCTAGCCCTCTTCCTGTCTCCCTTTTCTCTTTCCTCTTACTCTCCCTCATGTTTGATCCTTTTTCCCTCCTTGTCTTTATTGCCTTCTCTTCCTTTTTCCTCATTCCCAATCTTCACACTTTTTCTCTGCACATTCTCTTTTCTTTCTCTCTGTTTCTTTCTCCTTCAGAATTCTTTTCTTCCCCAATCCTGACTTTTGTTACTCATTTTGCCCCAGTTAAGTTTTTCCTTTTTCTCCCAGTTTCTTCATCACTCACTTGCCATTTCCAGTTTCTGTCCCTGAGACTGTTTCAATAACAGTGTTCTCCTCAGTATCAGTCCGGGGCCTGGCAAGAACAGTTGGCATAGTCTAGCAGGGTAATCAAGAGTCTGACAAAGGTGTTTGGTACAAAGGTCTGGGCAGGGTTCGTGGAAACAGCAATGGATAGGGAAACACCTCAGCACTGAGATTGTGCTTTACCACTCCTAGGACAAGGGATGGAGGAGGGAACAAACACTAGACTGAAAAATGGATTCCCCCAGCTCCCTCCCTGCTATGCAGATAGTGAGGACATTCCTATTAGGAATCCAGTCACTGTCCACATAGCAGGAGGGAGCTGGGGGATAAATACCAGCACTGCACTCTCCTCCATGCCTGCAAACTCCTCTTGGAACGCTCCTTAACAAAATAAACCTGAAGACAGATATCAAGGAAATCCAGTTTCTTCAGTTATGCTCTCATACCACATTATCTTCCAAGGTAACCCCAACCCTAGTTTTTTCCCTGGGAGCTTCTGGGAAACAGAGTAGGCTGGAGAACAGTGGAGAATGGATCTTATGGGGCAATAGAAGATATTAGCTATGACTTTACAGGACCAAGAAGGTCAGACATTCTGGGGAAGTTGGAGGTGGCCTTCTTTTTAACAACCAGTGGAGTGTATAACATGCCACTTTCCAGAGCTGAAGGACTTCCTGTTGAGTCTTTGTCCTTCTGTTCTCTGACTGTGAACAGTTGGATCAGTTCTTAAGATTTCTGATATTTGATCTCTACCTGTACTCTGCAGGTGTGGAAGCGTTCTGGAGCATGGTTTTTCAAAGGCTTCCCCAAACAGGTCCTCCCACAACCTATGCCTATAAAGAAGACCAAGCCTCAACAGCCTGTCAGCGAGCCTGCTGCCCCTGAGCAGCCCACCCCTGAGCCTAAACAGACAGCCAGGGCTCCAGCTAGAGGTAGGAAAAACAAATTCTTTTTTCAGGACCAAGGACAGGTCTCGACTAACTGGTCTACCTGAAAGGTGTCCTGACACCATGTCTGTGTTTCTACCGCATTGGTGGCCAGTCAACCTCTAAACTTGGGTGTGGAACTTCTATGTCTTCTTCAAAGCTCACCATACACCCTTACAAGAGGGAAGCATGGGGGACCAGCAGGTGGTATGGTGGTGAAGGTACTGGATACCACAGAGCTGACTCTGTAGTTCAAGTCCCAGACCCAATGACTTGAAAATCACACCAGGTGCATATAAATGCATGCTTAAAATCCCAAGAAGAGAATGGAGGATGAGGGACGGCAGCATGGCCGTTCCCCCCGGGCGGGGGGGGGGGGGGGCGGTGATTTCACACTTTCCTTCTCTCTGTGTCACTTTCTGTGACTCTTTGGTGAGTGTACATGCCTTATAGCAAAAAACCTTTAAAAGTTGGAGGATGTAGCATGGGAAACTCTCCAACAATGCCAAGAGTGTTTTGTTGTTATCTCTAAACCCCCAAATATTTAGAGGTACAACAGAGGTAGAAATTAGAATTAGAAACTAAGGGAGAGTCCCACCACACAAATACACACTGAAATCTGAGAAGGCTTGCGGCTAGCCAAGTTCTTCCTATCCCTTGAAATTTTCTTCTATCAGCCATAAGCCAATGTAAAATTAGATTAATTAAAAGTGAAAGATGAATAGAGAGGAAATTAGTAGAAGAAAATTACTACTGCTGTGGATGTTATCACTGTTATCCAAGTATAATCATTAATTATTAAAGTGAGGATTAAAAGGGAGTGGCAACACAGTAAAAAGAAAAAAAAAACTCATTAAAACAAACCACAATAAAAACACATTTTAATTGGATTAGACCACTAGGACTGACTACAGAAAGCCTTTGCAATAATTTCAAGTAAAGCTAAGCAACAAAATCTGGTCTGAATGAATAAATTCCAGGGTTCAGTTCAGACAGAGTTTCTAAAAGGAAAGTTGCAGTTAGAGGTCTCAAAACTCAAAGTCTCAGGTTGGCCCCCTAGCCTACTTGTGAAGGGAGCCAGATCCCACATGACTAACCATGGTTCAAATCCTGGCTCTGGCAGCTAAAAATAAAATTAAATTTAAAAAAGCATGCACTGTGTGCATGTATGTGTGCACACAAAATCCTGACAGGAGGGAGGAATGGAGGAGAAGGGATTATGGTGTGATCATGCCCCATTGTGTGCATGCTTCCTTTCTTTCCCTCTCTCTTTCTGTCTCTCTCTCAAGTGCATGCAGCCTGTGGTAATTAAAAAATAATTGAAGTGTCAAAGTATGTCTCTCATAAGATGGCTTTTCAAGGTACCTGGCACAGTGTCTCGCACCCAACAAATATTTGGTAAATACTTTTCTTCTAACAAGGCATAGGCAGTTTCTATTTCTTGCAGAGAATCCCATTGTCAACATACATTGCATCCCTGAGGAGTCCCCAGTTTCGTATGAGAGCATCCTTTTTCCTGGATTAGCAGTTCTCCCTCTAGGTCAAGAAAGCTGTATGGGAACCAGCAGTTAGCGTAATGGCTATGTCGCTGGACTCCCACGTAGTCGACCACGGTTCGCGTCCTGGACCCGGTAGCTTAAAACTCACGCCGGGCGCGTGTGCGTGTGTGCCCAAGATCCCGAGAGGAGAATGGAGCAGAAGGGATTGCGGCGTGACCATCCCCCCTGGGGGGTGATTTCTCGCTTTCTGTCTCTATGTCTCTCTCTGTCTGTCTGGCGAGCGCACGCGCCCTATAGCGAAAATCTCTCTCAAAAAAAAAAAGAAAGCTGTATAGCACAACAGTTCTGTTCTTTTTAAGTCAAAGTGTGTTCAGACATGTTTGTGCATGCAAAGGAAATAGTGTGGAATTGTAAACAGAAGATAGATCAGAGGGGAGGTTGGAGAGGAGATTTAGTTTTTTTTTTTTTTTTTGGAGAGATTTTCACTGTAGGGCGCGTGCGCTCGCCAGACAGACAGAGAGAGACATAGAGACAGAAAGCGAGAAATCACCCCCCAGGGGGGATGGTCACGCTGCAATCCCTTCTCCTCCATTCTCCTCTCGGGATCTTGGGCACGCACGCACATGCGCCCGGCGTGAGTTTTAAGCCACCGGGTCCGGGACGTGAACCGCGGTCGACTACGTGGGAGTCCAGCGACATAGCCATTACGCTAACTGCTGGTTCCCAGGAGATTTAGTTTTTTAAAATGTTCGTGGGAGTGTTGGATAAAGTCCTTTCTGGGCTTCCTAAGTAATAGCTCCTCAGATGTCAGAAAATCACAGCATTTCTCTCTCTTTCTAGGGGACACTGAAGACAGGAGGGGCCCAGGTCAGAAGCCAGGTGGGTTCTGCTGACTCCATCTTATACTTTGCTTTAGACATCCTTCACCCTCTCCTCTCATTGCCCTTTCTCTATTCCATTTATGCTTTTCCTTCCAGGTCCTGACGTAGCCTCTGCTCCTGGGCGAGGAAGCTATGGGCCTCCTGTGCGCAGGGCCTCCGAAGCACGAATGGGCTCATCAGGCCAGGAGTCAGAGAGCTGGGACCATGGCCAGAGTGGGGCTCCTGGAGACTCGAGCCGGAGTCCAGCAGGTAAGGGAAATCCAGATGACCCTCCTGAGTGAGGAGAATCGGAAAGAATGAGAGAGGTCATGTTTTTATTCATGTGTTCATTCAGTATTTATTGAATACATACTGTGTGACATGTTCTAGACACTAGTTCTAGCCTATGGTAGAGGAAAGACAGGTTTCAGAAACAGTTCTGGCTCCAGACATTCGTAATTGTGTTTACATCCTTTTCTCACTCTAATACCACATGTGAATTAGTTTTCTCCCTCCTCCCCCCCAAAATTTCCGCAGAACAATTCCCATTAGCTTGGAGCAAAGTAAGGATGCTTCACTCTCAAAGATCTAGCCCACTCTTCCTTCCCTTGGCAAGTGGCCTCTGCTGTCTGTGAAGATGGTGGCAGGGGTGATGGCAGGATCTCTCTGACAGGTGCTCTCAGAGGTACCCAGCACCCCTGGGCTCACAGTTGTGAGTCCCTGATCCCCAGACTTGGAGTTTTTTGTGGGTGTTTTTTTTTTTTTTTTGAGAGGTTTTATTGAATACATACTGTGTGACATGTTCTAGACACTAGTTCTAGCCTATGGTAGAGGAAAGACAGGTTTCAGAAACAGTTCTGGCTCCAGACATTCGTAATTGTGTTTACATCCTTTTCTCACTCTAATACCACATGTGAATTAGTTTTCTCCCTCCTCCCCCCCAAAATTTCCGCAGAACAATTCCCATTAGCTTGGAGCAAAGTAAGGATGCTTCACTCTCAAAGATCTAGCCCACTCTTCCTTCCCTTGGCAAGTGGCCTCTGCTGTCTGTGAAGATGGTGGCAGGGGTGATGGCAGGATCTCTCTGACAGGTGCTCTCAGAGGTACCCAGCACCCCTGGGCTCACAGTTGTGAGTCCCTGATCCCCAGACTTGGAGTTTTTTGTGGGTGTTTTTTTTTTTTTTTTTGAGAGGTTTTTGCTATAGGGTCTGTGTACTCACCAGAAAGACAGAGAGAGACAGAGAAACAGAAAGCGAGAAATCACTCCCTGGGGAAATGGACTCACTGCAATCCCTTCTCCTCCATTCTCCTCTCAGGATTTTGGGCATGCACGCACATGTGCCCAGTATGAGTTTAAGCCACTGGGTTCGGGACTCTACTAGATTGGGGATATCTATGTTCCAGAACACCTGGTGTAAGATCTCGAAGCAGCTTCATTTCTTTGTAGTCAACAACTGCACCTTGGTCTAAGTCAGAGCTGAATATGTAGGTCCCATGTTGACCTCTGACCTGTCTTCCTGAATTTGGGTTTGCAGCTTAGCACTGCCATTCCTCTTCTTATTAGCAATGGAGCCAGGCACATCCTTCATGCTCCAGCAGCTGCCCAAAAAACTCATTGCCAGGCTCTACATCACGAAGACTTCCCTTTACATGTTCTTCTAAGAGTTTTATGGTTTTAGCTCTCATGTTTTGGTCTTTGAGTTAATCTTTGCACATCAAATCTCATGCTTTTAATCCCTATATTATTTTGTCTCTTAAGGGAAAAGATAGTCATGGGGCATTGCTGAAGGGGGGTTGGATCCCCTGTACCTCAAGAGTGAATGTACACAGTCCTTGCCTCCAGCTGTTCCCCCTGGAGCTGAGTTCATTGTTCCCTCCTCCAGGTTCGCAGAGCACCAAGACAGTCCTAATGCCATGCTTATCACCACCTGAAGCATGTTCTAGCTGAACTTCTGTCCCTGGTCTCATACTGGGACATGTCTCTCCATGAATGTCGTAATTTTGTATATTTACCGAGCACCCACCACAGTTTTAGCTCTGCTTCATTTTCCAGCCTATGCTAAGATTTCCGATTGATTAAAGGTTCTCTGATGTTTGCATACTTGAATTCATAGTTAATAATATTAGCAACTCAAGTGTATGTTTAAGTTTATGTATTTCTTTCCTGGGGGGAAGAGGCTCTCCAACAGGATTTCATCACACTGAGATTCCACTCCCCTTCCTCCACCAACCTTCCAGCCAGCCAGGATCTTGGGAATGCTAGTAGGTTCCTGGCATGTTCTAGCTGACCTGGGGTTTGAACTCTGGGCCTTCCCATATGGCTTCAGTATCATGCCATGGTGGCCTACTATTTGTGCTATCACACCTGGGCCACAACTCAAGTTTGGCCCAGTACTTACTCTGCAGCGGACATGTGTTTAAACTCTTTGCATGTAATCCAAGCAATGGCTCTTTGAGGGAAGGTACTGTTAAACCACCCTCACTTAATAAATAAAGCAAAAAGAAGCAAAGAACATAAAAACAGGAATGATAAAATAAATGCCAACCCTTGACGTGTGCTAACCACATGCCAGGCACTGTTCTGGCACTCTCCCCGAGTACTATCCCTGCATCCTCACCACAGCCCTGAGACAGGTCTTGTTATCTGCATCGAACAGATAAGAAAACTGAGGCCCAGGAGGGATAGGTCACTGTGCCGGGACAGCAGGTGGAAGCAGGATCACAGAACCTGTGCTTTTATTTTTATAATTAAATTTTACATTTATCTCCACGAATGAGAGAAACAAATACAAAGAGCACCCCAGCAATCTACCCCTACCCCCAGCCAGCCCCAGGTCATAGGCACATGGCACATCCCACTCACTCGGGACATGAACCTGGAACCTTCCCTGTGGCTCAGCCTCACGAAGCATTGCATCTTCCTGCCATGCCACCATCAGGTCTCATGAGAACATGTGTGTGTGTGTGTGTGTGTGTGTGTGTGTGTGTGTGTTTTAGAGAGAGATTTTTGCCATCAGGCACGTACACTCACTGGAGAGACAGTGACAGAGAGACAGAAAGTGAGAAATCACCTCTGGGGGGATGGCCACACCACAATCCCTTTTACTCCATTTTCTTCTTGGGGTTTTGGGCACACACGCCCGGCCTGAGTTTTAAGCCTCAGGAGTCCAGCGACGTAACCATTGTGCCATCTGCTGGTCCCAGGAAACCTCTGCTTTTTAACCACCGTGCCACTGCTGCAATCTGCCCAGAGAATCTGAGTACTGAAAAGAGAGAACAGGGGACCAGCAGATGGTGTAGCAGTGACATCCCTGAACTCCCACATGGCCAACTGTGGTTCCAGTCCCAAACCCGGTGACTTGAAACTCACACTGGGCTGTGTGCATGAATGCCCAAGATCCCAGGAGGAAGATAGAGGAGGAGGTATTATAACAAGTCCCTCCCCGGGGGAGTGATTTCTTTTTCCCTCTCACTGCCTCTCTCTCTTTATGAGTGCGTGCGCCCTAAAACAGAGACCTCCCAAAAAAGAGAACACACTGAGGGGAGAAGAGGGTCCAGAGGAACTGAGGGTGTGTGTGAGGTTGGGATGGGGGCAGGGGGCTGCCTCCAGTCAAAATCCAGGTGGTCTTTTCTCTTGCTGACAGACTGGGGTGTGTGTGTGTGTGTGCGCACGTGTGTGTGTGTGTGTGTGTTTGTCAGGCATGTTGATGGTCTCCTTTCCTTCTCCTTACAGGTTTGAGACGGGCCAACTCAGTCCAGGCCTCCAGACCCACCCCAGCCCCGCAGAGTCCAGCAGCTCCTCAGCCTGGGCAGCCAGGTAGGCTCACCTACCCACCTGCCCAGCTGTCCCTCAGTGGGCTCCAGCACCGTCCTCCGACACAGGGCCCACTGTGGCCCCCACCTAATCCTAACCCACCTAAGACCTTTAGAATGAGTAATGCCCTGGGCCGAGAACCACGGTGGGTGGAAGGGGGAGGGACGAGCATCTTAACTTCCCAGTGCCAAAGTGGGGAGCCTCCTCACCCTCAACACATCCCCCAGGGGCAGAAACTGAGGCCCAGACAGTTCCCTCAGTGCTTGGCTCGGACCCAGTCATTCTGACCCCCAACCCCCAGAGGGACTGCTCCTGAGCCTCGGTTACCTCTGCGCATCACCTGCTGCCCTGGGCCTGTCCACGCCTGTGAAATGAGAGGAGAGGCAGACACCCTAATGATGCTACCCTCTCTGTTCTTCCCTCTTTCTCTCTGCTCCCCTCTCAGGGCCCCCGGCAGGCAGCAGACCTAGCCCTGGGCCAGCAGGACGCCTTCCAGACCAGAGACCAGGCAAGTGTTTGCTTCTTCCTGGCCCAGCCCAAAGGGCACCTCTCCCACTTCCCCAAGGCAGCAAGGAGCCGCCAGGTCTTGTCTCAGCCTGCACAGCCCACTCCCATCCCAAAGCTCTAGATATCCTTACTGAGATGAGATGGGTGGGAATGCCAACATACGTAGCACTGAAGATTACAGATGTCCTGTGTTCAAGTTCCTGCTCCTCACTTCCCAGCTGTGTGACCCGGAGCAAGTCACTTAACTTCTCTAAACCAATTTCCTTATCTATAAGATGGAAGTCATGGGGACCAGCAGTTAGCGTAATGGCTATGTCGCTAGGCTGGACTCCCATGTAGTCTACTGCGGTTCGAGTCCCAGACCCGATGGCTTAAACTCATGCCGGGCGCGTGTGCGTGCGTGCGTGCCCAAGATCCCAAGAGGAGAATGGAGGAGAAGGGATTGCGGCGTGACCATCCCCTCTGGGGGGGGATTTCTCGCTTTCTGTCTCTCTGTCTCTCTCTGTCTGTCTGGCGAGTGCACGCGCCCTATAGCAAAAACCTCTCCAAAAACAAAAAGATGGAAGTCATGCTAGGACCTACCTCTCAGAGTTAAGCAAATTAGCACATAGAAAGCCTTAGCACAGTGGCCAGCAGGTGGCATGGTGGTTGAGAAGCTGGATTCCACATGGCCAACTGCAGTCTGAGTCCTGGACTTGACAGCTCGCTTTCTCACTTGCCCTCTCTCCCTCTCTGTGTCTCTCTGGTGAGCAAATGTACTCTATAGCAAACTTAATAATAATAAGAATAAATTAAATAAGTAAATCTTTTTCAAAGCCTTAGCACATCTCCTGACCTGCATTAAGCCCACGCTAAGTGACAGTGACTATCACATGACTGATATGCGTCGCTGTCATCAGTCTTCGTAGCTGTGACGTGCTCATCGCTTCCTAATACTCAAGGCGCTGCTCTGAGCACTGCACACACATTAGAGCACTTCCCAGAGATCATACCCATACCGCTGGAGTGCTCTCAGATATTATCGTCCCATCTTACAGAGAAGGAAGCTGAGGCACAGAGAAGTCGAGTTCCTTGGCCCAGGCCACACAAGGGAGACTCGAACCCAGGCTGTCTGGCCCCTGGGTCCACACTGCTATCAGGGCCTCACAAGGTCTGCTTTGCTGACATCTGAATCAGCTCACAGGGCTTGTCAAACACAGATCCCAAGGCCCATGCACGGCCCACCGAGTCTGTGGGGTCCAAGGACCTGCATTTGGGGGATTCTCCTGAGCAGCCATTATTATGAAACAAGGACTCAGCTGCTTCTCTCATGCCCTCCCCTTTCTCCCCACAGAGGTGGCTCCAAGCGACCCTGGTTATACAGGGACCACTGCCCCACCCCGGGAGGAGAGAACAGCAGGGGTTGGGGGCTACCCGGCAGTTGGAGCCAGGGAGGACCGAGCGGGCCACCCCCCAGGTCCCTATCCACAAACACCGGCAGCTGCTCCCCAGCCAGCCACGGCCCCTGCCCGCCAGCCACCGCCCCCAGAGGAGGAGGAGGAAGAAGCCAACAGTTACGACTCGGATGAAGCAAGTAGGTGGCACTTAGGGAAGTGGCATCTGGGCATTGTTGCTGCAGGAACCAACCCAGGAAACCAGAAAGACCCCAGGGACAGCCCTGTGGTATGCCAAGCCTAAAAATCACATAAACAAAGTTATCAAAATACAGATGCGTGTTAATTTCACAAAATGCTCTTAGCTCTCTAAAGTACTACCCAGGTTAACCATCCCTGATCTGAAAACTTGAAATGCCCCCAAATTTGGGACTTTTTGAGCACTGACATGACACCCCAAGGGAAAATTCCACACCTGACCTCCTGTGATGGGTCACAGTCAAAATGCTCCAGTGCAAAAATATTGTGTAAAATGACCTTCAGGCTGTGTGAATAAGGCGTAGATAAAGCAAACATGAGTTTTCTGTTTGCACCTGGGTCCCATCCCCACGGTAACTCAGTATGTATATGCAAATATTCCAAACCCCCCCCCCCAAAAAAAAATCTGCCATCTGAAATATTTCTGGTCCCAAGAGCTTGGATTAAGGCACATTCAACCCACATATATATTTTTTATTGTGGCAAACAGCACATAACGTCAAACTTACCATTTTAATCATTGTCAAGGGTGCAAGGTGGCACTAAACTGTTTTCTCAATGTGCAGAGGGGCGGTTCCTCAACAACTTAGGCATTAAATGATCACATGGACCAGCAGGTGGTGTGGTAGTTGAGGTGCTGGACTCCCACATGGCTGACTTTGGTTTGAGTCCCAGATCTGGGGCTTATTTTTCGACTTTCCCTCTCTCTCTTATTCTCTCTCTTTCTGACTCTAGTGAGCATACATACCCTATAGCAAATTTAAAAATAACAATAATAAATAAAACTAAATGATTATTTTTAAAAAATTTATCCTATGACCTGGTGATTTCTCTCTTAAGTGCATGGGTTTATATTTAATAATTTTAAGAACTCTGGGGGACCAGCGATTAGTGTAATAGCTATGTCACTGGACTCCCATGTAGTCAACCATGGTTCGAGTCCTGGACTCGGCAGCTTAAATTCACACCGGGACCGTGTGCCTGCGTGCCCAAGATCCTGAGAGGAGAATGGAGAAGGGATTGTGACATGTTAATCCCCCCTGGGGGGTGATTTCTTGCTCTCTGTCTCTCTCTCTCTCTCTGTCTCTCTCTGTCTTTCTGGTGAACGCATGCGCCCTATAGCAAAAACCTCTCCAAAAAATAAAGAACTCTGAAAGGGCCAGCCTCCTGCAGTCTCAGGGTGCAAGAACGAGGCGAGTCACTCCGCCTGGTTCGCCGCGGGCTGCACCTGCTCTGCACATGCGCCATGTATGTCTGCCGTTGTCACCCTGATTCTTTACCAGAACAGCAGCTACTGCTCCTTCCATCTGCCTTAAATGCCCCCCAGCCCACCCAGCCTCGGCAGCCCCTCCCAGCCTCATATCTGTCTGTCTTCTCAGCTGATCCCATTGGTTTATAATGAATAAACCATCTCCACACTGAACTCTACACTCTCCACTCACTCACGCATCTCCATAGTTGACGGGTATTTATTGAACACATACTAGGTACCTCAAGCTGTTCTAGACACTAGGGATACCATGGCACCAAAGAGAGAGAGAGGAAAGAAAGAAGAGAAAAAAGACATCCTTGGCCGATCTACTTTGGAGAGAGACAATATACCATTGAGTTCATTTCTCATAGACAGAGAACACCATGAAGGAAATAAACTATGCTGAATGTTTGTGAGGGTGTCCTTTTTAGATGGCGTTATCAGGGAAGGCTTCTCCAAGGAAGCAGTAGTTAAGCTGAGATGTGAATAATGAGAAGGTGTCAGCCATGTGAGGATCTAGAGGGAGAGCATTCTGGGCAGAGGAAATAGTGAATGCTAAGATCCACTTACTGCTTCGGCAGACGAGGGAGCACCTTCTATAATACACGCTCTGCACTGCGCACTACGGGATGCAGGCGTCCCAGCCTGTGCCCTCATGGGACACTCCACCTAGCAGAACAGGAAGTCATTAACTAGGCAAGTGCGCAGAGGGTAACTGTCACAGATGTGCTGAGGGCTCTGGAGAAGTGGGGTGGCAGAGGTATCTACCAAGCTGAGGTGTCCAGAGCAGCGACCACGGTCTTCCTCCCTTTCGTAGTCTCAGTGCCCCATCCAGACTGGGTACAGGTAAGTACTCAGGAAATGTCTGTTGAATGACTGAATGAATGTTCTCTCGGTTCCGGTCTCTGCCTCCTCAGCCACCCTGGGTGCCCTGGAATTCAGCCTGCTCTACGACCAGGACAACAGCTCCTTGCAGTGCACCATCATCAAGGCGAAGGTGGGTGGCAGGCCGGGGGACCTCACGTGTTCCAGCATTTCTAGGACGCTCAGGTGGGCTGGTAACCAGGCCTGTCTCCCGGGGTGCCCTGTCCGTCAGTGACAGTGACAGTGATGGGAAAAGGACAATAATTAGGCTTGAAGAATACCTTCCGGCAGGCATGACCCTAGAGGGGTCTGCTTATCCACAGCCCCCTCTTGGGAGCAGAGGCAGCTGCAATTCCAGGGCAGAGGCGAGATCTACCCCAGGCAGGTACGCAGCGTCTCTGGGAGGGACAGTGGCACTGCTGGCTGGGAAGTAACGACAGCCTGGCTTAACAGCTGGCATGGCTGCAGAGCAGCCCCGCCCAGAGCCTGCGGGCTCCCCCTGCTGAAGTGGCTTCAAGCTGGAGGGACTGCAAGCCAGGGGCCTCTGGCTGCAGCTACAAGGACTCAGGAAAGCCACACTGTAGGCTCTGGGGCGTAGCAAGTCAGTGGATCCCAGACCCCGGGGAAAGCTGGGTGATGCTAGTGAAAAGCCCAGAATATTTCTGACTGGGATTGGCCCCATCCCTCGTCTGGTCTGTGTGGAGAAACAAGGAAGGACTTGGGAACCAGAGTGCCTGGGTTCAAATACCCACCCTGCCACTTCCCCACTGTGCAACTGGGGAATTAACTCAACCTCTCTGTGTCTCGGAGTGCCTGTTCATAAGCTGGGGATGGCAGTCATGCCTGTCCTGTAACGATGGGTGACTCGTGAAGGCAAGGTGGCCACACAGTCCTGTTTCTCCATGACTGTCCCCTCTGTGCCTGTTGCTTTGCAGTAATAATTAAGAATTCCATCTTCCTTTTTTTTTTTTTTTTTTTTTTGGAGAGGATTTTGCTATAGGGCGCATGTGCTCACCAGAAGGAGAGAAAAATTAAAAATTCCTTTTTCCTTTTTTTTTTTTTTTTTTGGAGAGGATTTTGCTATAGGGCGCATGTGCTCACCAGAAGGAGAGAGAGACAGAGAGATAGAAAGCGAGAAATCACCCCCTGGGGGGATGGCCACGCCACAATCCCTTCTCCTCCATTCTCCTCTTGGGATCTTGGGCACGCACGCACATCCACCTGACATGAGTTTAAGCCACCAGTTCTGGGACTTGAACCGCGGTTGACTACATGGGAGTCCAGCCACGTAGCCATTATGCCAACTGCTGGTCCTGAGTTCTCTCTTTCTTTAAATGTTCAGTTTGGATGATAGACAAGGTTTCAAATGCTCAGCCCACAAACTCCTAGATCAGCATGTCCCCTGAGCCGAGTTACTTTTCGGCAAGCATTTACCGAGCATCTGTTATGTGTGATAAGCACCTTGATCATTTAAACCCCCCAATACTTTAGTGAGGTAAGTACAGACATTATCTTGTTTCATCTTCATAGAGACTGCTGAGGTGTATGCACCCCATTATACCGATGGGGAAACTGAGGCTTGGAAAAGTAAAGCTGAGGTTAGACAGCTACTAAGGGGTAGCACTGATCTCTGAGGATGGGATCTCTCACTTCATCCTCCAAGAACCCCACGAAGCAGGAGCTGCCATCAGCCCCCTTGAACAGGTCCCAGGAGATCACTGGTCGTAACCCCTGGTATTATTCTTGCTGTGAGACGGGGTGACGGGAGCCTGGAGGGGGGCACCTGCGCCAGCCTGGGCACAGTGTGTCTGATACAGGAGTGTGGGGGCTGCTCCTGTTAAGGCCATCTTAGCTCCTACCCCAAACACACTTCCTGACCCTATAGCTCTCATCTGAGCCACATCCCAGCCCTGTGAGGGGGCTGGACAGAGATCGTGACCCCGTCATATGGAGGAGAAATAGATCTCAGCAGTGAATGCAGGGTTGGGGCAGACTTTCAGAGTCTCTTCCTCCCCTACCCCGACCCTCCAGAGACAGCTCTCCCATCCTCGCATTGACAACCCAACCCTGACAGGGGGGCTTGCTGTGAGCCAGGCACTGGACGCCGAGGTAGCAGTTAAATCCCACCTCCCCATGAAGCAGGGACTGTTCTCATCCCCACCTAGCAGGAGAGAGAACCGAGGCTCAGAGACACTAAGAAATTTACCTAAGGACACAGAGCGAGGAAGTGACAAGGCCAGGTTTGACCCCCCTCCCCCCATCCGCCTGATTCCAGCACACTGCATTCGCCTTCTCTCTTTGAAAGAGGAAGTGCACAGGGTGAACGACAGGCGGGAGAGTTGCTGGGTCTACGCCCTCCCAGGACCTCACGCCGTTGCCTCTACTTCTGCAGGGACTGAAGCCCATGGATTCCAACGGCCTGGCCGATCCCTACGTGAAGTTGCACCTCCTGCCAGGAGCCAGCAAGGTACCATATGGCCTGGGCATCGCAGCACACCGGGTGTGAGGGCCCTGGCAGGCACCCAGGATTCTCCACTCAGAGCCTGAAATAGCCCTCTCTGCCCCAAATCCTTCATGGGTGGCTAAGCCCTTGCAAGGGGTATCGGGTGTGCCAAGAGTCACTCCCTAAGAGGGCCTGGGCCCTGCTCATTTCTGGGGAGCTGCTAAAGGGGAGGAGAGAAGCAGACACCCAGTTATGCTCTTCGCCTGCTCCCTAGTGCTGACCGTGGGCCACAGTGCAGTTCTTCCCAAACCTCATTTCTCAGTAGAAATAACAAGTGTCCCCAGATACACCCGAGGGAAAACATACCCCTGCCTGACAGCTCTCTCCCCTCCACTCACCTACTGAGCATCCCTTTGCTCTGGGTTTAATTCTCTGTCTTTAGATTCACCCCCAGAGAGCATAGCTGGCAACGGAAGTGTGCCCTTTGCTGTGTTAATTTGACAGGGATGTCCTAAAGGCAGAGGTGATGTGTACTTGGCCAGGTGATCTTGGGAAAATGCATGGTAAATACCTCTGCAAGTGTCGAGTGTCCCGTAAGACAAGAGAAGACATCCACTCACTCACTCGCTCATGCCCGATCTTGCTGTAGATCAAGGGCAGTCTTGCCCATTCCACAGCTACACTGTGAGGTATTCCGCTCCTGCTCCTCGTAATTCCCCAGTGACATGCTCCAGCTTGCGCTCCACCCACTCCTAAATCCAAATCTGCTCAACGATTCTAGTATGAGTCATTTACAGGTTAGTACGAATTAGGCTTGTCATCAGGCCACCTCTGCTGGGTATAGTTGCATTTCTAGCCTTCTCTTGATGAATGAAATTAAAAAGAAAAAAATCCTCCCTAAGGAATTTCAAACCCAGAGGATACTCTTGGGGGTAAAGAGGGAACATTTCAATAACCCCTGTCTACATGGGTGACTCTCATTTCTGCCTTTATTGCCTATAAATAAATATATACACACACACACACATATATGTATGTGTGTGTATGTATGTGTGTGTGTATATATATATATATAAAATTTTTTTTTCCTGAAAGGAAGATTTCTCTGCTTTCTTCTCTTTAAATTCAAAGACGTTTCTCATTGTCACACACTGGGATCCCCTTCGGAAGTAACTCACCCAGTGTTGAGCGTTCATCCATTTGCCATCTCCCTAGAGAACAGCTCCATCCCTGAGAACACGCGTTTGGGGACAGCCAAGCCCCGGGACGCCCTATAGGGAAAAGCCACCCACCTACCCCAAATCAGCCCAAAGGCTAGGGCTCCAGGGCTGGCTCCCCATTAAGGCAGTCACCTATCTATCCATGTCTCTGGGTTCTAGTCCAACAAGCTTCGTACAAAAACTCTGCGGAACACCCGGAACCCCGTCTGGAATGAGACCCTCGTCTATCATGGTATCACCGACGAGGACATGCAGAGGAAGACCCTCAGGTACCCGCTGAGTGGGGGCAGAGAGGAGACAAAGAGGATGAGGCTGGGGTCACTGAGCCTCAGCAGACTGCTCCTGGGGCCTGTTCTTTAAAAAGACCCCTATTAGGGAACCAGCAGTTGGCATAATGGCTGTGTCACTGGACTCCCATGTAGTCAACTGCAGTTCGAGTCCCGGACCTGGTGGTTCAAACTCATGCTGGGTGCATGTGCATGCATGCCCAAGATCCCGAGAGGAGAATGAAGGAGAAGGGATTGCGGTGTGGCCATCTCCCTGGGGGTGATTTCTCACTTTCTGTCTCTGTCTCTGTCTTTCTGGCAAGAGCACATGCCCTATAGCAAAAATCTCTCCAAAGGTGGGGAGGGGGGGAAGACCCCTACTAGTATTCTTATTTTGTTTTACTTCTATCTAAATTGTACCTATTTCTGGTCGGAACTTTGGAAGATGCAGATAAGTGAAACTGTTACCACGTTAGTATCTGGGCACCAAGGTTTGGGAGGAGGGCAGCAGGATGGTGTCTATCAGCTCCGACCTGCTGATGGAGACGACTTCCTTCCCCAGCCTTCGGCAGGGTGGGACTCAGCCGTGAGGGGTCCAGGCTTCTAGGATCTGAACACAGTGGAATATTGGTCAACCAATGGTGGTAGCCAAGGAGCGAGGTGACAGTCTAGTCCGTGCCTGTCCCCAGAATGCCTCCCCTGCCTTGGGGAGACAAGTCCTTTCTCCCCCTTGTATGTGCCAGGATAAATGATAATGCCTTGACTGGTCCTTGTGACCATCTAAGGGGCGGTTCTCATGACTGGCCTGTCCTGTCCTCCATCCCACTCAGTGCTATGCGGAGTGGGCCACAAAAGGCAATGTGTGTTATAGGACTCAGGATTCAAATTCTGGCTCTACCTTTCATATGGGAAAAGTTATTTAATGCCTCTGGACCCCAGGCTCCTCTTTAAAATGGAAAACTCAGGGTGGGAGGAAAAAGTAAATGAGAACACATCAGCTAAGTGCCTAGCCTGATTTTGCAGAAGAGGGTGCCCACATGGCCATGAAGCTTATGAAAAGGGGGCTCAACCTCATTAATCAGGAAAGCGTAAATTAAGATGACAATGACAGGCTAGCACCCTCCAGAAAGGCTGAAATTAAAGACCAACAAGGTCAAAGTTGGAAAGAAAGAGTGACCAGAACCTTCATAAACCTCTGGTAGGGGAATAACGGATGAAAGCACTTAAGAAAACTGGCAATTTCTTTCTTTCTTTCTTTCTTTCTTTCTTTCTTTCTTTTTCTTTTTTTTTTTTTTTTTTTTTTTTTAGGGGTTTTTCCTATAGGGGGGGTGCACCCTTTTTCGCTATAGGGTGCGTGCACTCGCCAGACAGACAGAGAGAGACAGAAAGTGAGAAATCACCCCCCCAGGGGGGATGGTCACACCGCAATCCCTTTTCCTCCATTCCCCTCTCGGGATCTTGGGCACACACACACATGTACCCGGCGTGAGTTTTAAGCCACCGGGTCTGGGACGCGAACCGCGGTTAACTACGTGGGAGTCCAGCGACATAGCCATTACACTAACTGCTGGTTCCCGAAAACTGGCAATTTCTACTGAAGCTAAACTTATAGCTAGCCCAGCAATTGCACTCCTAGGCAAATATGCAATAGAAATGGTGCGTGTGTGGGCCAGCAGGTGGCACGGTGGTTAGGGTGTTGGATCCCACATTGGCCAGCTGCACAGTTCAACACCTGGCAGCTTGAAAATCATACCAGGTGTGCATGCACGTATGCCCAAAATCCCAAGAGGAGAATGAAGGAGAAGGGATTGCAGCGTGGCCATCTCCCTTGATGAGGGAGGGGTGATTAATCACTTTTCCTCTCTCTTCCTCTGTCTCTGTCTCTCTCCAATGAGCACACATGTCCTATAATAAAAACTAAAAAAAAAAAAAAAAGAAAAAGTACATGTGTATACCCAAAGAAATGAACATGAATGTTCCACAGCATCTTAACCCCTAATTACTCAAAACTAGAGAGAACCCCAATGCCCATCGGTAGCAGACAATTATGGTATATTTCTACAGTGGAATAATATGCAACACCAAAGTGGATAAATTACTACATACATGGATGAGTCTCACAAAAAGAAAGGTTGATCAAAAGAAGCCAAATATAAGAGAATACATACTGTACGCTCCTGTGTATATGAAGGTCAAAAATAGGACAACGGACTGTGAGACTAGAGGTCTAGACAGCAGTTACCTAAGTGGGAGATGAGTGGGAAGGATCCTGCAGGTGTCTGGGCCCTGGAATATTCTGTCCCTTGCCTGGTGTGCACATGTGCAAACACACAGCACGCCGTGAGCCTGGGGGCTGTCACTCACTGCACGGAAGTCATACTGCAGTGGAGAAGCAGCGGAAGTCGGCCCGGGGTTGATAACAAGGGCACCGTGTGATTCCCACACACAGTACTTCGTCCTTGCCAGCCCTGTGCATAGCTCTCGGCGTGGAGGAGCTAACGTCTGTTTCCTCTCCTCTCCCCACCCCTTACGTCGACGGCAGGATCTCTGTCTGTGACGAGGACAAATTTGGCCACAACGAGTTTATCGGTGAGACCAGATTCTCGCTCAAGAAACTGAAGCCTAACCAGAGGAAGAATTTCAATATATGTCTGGAGCGAGTGATCCCCGTGAGTGACTTTGATGAAGAGGAGAGGAGGCTGGGTGGGGGGAGGCTGCCTTCCTCTGGGTCCGCATCAGGGTAAATAGATCTACAGGGGGCCCGACAGCTGCAGCCGCTGTGAGAGGATGGAGCATTCAGCTCAGAACACTGAGGCCGCATCCTCGCTCTGCCTCACTTCGGATGTCAGGGTCCTCCTTGGTAAAACTGGAAGGCCAGCATGGTGTGGCAGTGTGGCCTGCCTGGGGTCAAGCCCAGCTCTGCCACTTCCTGCCCTGTAGCCTTGGCCAAGGGGCTAAGCGACTTCGTGCCTCCATTTTGTGGTCTATAAAATGGGTGTTCAAACTCCCTGCCTCATAGAAGAGGTATGTTGTTTTTAACAAATAAGTAATCATCACAACTCAGTGTGCTAAAAGCACCTAAAATTAGTTTTATTATAGGAAATAGTACTGTCTTACCCACCTGTCAGTCATGACGTCATAAAGCACAGCAGGTGAATAGGAGACAGGATATCGTACAGGGTAAGACTGTGAGCTCTGGACCCAGGCTCCTGGGGTTTGAATCCTGGCTCAGCCATATAAATGGTATTGTCTGAGCCAAATTATTTCATTTCTCTGGGCCTAAGTTTTCCCATCTGTAAAATGGGATAGTGTTGTAGCAACTTCATGAAGTCTTCTCAGGATTAAATGTGTTAATACACACAACGGGTCAGACCTGCCGTTACCGCCATTAGAGGTAGTGCTTGCCCCTTGAGCAAGATCAAGGTCCCATCTGAGCATCTCTAGCTGGGCTGCACCTGAGTTTTACAGTTCCGGAGCTTTACAGATGAAGATTCGTGAAGATCACCCCCTGGAGATCCTGGCTGGGGGATAGGGTGGGACCCAGCCACCTCTATTTGTAGAGCTAATCCCACCTGCCCCTGCTTTTCATATGGGCCAGTTTGGGCCCAGAGAGGGGAGCGAGTTGCCAGGGTCCCACTGAGAAGCAGTAGCTGTTCTCTCAGCTCCCGCCAGAGCCCAGCTCTCCTGCAACCGCCAGCACCCCTGGTTTCCCGGCAGCCGGCCAGCTCCCTACAGGGAAGCCATGGGGGCCGGGGGCAGGGGGACCCTGCAACATCCTTTCGCCAGATGGCCGGTGGAGGGTGGACTGCCTGGGTGCTGCGCTGTGTGTCTACAGCTCAGGCAAAGACGCAAGACACAAGAGGAGATACAGGAAGAGCCTGGGCGGAATGCCAGGCTCCCGGTAAAGACAGCCCAGAAGGGAGGCAGCTCCTCCGTTTCCTCCAAGGCTTTGCCTCTAACCGCTGCTTCTCCGGGCTTCCTCTCCCTCCCCTCTCAGTAGAGGCCAGTTGGTCAGGACAGTGGCCAGGCGCCCCCCTGGATTTCTAGTTCCTGAGTCTCCCATCTTGCTATGGAGAAGCAGCCAGCCCCGGAGACACGGAGATGGCAGGACAGGCAGAGGTGGGAGTGGCCACAGCACAGTGAT
>NW_006159701.1:6935373-7051325 GCF_000334495.1 Tupaia belangeri chinensis | reverse complement strand
CACCCGCCCCCGGAAACAGGGAGATGGCAGGACAGGCAGAGGTGGCAGTGGCCACAGAACATTGCTGACCAACTCCTGTCACTCTGCCCCCCCCCCCCCCCATGCCCCAGAGGACAGTCAGTGGGACCTCCTTCCCTCTGGGCCTTAGCTTCCCTCCTCCCTAAGGTGGGGAGTTACATTGAACCAGCGCTTTCCAAACTGTGCTCCCAGAACCTCAGAGTCCAGCAGGGGGAGCTCAGGAGCCATGGGGGCCTGGGGAGAGAAGGACTAGGGGCTGACCCCAAGGCCATGTCCCTCTTCCAGAGCAGAGGAAGCCTTGCCTGTTCTATGTATGGGGTGCACTGACCCTTACTGCATGTGTGACCTTGGACAAACGGCTTAGCCACTCTACCCTCAGCGTCCTCGTCTGTAAAATGGGGGGCTTATAGCAGAACCCACATTAAAGGTGTGATGCACTATCCTGGCCTTCCATGTGGTTACTGCCCCTTCGATTTTAGTTGAAAGGGCGGAGGCAGGAGGGCCAGCATGCCCTGTGTGCCCTGGGGCTTTCGGTAGAATGGAAGTGCGAGGGGAGGAGCCCCACTGAGCGATCCTTCTTTCTCTTTCCTCCTGTAAAGATGAAGCGCGCAGGGACCACCGGCTCAGCGCGAGGCATGGCTCTTTACGAGGAGGAGGTGAGTGTGTGGTGCACGTGGGCCACCATCGAGGCCGCACCACCACCCGGCCGCTCTGACGTCTTCCTCTTCTACCCTCGCCCCAGCCTTCCTCGCCCCTCTTTCTGCTGCAACTCCCTGCCTGTGGGTGCGTGGTGACAGCTGCCTCCCCGAGAGGTTAGGACGGGAGGATGGGGGCCCAAGGCCATGGCAGCCCCTTCCTCTCACACTGGGATGCCCGGGAGTGCCTTGGCCTGGTTGACAGAGGCTCTGGTGACGATGTCACCGGCTGGGGCAATGGCACGTGCCCTCTGGGGACAGAAGGAGGCACTTAGAGCTGTCTCTGGCAGACCTTGAACCAATCCCCACCCCGCATCCTCTGCTCTCCTCTTGGGACCCCAGACGCTGCACTCGTGAGAAGACCCATTAGGTCCGGGGAGTCTGAGATGGGAGTCTGGAATCTGCCAGGGCAGGGTCGAGGCTCAGTCCTGAGTGAGCGAGCCAGTGACTTGTGCTCTAAATCAGGGCTTGGACCCTCCCCACAGACAAACGCCTAGGGCCATCTCCTCAGCTCCATTCCTCCTGGCAGTAGTGCCGCCCGCTGTCCGTGGTGCTGCCTGGGAGCCTCCTGCGGGGCAGGCTCCTCTGTCCAGCTCTGGATCTGGCTGCCCGCCCTCCCTCCTGGGCCCGGCTCACACCGCCTTCTCCCTATCACAGCAGGTGGAGCGAATCGGCGACATCGAAGAGCGCGGCAAGATCCTGGTGTCACTCATGTACAGCACGCAGCAGGGAGGCCTCATCGTGGGCATCATCCGCTGCGTGCACCTGGCCGCCATGGATGCCAACGGCTACTCCGACCCGTTCGTCAAGCTGTGAGTCCAGACCATAGGCTCAGGAAGGGGCCCCGGGGAGATCACGGATCCTTGGAAAGGGAGACTCAGAGAGCTTCCTCCAGATCACTGTACGCTGAGACCCAGAGAGGGAAAGATGCCCGGGGTCACACAGTGACGCAGATACTCGGAACTGTCCTGAGCAGGAGGCCGCTGTTCTGGGTCTGGTGCATAGACAGTGCTCAGTAAATACCTGCCCTTAAGGTTCTGAAACATGACCCCACTGTTCTCACTCAGGGCAAAGAGCATTATGAGTGTCCTTTCCAGGTGGGAAACCCACACCTTCCCACCTGCACTACCTCTGATACCAGAAAGCAATGCTCCCCCTCAGTGCATGGCTAAAGAACAGTCTGTCTTTCAAGTTTTCTTTAAATGAGGATTTAGGGGCCAGCAGGTGGCATGTGGTTGGAGAGCTGGACTTCCACATGGCAGACTTCAGTTCAAGTCCCAGGCTTGGCAGCTTGCTTTCTCTCTCTCATCAAATTAAAAAATAATTATAATAATAAGTGTAAAAGTTAAATAAAATAATTCTTTTTAAAAAAGAGAAATAAAAAGAGAAATATACATATATACATATATATATATATATATATATATATAAAGGATGAATCTGATTTCTATGAGTATTGAGGTTTCCTTCCTCCTGAGGCCTAAGAGAAAGTTCATTCATGGGGTGCTGTCCTGAGACCATGCAGTAAGTCCATATGCCACAAGTTGAGTTTCTCAAACAATTCTCCCACCAGTCCTTCCAGACGCAAGTTGCTGTGGTCACCAGTAGAATAGCTTCTCTGGGAGCCATCGTGCCAAGGGGAACGGGAGACCAGAACGCGTTTTCTGTCCAAAATTTTTTTAAAGCCAGAATCCTCTCTTACTTGAGCTCAGCATTTGGTAACTTTCCATTCCTCCTTGGAGTTTCTTCTTTCCAAGTATGCTCAACAGCAGTTCTGTGCAAGGGAGAGGTGTTAGCCCTCTTTCCAGGGGGACTGAGATGCGGTGGGTTATGCTCGCGTGCATGGTTGTCCAGCTGTGTCAGCCTGACTCGGCGTCCACACGGCCCCCACGCCTTAGTTGTTGTTAGCTCGTTGTGTTTACTCACCCAGAAAACTGAGAACTTACCCTGTGCCAGGCACTGAGCCTGCCCTGGGGAGGAAAGAGAATGTGGGAAAGAGAGGGGTGAAGAGCATGGCACAACTTAGGACAGAGCAGGGCCCCAAACACACAAGTACTTTAAAAAAATTATTTATTTAATTTTATTTATTATTATTCAGTTTGACCAGAGAAAGGGAGAGGGAGAGTGAGAAAGCAAACCACCAGGTCCAGGACTCACATAGCAGTTGACCATGTGGGTGGGAGTCCAGCACCGTAGCCACCACGCCACCTGCTGGCCCCCACACAAGGTCTCAAGGGCACATTGAGGATTTCGAACACTACGCCATGGTCCTGGGGAAGTCAGTGAACAGTCCCAGGCAGTGGAGGGACAATAGTTGGATTTGCAATTTTTCCCTATGTCCTCATGCCCTGAATCTTCCCAGCGCTGGGGACAGCCTTAGGGGGACAGATAGTAAGATGCCAGAAGTCACCAACCATGGCCCTCAATTGGATCCATCGGGAGAACATGCTGGCTAGGCCTCCGGGTCTCAGAGCTGGCTTCCGTTTCCAGCTGTGTGACTGGGACACGTGTCTCAACCCCTCCAGCCCCTCAGTTTTCATGTAAGCGAAATGGGCGGCCCTTGTTCTGCTGCCTGGGTTTGTGCTGGGATTAAACACGCCGGAGATTAGCACGTGCCGGGCACCAGATGGATGCCCTAATGGCTGGTGGTCGCTATCAATGTTGATTCATTTCCCAGATGTGTTCATCGGTTGTTAGCCTGATTCTGGGACAATCCTTTAGGGCCATCGAGGCGTCATTCTTAGTCATGAACTTCATCCTTAACAACCTCTTATGTCTTTCCCAGGTGGCTAAAACCGGACATGGGGAAGAAGGCCAAGCACAAGACTCAGATTAAAAAGAAAACCTTGAACCCTGAGTTTAATGAGGTAAGGCTGCCACATTCTTTCTCACACTCTGGGGTATTTCCTGTGTGAGAGAGAAGAACAAGCTCACTATATCGTGCTGCAAAACTGTCTTCCATCAGCCTAAATTATCGAAGGGAGAGGGAACGCAGTCCTTGGTGTGTACGGAAATCAAGCCTAAGGCAACAGCCCTCAGATTAGGATGTCCTGGAGAGGAAGTGGAGTTTGGAGAGAGATGGTCTTACACCATCTCATGTCTCCGCCAGTTCAGAATGTCTGTAATTCAGAAATGTGAGGCTCAAGATAGGGGCGGGGATGGCGTTTACCCCCGACCACCCCCAGTGGGTGTGCCCTTTCCCACTGCCCTCGTCCTTCCAGTGCATCGAGTCTGCTGAAGCCACTGTCTAAGCACTTACTGGAGGAGCTCCTCCCTCTGTATTCTCACTGCCACCACCTTGGCTCAGACTCAGCATTTCATGCCTGGACTGTTGCAGTAGACTCCTGATTCACTTCTCTGTGCTCCACGCAAGTGTGAGCTTGCTGCACCCAGACCTGAATTTGCCATTCCTTTGCATAAGTAACTCAGTGATAGCTCTAATTTCTCGATGTGTCAGCCAGGCCCTTTCAACCTCACCTCTAGGCAGCCCCTTTGCACCTGCTGCTCCCTCTTCCTGGACTACCCTCTCCCTCTGTTCCTCTGTGGCAAACTCCTGCTCATCCCTCAAGACCCGACGCATGTGTTACCTCCTGCGAAAGTTCTTCTTTTGTGTTTCCAGACTTTGTGCCTCCCTCTGTCTCAGGCCAGCCTGTGGATTTCAGACACAAAGGGTCCTGAAATACCAGTTGAATAAATGAAGGCTTGAGTGGAGGAAAGTGTCTGGCTAGATAAGTTCCCGTTGAACCCACATGTAAACCCAAGAGGAAGAAGAAATGCACAACCGGGAGCCATGGGACTCCTAGCTCTGAGCCCAGGCCTGGCTCAGACATCCCACCCCCGGGACAGCCATTAGCCTGGGTTCTCATCTCTGTGCCTGCCTCATGGCAGCCCGGGTTGCTGTTCCACCCCCTGGACTCTCCCCTCTTGGTCCCTCCTCCAAGGTCTGATGCTGGGCCAGAGGTGGCCATACTGGTTCTTACTATATGGGAAGCAGTCGTACACTAGGTTCCGTATTTTTTTTAAGTCCATCATAGGCACATCCATGGGGATTGTATGGGGGGAACAGCCCGGTCAGTCCAGTCCTTCCTCCCAGGACCTGGGTTTCCTAACTTGGATATGTGAATTTCAAGTGAAGAATTCTTTCCCCTCTCCTGGAATCCTCAGAAGCCACAAGCTAGGACATCCAAGTGGCCAGTGAGCACATGAGCAATAATAAAAACAAGAACCGAGACCAGATGCTGTATCTCAAACTGGCATGAACAACATTTTGAAATGTTGCTACTCAGGATCCGGGAGCATGGGGGGAGCAGTGCCCGGCCTCTGAAGGGCGGTTTGTCAAAGCACTTCAAAACCGAAAAGTTTTCCAAATTTAAGTTCCACTTACGTGGGGAATATGTACTATAATCACATGTTTCAAAATACAAAAAAATACAAAAAGGTATCCAAAATCCCCTCCCCTACCTTTTAGTGCCTAGTCCTTTTCTTCCAAAGCAACATATTACCCTTTCCTGAAGACCACATACATTCCTAGTCAAACACTTTGTCACAGTTTGTTGAGAAGGGATCAGAGTCTGGGACGGAGGCTCCGAGCGATGACCTCTCTGGCACCAGAATGCCCAGCTCAAGGACCTCCCGTTGGCCCATGTCTCCTTGTAGCCCCTCACGCATGTCTCTCTCTGTTGCACTCAGGAGTTTTTCTATGACATCAAGCACAGTGATCTGGCGAAGAAGTCACTAGACATCTCGGTGTGGGACTACGACATTGGCAAATCCAACGATTACATTGGTGAGCACCCCCTAACTCCAGAGAAAACGCGCCCCCTGCCTTCCCCAGGGCTGCAGAGGGGGGTGGTCACTCCTTTTCTTTTGTCCAAATGCCAAGGCAGGTCCTAGCTTTGATCCAAGTTGGGGATGCGTGTGTATGAAAGGGCTCACAAAGCTTGGTTATGTGTTGAGTAAATCTGCAACAGGATAATTCCATCAGAGGAGATGGGGTGTGAGGCCTCGGCAGAAGACAGGATGCAAAGGAGTCCTCTGTCATCGGTCCTAACTCCAGGATGAAGGTTTCCGTTTTCCCAGCCTCCTTCCAAATGCTGAGAAAGAAATTTAAAGATGGAGCAGGGAGGGTGGGTGCTCCAGGCCAGAGACAGAGCCTGAGCAGAGACGTAAAGACAGGATCGAGCGGGATGGTAGAACTGACTCTGGAAATAGACACGTACCCAGGAGGAGTGGGAGTGAACGGTCTGCAGAAAATCAGTAAAAGTAGACAAAGAAGTTACGACTCGGTGCGGTACTAGGGAGCCATAGCAGGTTCAGAAGGCAGAGAAGGCCCGTGTTAATAGCTATCATGGCAACAGCGTCGTCACACCCCCCTCCAGAGCCTGGATCCCAGGTTGCCGAGGGAAGGGCCAGCACTGGGCGGCAGCTGTTCCCCCACCTACAAATGCACGTCTCCACAAGAGTCTGAGCTGCCTCTCCTGGTCACTGACCCTGCCTTCCCGTCCCCCCTCCAGGAGGCTGCCAGCTGGGTATCTCCGCCAAGGGGGAGCGCTTGAAACACTGGTACGAGTGCCTGAAAAACAAGGACAAGAAGATCGAGCGCTGGCACCAGCTGCAGAACGAGAACCACGTGGCCAGCGATTAGGCCAGTGCCCATGTCCCGGACTCCGCGTCCCGCCGTGCCCAGGTCACCCCTTAGCCTGCCCTAGGCCCCCCGCACTCTGGTCTCTCTTCTCCAAGCCTACCTCTGCCCACCCCGCCGCCCTCCCCGGGCCTGCCTTGGAGGTTTCCCCTCACATCGGGCACTGCTGCCAAAGACCGCCTCCTCCCTCCCCGATGCTGGGCTGTGGGCTGTGAGTGCAGCTGTCTCTGGTCCCCAGGGTAGAGCAGTCAGGAGGAGCCCGGGGGATGTTTACAAAGAGGTTGTTCACTTCCTAGCCCTCGGTCCGGGTAAGCTACCAGGGTCTCTTCGCCGTTTTCAGACCCTCCTGGCCTTGAACACGCACCCCTCCATTCCCCAGGTCGTGTCTACGTGTACTCTCGGTTGTAAACAGACCCAGGCAATGCTGTGAGGATAAACATGGGGGGCAGAAATAGCAAACCCAGGCTCCCCACCTTCCAAATCCACCCCGGTCACCAGGCAGACAGACCGCTGTGTTCAGGAACCCACCCTCCCTGCTCGAGGGCATCAAGAAATGGACACACAGAATCCAGAGAGGGGCTGAGGGACCCTCTTCGGGGTGTCACCTCTTTGCTTCCAAGCAAAAGTAAGAGTCATGACAGTCACAGCCTTTATCACGTCCTCCGTCACGTTGCCGGCTCCCTTTCTCAGCCCCTCACCTCTCCTCTCCACTCCCTGCCTCTCCCCTCTCGGAGGGGGTGCAACTACAAACATAAAACGTGTGTCTTACGAGAGCCTCCCTGCTCTCACCCCTGGCCCTGCTTCGTAAACGGCTCCCCTCTGCTGTCATGCAGCCGGGTACCCTCGGGCTCTGGGCCAGCTGGCACTGCCCCGGTGCACGGCGGCTTCCCTCAAGCTGTGTAGACGCCTCCCTGCCCCCAGCCTCCCCAGGTGGGCACAGGGCACGTTTGGAAGATCAGTGCTATGCATCCCAGGGGCTTCCGCCCATGCCCAGGCCTTTCTTCTCCCTCTACTCCGAGCTCATTGAACAAACTACCTTCCCCTGACACTCTCTGACCGTTTCAATGACCCTCTCGAGTCCCGTCTCTGTCACTCTTTACCAAGTTTCCTGGGAGAACCAAATGCCGTCGCGGGTGGAAAACTTTAGACAGCAGCCGCCTCTGATGAGGCCAAATGCTTTGGGTAATCACACATCATTTAGTCTTTCTTCCGAAATCAAATAAACCAGGAGGAAACTGTAACATGGACGAACATTGGGGTGGTGAGAGAGGCCTGATTTTCCTCATTCTGATAAGTTTTCGCCCTTGAAAGTCACCCCAAGCCCCACCCAAGATCTCTATAGACGTCCTCAGGCAGACACTCAAACTCGAACTTACCCACACCGCCACCGTTGGCCTCCCTTCCACGCCCGCCCCCAGCTCCCTGTGCAAGCCATTGGAGGACTTTCTTGCCTTCCATAACCATTTTCTAGACATCAAGCTCATCACCTTCCCCATGGTGGCCACCAGCCTCCTGGCCACCATCTTTCCTCTTGGCCCTGTCTTTCTCCCCTTGTCCCCGGTGGTACCCACCCTCAGCCCACCTTCTCCCCACGGTTCGCCCTTAGGAGAAAGCATGCTGGCTGTTGGCACTGGAATCAGCATGCGGCAAGCTCTCCCCAACAATGTAACCGCCTCCCCTCCTAGAGTTCCCCCCACCCCGTGCATGCACAACTGCCAACCTCCTCTCTTTGTGATGATGTAGCCAAAAATAAAATAGGCGTATTCAGGAACACTGGTGGTCTGCATTCTTCCTTTCTGGTTTCTAGACGGTCTTCCTTCCCAGCCGGATACTTACTAATCGATAATATTTGCTGAGCACCTCCAATGTTCCAGACGCAGGAGATGCAGCCAGGGAGCAAGACAGGTGAGATCTTTGCCGATGCGGAGTCTGACTTCTGGTGGATTTCATCTTGGGAAGGTGGGCTCAAGGTAATTTGGTAGGTCCAACACCCTCTGAGGAGAATATGTTCTGTTGGTGCCCACCTAACAAGAAGACAGCATCTTCATCCTCTCCTCCTACTCCAAACCCTGGAAAAAGCTCCAAGTACTTGTGGAATCGGATATTGCTGAGGCTGGAAGAGACCACAGATTGGCTGAAGGTTGACCAACCTACTTATCAGACAGATGAGGAAACCGAGGCTCAGAGAAGGGAAAGACATACCGAACGTTTCAGAGACAAGGCCAGGAAAGGAGCTTAGGCATCCCAGTCCGGGGCGCTTAACATACCAATCAGTGACAACACAGAGCAAACGCCTCCCTTGCATTCTGGCACCTTCCAACCTGCAGTGAGTCCACAGCCTGCCTTGGAAATTTTCAACAGTCCTAAAAATGAGCCGAGCGGGACTGGCAGGTGGCATGGTGGCTGAAGCACTGGACTCTCGCATGGTCAACCACAGTTCAAGTCCTGGACCCAGTGACCTCAAAATCACAACAAATAAATAGATAAATAAATGAAACAAACAAACAAAAAACTTTCACTTCCAGGTCAACTTTGAGACAATTTCCTTCTTTTTATGCCCAAAGATTGGTTCTCAATGTCAGGACAGAACTAGGTACATTAAAATCACTTAGGCGATGTCTTTGCAACTATCCATGCTCTTCCTACATCCCACAAAGTCTGATAAACCCTGAGGGCAAGGTGTGTATTTGAAAATATTTTCCAGCTGATGCCTTGAGATTCTCATGCCCATCATCACTCCAGGTGAGTTATCCCTGCAATGCAGCTAGCTGCCACCAGGTGGCGAAAGAAGCCAATTAGGACCACACAGGCCTCTGAAGACCGTGAGGGGACTCTGGCTGCTCTGTTTCGGCCCAAGGCACTAACAGCACCTTTCCCATCAAGCCTACAAATGGCCACTGAACCCAGCCACGACTAGTTATGGGTGGCAGTTGAAAAAAATTTCCAACCCTCCTTCTAGCATGGGGACATGCTGAACAGACCGACATGAATACACGTGAGAAAGTTTCCAGAAAAACACCTGACCTGGGCCAGCCAGTGGCACAGATCCCACTTAGCCACCTTCGTGGTGTGAGTGCCAGATGGCAAGACTTGAGGAAGAAGCATTCAAATCCTGGCTGTCACTCTCTCGCTGTGGAGCCTCAGCCAGGTCATTTAGGCTCTCTGCGTCTCGGTTTTCTCATCTGGAAAATGGGAACGATGGTGAGTGCTTCCAACTTGCTGAGAGATTTCAATGAGATCATCGGTGGATAGTCCTTGACACTAGAAGGGGCTTCAATAAATGCCACCTTGACCTGCCAGCTCCACGCCTGGGCTCCCTCACGCAGCTCTGTTGTATCAGGGAAATGGGCTTGGGGCTGAGAGTGGGGGAGGCTTGGACGGGCAGAAGCAGATCTCTAGGGTCTCCACACAGATGGGAGAGTTTCAGCTGGTGCCGCTGGGCATTCCAGCAGCTGGAGCTGTGTGTTCTGAGCTGGCGCTGGACGTAGACCTAGTTGCTGAGGTCTGGGCTCTCACCAGGGCTGTCAGAGGCGAGGCCAGGAGACGGGGTAGGTCACGGGTTGGTGGCTGTGAAAACACATGGGCCCAACCATGGCTGTGCCCAGAGTGTTGACCCGACTAGGCTGAGTGACACACTAGAGCACCAGGAAAACACATGTGTGCATGTAAGAGGCATGTTCTCTCCGTTCCCATGCAAGCTTGCTGTGGGACCCAGAGCACGTCACTTCCCCCCGTTTGGCTCTTCACCTACATACGCAGGACATCAGGGTGGCAAGAGTCTCTAATTATTATCAGAGCCCACAAATGCACCATTTCTCAATTGTTCAATGAAGGCCAAGATCTGTTTGCTGAGAGTGAGTCCCCGACTGGAGTCCTGCATTACTGTTCTCACGTAACCCAGAAATGAGTGGCCTGGTGGCAGCACGGTAACCCAGCGCTGTGATGCCACGGTCACACAGGAAGGCCGTGGGTTCTCCACCTCTCTGTGCACGTTGGGTGAATGTATACCAGTGACCCAGGCTGGCTGAGGCTGGGGACAGATCACAGCACGAAGACCCTGCTGGGAGTCCCCTACCACTGCCACTGTCGTGGAAGAAATAAATAACTTAAAAAAAAAAATGAGTCATCTCTATGTTCCTGTGTCTGTTTCTTTAAAGAAAAAAATAGCATGAAGCCTCCTGCAAAAGCATCAGGGGTTAGTCCCAGGCACAGATGAATTTTTTCAATTATTTCCTCAATACCTTGAAGTTGTCTTACTCTTAACTAATTCTATGCACGATTACGAAACTTGCCTTTGTTACATCTTTCCAAGGAGGTTAATGTTGGACCAGTCTGTGGTCTGGTGGTTACATGAGCTGGGTCCCACGTGGCCAATCACGTGGTTTGAGTCTGGACCACACAGCTTGAAAATGCGGGGCATGTGTGCTTGTGTGCCCAAAACCCAGACTGGAAGAAAAGATGGAGGGAAAGAGATTGCGACCCGACCGCGACTCATGGCAGGTTCTTTCTCACTTTCCCTTTCTCTCTCTCTCCAGGGAGCGCATGTGCCCTTTGGAAATTTTTTTAAAAACAAAGAATTTAATGTTGGTTTTCTTTTTTTTTTTTTCTAGAGAAAGATATTTTTGCTATAGGATGTGTGTACTTGTCAGAGAAATAGAGAGAGACGGAGAGACAGAAAGTGAAAAATCACCCCCAGAAGGGATGACCACGCCGCAATCCCTTCTACTCCATTCTCCTCTCAGGATCTTGGGAATACACGTACATGTGCCTGGCGTGAGTTTTAAGCCTCTGTGTCTGAGACCCAAACCACAGTCAATTCCATGGGAGTCCAGCGACCTAACCATTATGCCATCTGCTGGTCCCAATGTTGGTTTTCAAAAGACAACTCTCTTTTTTACTTATATTGGATCTGTTTATGTAGATTTACTGAAAAGGATGCCATTCGCCTGGAAAGGACATGGAATCAACCCAAAGGTCCAAGAAGAGATGAGTGGATGGAACAGATGTGGCGTATGTATTCTATGGGCTATTACTCAGCCACAAAAAACAGTGAGACCCTGACATTTGATACAAAGTGAAAGAATACAGAAGACTTAATGCCGAATGAAGTAAGCCAGACTTTGTATGAGCCCACTCACTATATACTGGTTGCACTCAATAGCAGAAACCGAAAGTTTGGAAGGTATAGTAGCTGGGAAGACTGTATCTACAGATACTAGACATGGTAAGGATGGGGTTAATACAGGGGTGGGTAATAGAAGGAGGGAGGGAGGGGAACAGAGCTAGAAAAAAATACATATAACTGGCCAAAAAATTGAAAAGCTTTTTCGATGATAATATATATAGTAATGTCTTTGTATTGACTGATATGCATGGTATTTATGCTAGAAGAAGAAATGTTGTACACTGTACAGAGACATGTGATTAAATGTACATTAAAATTTTAAAAACATATCAGGACTGGAGAGAGCTGCAGTGATAGCCTACTGCTCAGTGAGGCTGACCCACTTGCCAAGGTTCTGGGTTCACATCTGGAGACCTCCCTGAATGCTGATTTACATATAGATACACATGTAATTTTTAAAATATTTTATGTTTGTAATATAGTGCATCATTTTTACTATCACTAGAATAATAGCAATTTTGAACTACCTTTACATTATATAAGGAGCAAATATATTTTAAGAGTTGTGAATTTGATCAATTTCTTATTCATTTAAATGAATCGTCACTATATTTTCTATCTTCTAGGTAAATAATTGGAATATCCATAATGTTAAAAAAAAATTCCCATCTCATACATTTTCATCCTTTTCTGAGCCATCTACTGTGGGTGTGACAAATTCCAGGTAAAACGCGGGCTCCATTTTGAGGACTGAGAAATGGAGTCAGGGACCCTGGAATCCCGTGGGCACCCTCAGCTGTCAAGGTCCTTCTGGTTCCTGATGCTCCTGTCACAGGTCACAGGTCACACAGCCCCTTCATTGGGTGAGGGACGATCAGAGACACGTCTGCCCAGGTGCACACACAGGTGCTGACTCAGTCCCCACGTCAGCAGCGTCCAGCCCCAGGCTGCTCCATACGCAGCCAGCAGCCCAGAGCAGCGGGTCCTGGTGCCTGGTCTGGGTCTCTTTCCTGTAGGGAGTGGCCAGGTCCGAACCAGGCACTAGCAACCTTTAAAGTAGATACGGTCTCTGCGCTGATGCTCCAGGGCAAGGGAAAGCTGCAGCACAGACATGACCTATCGTTGCACTGCGGGGCAGCGTCAGTTAAAGGAAGCTGCGTGTCAGCCAGAGAAGGCCAGGGGAGACTTGCTTAGAAACACGAGACACAAGAACCACGGGACGCAAGATGCTCTACAGCCACGACATAGAGAATACCAGGCTTTCCCTTCAGCTTCTCCCTCTCCGCTGTCAGTGCGCCCATTGGTCCTTTCTCAGTCTACCGCCCACTTCCACTCGGGGTTCCATGTCCCTTCGCCTCACAGGTGGAGACACTTCCTGCACCCAGCTCTCTGCCCCAAGCTCACCTTCGTCACCAGAACAGACACCCGTTTCTGGACCCCAGGCCCAGCTTCCGTCCCTCCCTCCCTTAGACACAGGTCGCCGGGAATCCCAACAGGGTCACCAGGGCTAGTGTGGCATTGCTGCCTCTCTGTCCAGACTCTGACGCTTTACTGAGATTCCCACCTCCTCCTTCACTAGAGCAGACTTTAACCGGAGGCCTTGAGGAAACCTATCAGCCCATCCTCACTGCCATGCGGGTTTGGAACCAGGAGCTAAAACTATGTATTCATTCACTGTTCGCTTCTTTAACTTTCCTTGCACTGCTTTGCAGTGTGCAGGGAACAAGCCTCATCTTCGCATGATTTAAAGTTCATTTATTTATTCATTGTCAAAACCCCCAATGCAGCCCACGCCTCAGCCCGGCCCTAATCTCTTCACAAGTAGAATCTTTCCCTGTACTGCACGAGTTGCCACAGTCCTGATGTGTCACAGGAAGCCCACTCCGATGACCTGTTCCAGAAAAATAGAGAGCTTTGGAACCAATGAAATGCATAATTAAATTTACTTTCAGGGCCAACCGGTGAAGTGGAGGTTAAGGTGCTGGATTCCACATGGTCGACTTCATGGTTCAAGTTCTGGAGTCAGCAGCTTAAAAATCACGCTGGGCACATACACATGTGTGCCCCAAATCCCAAGAGGATGAAGCAGAAGAGACTGCAGAGTACCCATCCCTCCTGGGAGATGATTTCTCACTTTCCCTCTCACTCTCTCTCTAACAAATGCATGTATCTTATAGCAAAATAAAATAAATAAATAAATAAATAAAAATTCACTTTCAGGGGATATGCTATTTACTCAAGAATATTATAATTCTGTAAAGAACCATCACCCTCTGGCTCCCCTTTTTCTGTCTCCTTCACCTTTACACGTCTCCCTTCTGTGTCTCCCTTCAGCTCTCCTTTGCCCTCACTAGCCCTGATCACATCTCCTTAAAGGCCCTGTCTTTCACTCAGTGAACACCCTATTCTCCATCTCTAATTCTCACCTCACTTCTGTCCCCTTAGCCTTCATTCTCACCCTCCACCTAGGCCAGCACTGACCGCTGGAGGGCCCAGGTCTCAGACATTGGCTTCAGAAGAAAGGTTTAAAGGTCTCCAAGCCCAGGAGATGGCTCTGATATCATGCCCCACCCGGCTGAGGCTGATCATTAACCTAGCCCTTATATTACAGGGGAGCCATGCCCAGGATGGGGAGCGTACCATCCGCAGCCATGGCCAGCTCAGTAAGCCCCAGCACCATCGCTGGGACCCCAGAGCCACCTACGATGTCAAAGAGCATCCAAAACCCTGCTGACATATCTGTCATTGTCATCTATTTTATATTGGTGATGGCTGTCGGTGTGTGGGTATGTGGGAGCCCAGTGGGCTTTCAGGGTGGGCATAAGGGTTGGGCGGGGGGAGCGTCTAAGAGAGGGAGAGCTGTGGGATGACAGAGCTCAGACAACATGAAGAGCTTTCACAAACATCACTGTCTTTTTCTCAGAAACATTCTCTTGTGTGGGACATAAATAATGCTTGTACTTAGTTCACTTGTTCTCCTAACAATCCCATTGTGTGACCAGAATCAACACAGGGCCCTTCTGCACCTGATGTAATGAACAAAGATGTTATTGTCATTTCATTTCTGTTACTCTCCTTCATCATGGACTGGCTTTCTAACTTAGTGAGTTGGACATTGAATTCCTTCGTGTTCATTCTTTTTCATGATGAGCTCGAGACTGCACATTTTCTTCCAAGCACCGATGAGAGATACCTCACGTTTTTATAAATGAAAATGAACTGTCGAGTCAGAAGTTATGCAGTATCATTCCTTACATCCTACCAGGTCTGCTTTTATAATACACATGATTTCTAAGTTCTTAAAAATGGATGCTGGGCCAGCTGGTGTTTAAGGCACCTGGATCCCACATGGCCAACTGCATGGCTCATATTCTGGACCCAGTGGCTTGAAAAACACACTGGGCATGTGTGCACATATGCCCAAAGTCCTGAGAGGAGAATGGAGGAGAAGGGATTGTGGCATGGCCATATCCCCAGGGAAGTATTTTTCACTTTCTCTCTCTCTCTCTCTGTTTGGTGAGTACGCATCCCCGACAGCAATTTCTTTCTCATGGATGCTATATCGTAGTTCCTGGGAAGACGTTTCTCTCTACGGGAGTGCTGGAAAAGTCAGTGTGATCATACCCTGGCCGGAGCATCAGCATCACAGGGGATGCTCATGTGCTGTTGTTTGATTCTCATGTGTTTTTCATTCTGTTCAGTCGATGCTAAGGACCAACAGGGGCACTGTCGGAGGCTTCTTCCTGGCTGGTCGAGATGTGTCCTGGTGGGCGGTAAGTGGGCCAGAGTTTCCTGGAGAAAAATTCCTTGCATGTGTGTTTAAGAGTGGATAAAGAACACATTGGGATGTCCATCGTTTCTGAGGGACATCGCCTATTTGCTCGTGTTTCTTTTCCTAAATGCTTGATCCCATGGCTCTGCCCTGGAATTCCAGTGAATTTTAATGTGCCACCAGATAGGAAAGTTGACATTTAAGATGTTCTTCCCTATCCTCATCAAGAATCTCCTTGACTTCTTACTAACTCTAGCACATTCCTTCTTTGTTCCAATCCTGAACTAATTCTGCCTTCCTCATTTATTTTAGCCTCCCCTTCTCACCGCTCTCCTTCGATACTCACCTCAACCCTTGTGTACATCTAAGAAGTCCCCAGCTCGTTTCAGCCCTGCTCTCAATGTCTAGTTCTCATATTCTATGCAGTTATTGCAAGTGGGTTATGTTCCCTATGATGGTGTTAATGATGATGGCTCTTTTTTTTTCCCTGTGGGTCTTGATGTATGGGCCCCTTATCCAGAGCCCCATTGCAACAGCAGCTTCGTCTTCCTCTCTAAACCTGTAGAATGTCAGCACTGGGTTGGGTATACAGTGGGTTCTCAGTAAATGCTTCCTTCAGAGATCTTCTGACTCATTGTCTAAATAGTATGAAAAGAAATTAAGCCTGGGAAATAATCTCATTTCATACCGTTTAGGCTCATTGTATGAGAGCATGAACTCAACAGTATGAACTAACCCATTGCCACAGTAATGGCATTACTCCATTTATGTGGGAGGAGTCTTCATGACCTAATCACCTCTTAGCAATCCCACTTTCAAAACTGTTGCATTGGAGATTAAATTTCCGACACACGAACTTTGGGAGACACATTCAAACCGTGGCATTTATATGCAGGGAAATGGAGACTGGCTGGGGTGATTGAAGCAGACCAACTGCAAGCTCTGATTGGGATACCCAGTCAGATATTGTCTTCTTAGGCCTGTTTTGTAAAACATTCAAGGCACAACCATTTCCAAAGCCACAAACCAGTTCCATCCCTGAATAAAAAAAAATTTTTTTTAAAGTGTGATTTTTATAGAAGGGTGAAAAGATGGGAATAGAAGTACTTCAGGAGCTCCAGAGTCCAATTGTCTTCTTTCAGAATACATGTTTGTCAAGAGATCTCTCTTGATGTTTGAGGCTTAATGCCAGCAGACAACATGATGGAAAGGGATATAGACGAGAAAATTGTTCTACAGTTGGAAGAACGGAGAGCATTTTCCTTCTACCAAACTTTGAGGTCCTGAAGTCAATTAAAGCAAGAGCTTATGGGAGGTATAGAAGTTTTGGCCAAGGACAGGCTCAGGCAGCATGTAGGTCACTAGACCAATTCTCCAAGGCATGGGTCAACAAGTTTTTCTTAAAAGGTCAGATTATAAGTATTTTAAGGTTCACAGGCCATAGTCTATTGGAACCGTAAAACCCTGATGTTGAACTAGAAAAGTAGCCATAGTCAATATGTAAAAGTAGTAAGCACGGCTGTGTTCCAATAAAACTATTAATGGACACCAAAATTTGAATTTTAGAAAATTCCCATTTTTTAATATTTTTTTACATTTCAAAAAATATTCTTCTTTATATGTTTTAAACACTTTTTAAACAATTCACACATTCAGAACATTCTTGGCTTATGATCTATACAAAAACTGGTGATGGGCTGGATTTGGTATATGGGTCATAGTCTGCTGATGTCTGCTCTATGGAGTAGTTATCAAAATCCATCAACATCCATCTGTTTTCAGAGTCTGATTTGAATATTTTAACTCTAATCCTAGCCTGTTCTCTTGCATTCCAGATGGGATCCTCTCTCTTTGCCAGTAACATCGGCAGTGGCCACTTCGTAGGGCTGGCTGGGACAGGAGCTGCTACAGGAATTGCCACCGTAGTGTATGAATGGAGTGTAAGTGACATCAGAATTGTCCTTTCAGTCAGGTCCATATCTAGTGTCTTGGTTTGTTTTATGCTGCTATGAATACCACAGACTGGGTAACTTTTAAATAACAAAGATTTACCTCTTATAGTTCTGGAGGCTATGAAGTCCAAGGTTGAGGGACTTGCATGTGGTGAGGGCTTTCTTGCTGCATTATCCTATGGCAGAAGGCAGAAGGACAAGAGAGCTTGTCAAGAAAGAGGAAAAAAAAAAGAGAGAGAGAAAGAGACTGAATTCATTCTTTTAACAGGAACCGACTCCTTCAATCACTAACCTATTTCTCACAATAATGGCATTAATCCATTCATAAGGGCGGAGTCCTCATGACCTAAACACCTCTTCAAGGTCCCACCTTTCAACACTGTGGCATTGGTGATTAAGTTTCCAACACATGAACTTTGGAAGACACATTCAAATCACAGCATTATTTTTTTTTCCAGAAAGGAGCATGCGCTTGCCAGAGAGATAAAACAAAAGAGAAAGAGAAAGCACCTTTCAATGGGACATAGTCATGCCACAATCCTTTTTCCTTAATTTCTCAATCCCATTAGGAGTTTGAGAATGCATGCATATGATGGGGCCAGGATTCAAACCATGGTTGACCACATGGGGTCCAGCTCCCAATGCACAGTGCTTAAGTAGTACATTACAGGGTAGGCCAGCATACAGATATTTTCATCAAAGCCATGTCCCAGGTTTGACTAGGAGTCTGTATAGGACGTACTCGTATCTAACTAGATATCTATTTTTCCTTCAAGTCTACTCCTTGTTGGACTTTCAGCACCTCTACGCTTGTTTTATCTGGGCCCTTTAAGTCACCGTTTGAAGTTTTCCTAAAGCAATTATTCTCACCATCAATGTAATTTCTATATGCTGCCATCCCTACTTTCACTTAACCATTTACTGCTCACTTTTTTCTCTCCTCCCTGGCCTATTACACTGTGTGCCCAGCTCTGAACTAGATGAAGTTGGATCACAATGAAAATTTAAACACACCATTCCTGGCTGAGCTCAGGAAGTGACCCTGAGTAATTACAAATGCATGTGTCTCTTTCTTGCTGAAGATTTTGCACCTACTTTTATTTTAGTAATACCAGAGACTCCAGAAGGGACTCTTTCTCCAGAGAAGTCCTATGGTCAGACTTTTGCTTTGACAATGTTATGGATTCCAGAACAAAGCCAGCCTCCAGAGGCATGGGCAGAATGACCTATGTCCCAAGTGAGTGTGATGATCAATCTTCAGATAACTTGGCTGCTGCTCTTTTTTGTTGTTCTTTTGAGATTTTTGCCACAGGGCATGTGTGCTCAATGGAATCACAAAGAGAGACAGTGGGAGGGAAAGTGAGAAATCACCCCCCGGAGGGATGGCCATGCCACAATCCCTTCTCCTCCATTCTCCACTGGGAATTTTGGGCACACACGCACATGTTCCTGGCATGAGTGATTTGCCATGTGAGAGTCCAGAGCCTTAACCACTATGCCGTCTGCTGGCTGGGCTGCTCTTCTTTTAGCCTGCAACCTTGGTCTTCCCTAATCACTGTGAGGCTTGGATTCCTCCTCCATAATACAAAAATAATGATGCTTATCCTCCCCGCCTCACCTGGCTGTTGTGAGTATAGCGTAAGTCATGTATGTGCAGCACTTTTACGGACCTTTCACGTCAACGCTAGATTATACCATTATCGTCATTGTATGGGGCAAGGTTTGAGTGACACTGGGAATATGCTATCCCCAAATTTCTTCCTCATTGCTTTGTGAGTTGTTATATAACCCCTGCCACTGGAGAAAAAGTCATGTTAGCAAAGATTGTGTGATTTTGCAACAGTCCAGATGGGCTCAGATCTTTAATTCTCTGATCACTTTTCACCACGCATCTCTTATCTCATCCTAAGCTCAGAAAATGGCGGCCTCTGAATCCTACACGTGGAGGAAAGACACCCATAGTTGTTGGGGAATCATACTGTTTGAATAGGACAGACTCAAAGCAAACTTCTTTTCAGACTCAGCAGGCATAAAATGTATCATTTGATCAAAGTCCCAAGCCAAGCCTCTTTAACTTCTTATTCTTTTTTGGTTTCTTGCAGTCCTCACTCCTGCTGCCAGTTCTAGGATGGCTCTTCGTCCCCATCTACATCAGGGCAGGGGTAAGAATCCCTCAGTCTTCTGCATGCATCTGTCAGGCTTTAATTTGTTCGCTCATTCTTTCTGTTCAGTCATGAAACCGGGGTACTTGGTCTTCACCTGACCTGTTGCTATTTACAGATGATTAAAAATCAGATTTAATTCCTAGAAGAACTCCTAGTATAGAATGTGTCTATGGCCAGGTAAGAAATTGGTGGTGACCCTGCTGCAGGAACACTGAAGTTTTGTCTTTTGAAAGGCTGCACTTATATTTGTAGAGTTTATTTTTGTTTGTTGTTCAATCATCTCTTTACTGACAGACCCCTGGGTTGCCCCTACTCCCTAGCAGTACAAAGCAACAGCATGAAGGGAATTTGGAGGAAAGAGGAATGAAGATGAATTTTACTAAATTTACATTTTTTTAAGTGACTCATGTGTGAAAAGTGAGTACAGTGCAGTGGTGGCAAATGCTCTTGTACTTCTCCGCCTGTGGGTCTGAGAGCGTCTCTGATCCAGGGTTGCCCACCTCAGCACTACCGACATCGTAGTCCAGACGGGCATAGGCTGTGGAGTGCTGTCCTGTGCATGGAGGGTGTCTAGAAGCATCCCTGGGCTCTATGCACCAGGTGTTAGGAGAACCCTCTATTTTCAAGTGTTCCCTGATGAGGATTAACAACTCCTCCTGTTCAAAACCACTGCTCTGTCATCATTCACCCTGGACTTTCTGGGCTTGCATTTCCATCAGTCCACTAAATGCTGTCAGACTGCTGTGAAGACCCGTCACAGACCCTGCCCCTCTCGGTGAGCACCATTGTTATGAGAGTTCCCATCTTCCCACATCCTTATCAACACACAGTACTTTCTTTTTAGGTTAGGAGGCACATGTGCTCACTGGAGAGAGAACAAGATGGAGAGAGAGAAAGGGAAACTGAGAAACACCCTCCCCCCCAGGGTGGATGGCCATGCCACAATCCCTTCTCCTCCATTCTCCTCTCAGGATTTTGGGCATGCACACACACACACACATACACATGCACCTGGCGTGTTTTCCAAACCGCTGGGTCTGGAACTCAAACTGCACACCTGGCCATGTGGAATCCAGCTGCCTTAACCCCTGCATCACTGGCTGCCCCAGTTCTTTCTTTAAGTAACAATTTAATGGAATTCTCTTTTTCTTAATAAAGATAATTATATGTATATATGCCATTTCTCCCTTTATAAATTTATGGTGTAACCATTATTATGGTTCGTTATTTAGAGTAATATTATTTGTACTAGACTGCAACTTTATTGGTTAAAATAATAAACACTGGGGCTGGCAGGTGGCATGTTGATTAAGGCGCTGGACTTCCACATGGCCAACCATGCTTCAGGTCCCAGACCCGGTGGCTTGAGACTCATGCCAAGCACATGTGCATGTGTGCCTACAATCCCAGAAGGAGAACTGAGGAGAAGGAATTGCAGCATGTCTATCCCCCAGGGGGTGATTTCTCATGCTCTCGCTCTCTGTCTCTGTGTCCCTGCGAGCACACATGCCCTACAGGAAAAAATATTACTATTATCCACTGTTATTCTACCAGGGAGTTGGTGATGTTGCAGGTAATTACATGTGCCTTCATTTTAAACTCCCACTTACAGATGATAAAATAGAGATTTAGAGACACTGGTGTTTTCTGACAGTCACACCTCTAAGATGGTCTGCATCCAATGCCTGTGTTCATTCCTGCATCCCCACGCTGCCAAGGGACCATACCTTTCACACCTCTGCACTCCCACGGTGCCATGCCCACAGGTGCTCAGTAGTTGCCCAACGGCCTGAATGCACAGAGCTCTGAAGGTGACTCCCTCTTGCCATGTCTCTGCAGGTGATGACCATGCCGGAATATCTCAAGAAGCGGTTTGGAGGGAAGCGACTCCAGATCTACTTCTCCATCCTCTCTCTAATCATCAACGTGGCTTTGAATATCTCAGTGAGTTTTGGCATTTTTAACTTCAGGGGGTTGCTTGACGGGGCCAGAACAGTAAGGTCAGAGCTGAGTGTAGACTGCCACAGCTTATATGGGGCTGGACCATGTGAATGTCTTAAACTTCCTGGTGCCTGTACCAATTCTTCTTCTTCTCCTCCTCCTTCTCCTTTTTTCTCTTTCTCCTTCTTCTTCTTTTTTCAGATTTTTGCCAAAGAGTATGTGTGCTCTTTAGACAGACAGAGAGAAACAGAGAGAAAGAGAAAGTGAGAAATCACCCCTGGGGGGTGATGGCCATGCCACAATCTCTTCTCCTCCAGTCTCCCCTCAGGGTTTTGGGCGCATGTGCACAGGTTCCCGGTGTGTTTTTCAAGCTACCAAGATCTGCCATGTGGGATCCATGGCCTTAATCACCACGCCACCTGCTGGTCCCTCTCTACCAATTCTTAAGGGGGAAAATTAAACTCCAGAGACCCTGTCCTCAGAGTAGAAGACTTTCAAGTCAAGAGAGGTTTCCATGTGTAAATCCATCCTCTCAGTAAGAATATGAAGAAATGAATGTACAGAAAGAATAAACCATCTCGTCCAAGGTACACAGCTATTTGTAGTAAAGAGCAGGGCTTCTCTGGTCTTCTCCACTGCAGAGCCAGTCCAGGTTGATATTTTTGCTTTCGGTTTGACTAGCTGACATGTGAGCCAGACTGACTTTCCTTAAATTTACCGTATTTTATCTACAACTGCCCCTTAAAACAAATGCCACAAGTGTTGAATTTAATAATTTAATTTAATAGATTCAATAGTGTTTAAAAAGGTATACTTCTGGGACCAGCAGTTGCTGTAATGGCTATATCGCTGGACTCCCATGAAGTCGACCGCGGTTCAAGTCCCAGGCCCGGTGTCTTCAACTCACCGGGCATGTGTGTGCATGCCCAAGATCCCGAGAGGAGAATGGAGGAGAAGAGATTGTGGCATAGCCATCCCCCCCTCGGGGGTGATTTCTCACTTTCTGTCTCTCTGTCTCTCTCTGTCTTTCTGGTGAGTGCACGCACCCTCTACCAAAAACCTCCCCCACCCCACTGGAAAAAAAAAAGTTATGCTTCTTGTAGATAATCAGCAAATAAAACATCAAGGAATCTGGGCTTGGCTTTGTGGCACAGCAGCTAAGCTCTATGTGATGAAGCCCAGTCCTAGCAGCCTGAGAAACACACTGGGGACCCACACATTCACGTCCCACATCCTGCCTGACAGGTTGGGAGATGAAGGGAAAGGGCTACAGTGTGGCTATACTCCATCGGAGGGTTCTCTTGCTTGCTCGCTTGCTCTGTCTCTGAAGAGCACACATGCCCTTGAGCAATAAAATATTTTTTTATAAAAAAAGATAAGAATCTGAAGATTCAGCAGCACATGGAGAAAATAGAAAGAGTAGCTCATGTGCTCCTCACGTACCAGTGACTAATGAAATAATCTCAAGCTTGTGGGGCAGGTAGGCGTCTCGGTGTTCATGAGAGAAAGTTGACCTCCGCTATCGCTGTTCTGTGGAGCTGACTCAGTGGAAATTAAACAGCTACTCGGATTAGATGTTATGAGCCTTCCTAATGCAGTGTGAGCATTTCCAGCATTCACTCGTATTGTTAAGCTCTGTGTTATGAGATATCTGAGCAGGGCGAGTTCACCTTATGGCTAAGGAGATAAGACTTATACACATGAAATAATTACCTTTGTTTTGGTTTTAGGTTTTGGCCTTAGGGCATGAGACAGAGAGAGACAGTGAGAGGGAAAGTGAGAAATCACCCTCCAGTGGGGTTGACCATGTTGCAATCCCTTCTTCTCCATTCTCCTGGGATTTGGGGCATGCACGCACATGTGTCCAGCATGATTTTCGAGCCACCAGGTCCAGGACTCAAACTGTAGTCGGCCATGTGGGAGTCCAGTGCTTTAACCACCATGCCACCTGCTGGACCCTCTGCAAACTTTCTAAAGTCCCCTTGCACATGCAAATGTACCACAATATAAGCTGGACTAGAGTAGAAGTCCAAGTACAGAGATATTCCATGCACATTCAGGTGCACATTCAGGGGTGATTCCTGTTGGGTGGAATTGGAGATTGCCCTCATGGAAGGGTCACTTAAACCGTCTCCAGAACGGGTTGATTAGGAGAGGCAGAGGGAAGCTGAGGAGCCCACAGGAGTCAGAGGTTTTCTGCCCGTATGCTTCACAAGTGAGTTGATCTTGCTAGCCTCCTCGTTTTCACCAGGCTCTGACTTCCACAGCTTTATGGTTCTAAAGAGCATGAACAGCTACTGAGGCCAAACCACAGCAGCCAGAGGGGGCCTGAAGGGATGCAGCTTGCTGAGTAGCGAGTTCCTGGTGGTAGAAGAGGCAGGCTGGGTCAGAGTACAAGGAAACCAGATGTGGGAGTTCATGCCCATGCAGGGCCTGCGGCCAGCTGGAAAGGTACCCCGAGAGTCCGTTCTTACCTGCAATGTTACATTTTAAGTGACATTAATAGCAATTAATCTTAGACATGACCTTCAGTGTACTTTTAGACTTTGATAACGAATTTTCCCAGGTTACTTATTAAACAGGTCATTACGAGGAGGTAGAAAAGGAGAGGTGACATACTTCTCCCCTGCTCCAGGCTTGGAAAGGGTCATCTTGCTCTGTCATTAACCTCCAAAATATATCATCATGATGCCCCTTTATCCTTAAATATTTCAGTTTGTTTTTCCTAAAAATGTTGATATCCTTTTAGGAAGCCATATTGCAAAGTATAAAATCAGGAAATTGATTTTGATATAAATTATTATCTAACCTGTAATTATTATTCAAATATTGACCATCGTTCCACAACAATCCTTTATAGCAAATGAAAATCCTGCATGATTGTAATTCATCTTTATTAAGAGAAATATTTTATAATCATTGTGAATGTAATTAATGCCACTGAACTGTACCCTTCAAATGGCTAGCCTGGCAAATTTTATATTGTACCTATTTCACCACAATAAGAAATAATTGATAAAAATCAGCTGCTTGTATAGCATTTCAAAGCCATCAATTTAACACCTTAATGGTACCGTGTAATAGAAAGAAAAGTCAAGCAATTCATAATAAAATAATATATGTTTTACTCTATGAATGATCGATAGAGACTGCACAAGAAGTCAAAATGCTGCAGTTCAATAATTGCCCGTGGGGACCAGCAGGTGGTGTGGTGGTTAAGACACTGGATTCCCACATGGCTGACCACGGTTCTAGTCCCAGACCCAGTGACTTGAAAAATCACAATTAAATAAGTGTTTAAAAATAATAATAATAACTGTCTATGTAGGTCAGTATGAATAAGGCCATTAGAAATGCAGATGGAAGCAGACTCACATGCATGGCATATCTGCAGGTACCATTTTTTCTAAAATTATGAACATGGGTTTTTTTTTTTTTTTTTTGCAAATGTCCAGTTGTTAGAAAAGCCAGCTTTCTTCCATGTACACTGTTGTTCCGCTCCTGGAAAACTCCACGGTAAAGCAAACTTGCCCTATTCTGTTTATGGCAGACACTGTTCTGTGTTTATGAAGTCGAGTTAGGTTCCAGGCTGAGATCATTGAGCACAGGTTTTTCACCAGCATGAACGTCTGTTGGATGATAAAATGCCTGGTCTTGTTTCAAATCTTAGAGGAAAAAGCAACCATCTCCTGCTAGACCTCTTCTCAGCCCCAAGTTCTGCAGAGAAACCTACTTCTAATTCTTCTGGAATTTACTCCTACTACTTTTTAAAAATTTTTAAACTTTAACATTTTTATTGATTTATTTTTGCTAGAGGGCATGTGAGCTTCTCAGAGACAGAGAAATAGAGAGAGAGGGAGAGGAGGAAGCCCCTCCCCATGGGGCATTGTCATGCCACAATCCCTTCTCTTTCTTTTCTCCATCACGTTGAGTTTTGGAGCACACACACATGCACACCTGGTATGTTTCTCAAGCTACCAAGTAACGACTCAAACTCTGTGGTTGGCCACGTGTAATCTGGCTCCCTTACTCACAAGGCCACAAAGATATCCGGACTTCTACTTCCTTTTAACTAGCATGCTTGTGCCATTTCTCAGGGATTTTTTTTTCCTTTGGCTTTGGCTTTGCCTTTGGCTTTTTCACAGATCCTAGAGGGATCTGACTTGAAGGGGCAGAGTGGGGCAAGTACACGATGTGTTGAAAAAAAAAAAAAAAAAGACCAGGAAGCTGGAAAGAATACACTGGGAAACCAAGAGTCTGGGCAGAGCTGATATAATCTTGCACCTAGAAGTCTCTCTGTAGACCCCCAAATGGTCCTCCTTGGATGTCTCAATCGGACTTTATACTTCCATCAATAATCCCTTTGTGTATATTTTTAAATGTTTACGTTTGTCCTCTCGGTGACAGTTGTAAACCGTCCACACTTTCTTAACCTCCGGACCCCTGCTTCTTAGCAGAAAGCCTCACCTCCTACTTTATCTAGAAAATTTAGCCAAGAACTAGCATTTCTCTAATGTCAAGAATCTACATATGCTTCATCCTTTCCTTCTTTCCGCCACTCTGCAGATGAGCTGTTTCCCTTTTTTGTCAAAGGCCAGTATCTCAAACTATATGTGTCTTGATCCCATATCATTTCAACGTTTATATCAATCCCGATCCTCCCTTACCTCCTGCTTTCTACTAACCCCTCATCCTCACCAGTGTGCTCACGGACCTTCCTTCCTCACAATGACCGTTGCTTTCTGTGTCTTCTCTACCAACTATTCCATTTCTTATTGTTACTTCTCTACCAACACCCATGAGAAAGTAGTCTACACAAACTGTAGTGTAGACAGTTCTCACTTTTCACTCACTCATTCACATTGCTCTGTATGGTCAGTTCAAAGATCCATCCTCTGAAGGGGAGAGCTGGCCTCCAAGGAGTTCGTAGCTAGATTGTAGAGATGACAGGTGTAGCTGCAGCAAACATTAGTGCGAAGTCGTCAGTGAAGAACTAAGTGATACTGTCAAGACTCAGTTCAGGGGAGCAATTAGGCATGTATCCCCTCACACCCCACACAGTCTACATCAGAGAAGTTCTTGAGCCCCAGTTCAGTTGGACATAGAGTTTGGGTGAAGGGTGGATCAATCTCGGTGTGGAAACAACACAGGCAAAGACCCAGAGTTAAAACTGAGCATGGCTGTTTTCAATTGACACATAGTTATTTAGCAGTATATACATACAATGTAAAATAACCAAATCCTGGTAATGACCATATTCATCACCTCAAATGTTAACATTGCTTTGTATTGGGGACATTCAAAACCCTCTCTTTTTGCTATCTTGAAGTTAATGGGCATCAAATTACAGTGAGCTAGGAGGAATACATTCTAGAGTTCTGGACATCATTCTTTGAAAACAATTGAGTCAAAGGTGTTATTTGGACTGTGCCCTGTTGTGAGTGTCACGAAGGCTGTGTTTTTCTCCAGTGAGTTTACCTGTAGAGGCTTTCTCTGTTCACAAGTGGTTGGAACTCAGCATACAACAGAAAGCCAGAGTCCCAGGCAGCGAGTAGACATTTGCGCAGTCCGTTGCCCTACGCTGATGTTAGAATTCTAACCCTACAAAACTATACAAAGGGATCGGGAAGTCCCTTTGGCTGAAACCCTTCATTTTATAGCTGATCGAACCAAAACCCAGTTAGTAAAAATGACTTGGCTAAATTTACATGACAAATTTGTGTCAGAACCCAGTTTTCCTGCCCAGCAGTCTAGTTTGTGTGTGTGTGTGTGTGTGTGTGTTATTATACACAACATAAAAGGGCCTGAAGCATAAACGAAGACATGAATCGATTATTACAGAATAAATCATCAAGCAGGCCTTCTCATGACTCCTTCCAAGCCTTTCTCCCTCTTCTCTCCAACTTAACTACCACCCTAGTTTATAATACCTTAAGATAGTTGTGGCTCTTAAATTTTATGTGAATATAACCACTCTTCTGTTACTTAGCATTTTAATCAGCGTTGTATTTATAATATCCAGTCATATTACTGATTCAGTTACTCCTCTTCGTTGAACAGAGCATTGCATTGTATAACTATACCAAAATATATTGTTTCTTCTTTGGCTACTATGAATGATGCTACTATGAACATTTTTGTATAAGTCTCTCTGTGCCTTTGAGCATGCATTTCTGTATGTTCAAAGAGTTTAATTGCTTGGCTCTTTGGTATACATTTATTTAAAGTTAGTAGATAATGCAAATATGTCTTGAACATATTTAAATGTACACTCTTGTCTGAAGATATTAAAGTTCATATTGCTTTTTGGACCTGTTAACCCTGCAGTTGTCTGTGTTCTTTGGTATGTCAGCTATTCTGATGGGGTGGGAGGTAGCTCTCATTCTGGATTTAGCTTGCAGTTTCCCTCTGTTTTCATTGAGGCTGAGCATCTTTCAAAATGTTGCAGGTGTTTGTCAACCATTTAGCCATATCCTTGAGAAGCACCAATTCAAGTGTTTTGTTTTACATTTTTACTTTTTTTTTTTAATTGAGTTTTCTTATCTCTTGCTATTCTTTCAGAGGAGTTCTTTACATATTCTGGATATTGGCCCTTCATGGGTTCGAGGCATTGCAGAGATCTTCATCCACTCTGTGGCTTATCTTCAGAAGAACATTTTCATGTAGTCAAATCTAGCTATCTTTCCTTTCATGGTTGGTCCTTTTCATGGAAGCAATCTTCCCCTATCCTGAGGGCAGGAAGAAATTCTACTAAACTATCCTCTGTGTTTTGTTCTTCTTTCTTTCTTTCCTTTCTTCTCCCATTTCCTCTCTTCGACTTTCCTCTTTTCTCTCTCTTCTCCTTCCCTCTCATTCTTCTCTTTCTCCTTATGTTCTCTCTCCCTTGTATCTTTAATCCTATCTATCATTGATACTGACTTACAAATTCCTCCTTATCATTACTATTTCTGATTGTTTTGATGCTCATATTCCAGATTTGACCACTGGGAGTTCCTCAAATTGCCTTGTGTGTAAAGAATGTGACATGCCCTGTAATAACATTGAGTAATTCCTTAAGTTACAATTCTTCTCCATAGGGTATTTTATTGCCCAAGTATCCATTCGTATGATCCTTTTTCCAAAAATCACATATTCTGGCTCCCCAAGTCATCAACATATGTATTTGTTTACTAAATCCCGTAATATGTGTACGCTAGTTTCAGAATTGTCTCACTCATACTGTTCCAACAAACAAACTTAACTTTTGGATTTATTTGCAATTCTTCTTCCAACTGAATATACACAGTCAAATATGATGTTTCTTATTTTCCTAAATTTTTATTCCACTTCTAGAATTCTTTCTTTCTTTCTTTCTTTCTTTCTTTCTTTCTTTCTTTCTTTCTTTCTTTCTTTCTTTCTTTCTTTCTTTCTTTCTTTTGTTCTTCTTTCTTTCTTTCCTTTCTTCTCCCATTTCCTCTCTTCGACTTTCCTCTTTTCTCTCTCTTCTCCTTCCCTCTCATTCTTCTCTTTCTCCTTATGTTCTCTCTCCCTTGTATCTTTAATCCTATCTATCATTGATACTGACTTACAAATTCCTCCTTATCATTACTATTTCTGATTGTTTTGATGCTCATATTCCAGATTTGACCACTGGGAGTTCCTCAAATTGCCTTGTGTGTAAAGAATGTGACATGCCCTGTAATAACATTGAGTAATTCCTTAAGTTACAATTCTTCTCCATAGGGTATTTTATTGCCCAAGTATCCATTCGTATGATCCTTTTTCCAAAAATCACATATTCTGGCTCCCCAAGTCATCAACATATGTATTTGTTTACTAAATCCCGTAATATGTGTACGCTAGTTTCAGAATTGTCTCACTCATACTGTTCCAACAAACAAACTTAACTTTTGGATTTATTTGCAATTCTTCTTCCAACTGAATATACACAGTCAAATATGATGTTTCTTATTTTCCTAAATTTTTATTCCACTTCTAGAAGTTGCTTCTCAGGGTAGGGCCCTGTTCTGAAAAGGAATGTTGGCAGCTGGTTTTCGTTTCTTTGTTTTTTGTTGTTGTTGATGTTGTTGTTGTTGTTGTTATTGTTTCAGAATTAAAGAACATACTTGCAAACTCTGCCTCAGGTAAGGGGCAGATAACCAGAATATACAGGGAACTCAAACAGCTTACCTGAAAATAATAATAATAATAATAATAATAATAATAATAATAATAATAATAATAATAATAATAATAATAATAATAATAATAATAATAATAATAATAATAATAATAATAATAATAATAATAATAATAATAATAATAATAATAATAATAACAATAAATTCAGTTAAAAGATGGGCAAATGAACTGGTCAGACAACTCTCCAAGGAAGCCATACTAACAGCCAAAAAGCATATGAAAAGGTGTTCAACATTTCTTATCGTAAGGGAAATGCAAATCAAAACCACTATGAGATACCACCTAACCCCAGTCAAAATGGGTAAGATTAAAAAAGTCAATCATGATAAGTGCTGGCAAGGTTGCGGTGAAATGGGAATGCTCCAACACTGTTGGTGAAAATGTAAATCAGTACAGCTACTGTGGAGAACAATATGGAGATGCATCAAATATCTACAAATAGGCAGTTGGTTTTTAGGGTTCATTTGACCTCAACTCTTCTGGTCCCTCTCAGGGAACCCACTAGTCATTGGGACAAAACCTCTTTCAGAAAATTGGCTCATTGTGCCCCCCAGTGACTCCCTGTTGGCTCTGTGGGAAGGTTTAATTCTAAGATTTTTCAGATAAGCTATGTTATTCTCCCTTCCACCCAGATCTTGACACCAGGCAGGTATTACAGCTGAGGGTAACTTGTTCCCATGTCTTGCATTTTTGACTTAGTGGGAAAAACCGTGACACCTCATTTTGTTAATTTTGATATGTACTTACTCTAAGAAAGAGATTCATTGGGACCAGCAGGTGACATAGTGGTTAAGGCGCTGGACTCCTGCGTGACTGGCTGGAGTTCGAGCCCTGGGCCTGGAGGTTTGAAAATCATGCCAGGTAAAATCCCAAGAGTAGAATGGTGAAGAAGAGATTGTGGTATGGCCAACCAGGGCCCCTGTGTGTAATTTCTCACTTTCCCTCTCTCTGTCTCTCTCCAGTAAGTGTACACACCCTATGGCAAAAAACAGATAGATAGAGAGAGAGAGAGAGAGAGAGAGGGAGGGAGATTCATGGCCATTCACAACTATGTTCCCACAATTATTACCCCCCTCCCCAGAATATTTTCTCTATGCTTCTCTAAGTATTTCCGATATATCTCACTTACCATAAGCCCATGATAACAGTATAACAAGGTGTTTAACAGTGTGATCTTTGAAGTCACGCTGCACAAGTTTATATCCTTAGTGTACCACTTTCTAAGTGGGTGACCATGGACAAAAGCGTCCATTTCCTCAGATGAAAAATGATTATAATAACAATAAGTGTTTTGCAGGTAGTTTGGGAAGTGGAGAAGAGTGGCAGTTTCAAGGTTTCAAGGAAGAGATCATTCTTGGTACCTAAGCTTTTCCAGAGCAGAGAATAAAATATCACTCAAGTCATCTCTTGAAACAGACCCATTCCTGTGTATAGTTGTAGCAAAATAAAAATAAACATATGTACTTGTAAAAATTCTCATCAGTATTCAAAACAAAAAATACTAATTTTAATAATACGTCTTTCTAAATGTTCCATCACAGTCAAGAGGGATCCTATAAGCAATTGGCCACTCTAAACCTCATGATTCAGAAAAAGCTCTCAGCACATGTCAGCTCACGTAACAAATGCCTCAACTGAGCGATGAATGAACTGCTTAGAGGATGGAAGCCAGAGTGAAAATTGCTGTTTAAGGTTTTGTGGAAGATATCATTATGGGGACAGCTAAGTGGAGTCTTAAAGTATAGGTTGAAATCTACCAGGAGAAGAAACACAGAGAAGGAAGTAGACGTTGGAGCAAAGAAATCAGTGACCTTAAACGTATGTTTCCCGTCCTGACTGTTCCCTTTTCAGTCAAACATATTTTCTGGAGCCATATTCATCAAAGTGGCCTTGGGTTTGGACATGTACCTGGCGATCTTCATCCTCTTGGCTATCACTGCTATTTACACAGTCACTGGTGAGTCTGTTGCATATTTTGGTCAGTCATGCTGTCTTCTGCTGATCCCATTCCGAACTACAATTAACCTCAGGAGTAGCCTTGTCATTGGCAAGGTAATGATGCCATTTCATTCCCAAAATGGAGAGTCAGGCAGAGGACAAGAAACACAACTAGAGTAAATAAGACAGAATCCTCAGGCCAGCAAATGGCATGGAGGTTAAGGCAACTGTATCCCATATGGCTGATGGTGAGGTTCAAGTCCTAGACCTGGCAGTTTGGAAAACACTTGTGGGCATGTGCATGGGTGTCCAAAATCTCACAAGGAGAATGGAGAAGAAGGGATTGTGGCATGGCCATCTCCCCTGGGGGTGCTTTCTCACTTCCCCTCCCTCTCTCTCTCTCTCTGTCTCTGCTGAGTACACATGCTATATAGCAAAAAAAAAAAAAAAAAAAAGGAAAGAAAGAAAAAAACAGAATCCTCCATATTAGGTGTGAGCACGTCAAGTGAGGAAACAATGTAATGAGTGGGGTAGGAAACTAGCAGTTTGTTTCAGTTATGTGCGTGGGGCTCAGATTGGCATTCAGAACTCAGCATATCATACACACAGAAGTGTTGGCTGAAATAGCAGCAGATATAAGACTGGCAGATGCTAGGTGAGGCTCAAATGAACACAGGATGCCAGGGCATGGCTATGGGCTATGAATGGCACAGTCAGGAGAGGGAAACTGGAACAGAGGACTGGTCATGGGAAGAAAGCGTGCAGGCAGGCTGCCGTGAACCATGTATGTTCGCATACGTTCTCACACATACTAACTCATGAAAATTAAACTATACCAGCTGAGTTGGAAAAAAGAAAAAAATAAAGAAAAATAACAGGGCCACCAGATGGCATAATGGGTATGTCTCTGGACTCCCACATAGTCGACCATGGTTCAAGTTCTAGACCCAGTGGCTTAAAACTCATGCTCGGTGTGTGTGCAGGTGTGCATGTGTGCCCAAGATCCTGAGAGGAGAATGGAGGAGAAGGGATTGTGTCATGGCCACCGCTCCCCCGGGGGGTGATTTCTCGCTGTCTCTCAGGCGAGCACATGCACCCTATAGCAAAAATCTCTAAAAAAAAAAAAAAATAGAAAAAAATCCAAAAAAAAAAAAAAAAAAAAAAAAAAGAGAGAGAGAGAGAGAGAAAGGAAAAAAGAGAGAACAAAAGAAAAAGGGAAACAGAGAAAGAAAGAAGAAAGAGAAGGAAAAAATAACAACTTGAACAATCAGAGCAGTTCTGGAGTCATTTTTATACCTTGATCTGTTAACCTAAAATAAGTGATAGAAAGACCAACTCTCCAAACTAAAGAGTTTACATGGGAATAGCGAGGACTGCCATCTGAGATACAGACCACAGGTGCATCCAAAGGGGTTAGGACAAGGAGAATTGTTTTAAAAATTTTTGCCATAGGGTACATGCACTCGCCAGAGAGACAGAAGAGGAAAAGTGAGGCATCACCCACCCCCAGGAGGATGGCCACACTGCAGTCCCTTCTTCATTCTCTTCTCATGATTTTGAGCATGCACACACACATGCCTGGTGTGATTTTCAAGCCACCAGGGTCAAGACTCAAACCATGGTCAGCCAAGTGGGAGTCCAGTGCCTTAACCACCACACCACCTGCTGGCCCCAGTAAAGGGACAATTTTAAAGACAAAAAGGGGAAGTCTACAAAAGCCATTTTAACACAAAGACCGTTGTTTCAGGGGCTAATTACAAGCAGCTATGCTTGTTCACTGGGGATACTGCCTATTGCTAGGTGGGTCTTCCTAGATGCTGGAAAGTTCTGGTTGGAATGAGCCCTTGTAACAACTCTTGTGACAGGCATACACGCATGGAGGTACTTCCTCCATGGCCTCCCGGTTCCAAGTTGTGAAGGTCTGACATAAGTGACTGTAGTTTAGTTTGAACCACCTTCACAGAGCCCATGTTTGAGAATCAGTGAAGTATGAGAGCGTGGATCTCCTGTTTTCAGAATCAGTCTTGTTTCCCCACAACTCTCCTAAGGAAAATGTCTTATTGACTGAGAGTCTAGTGAGTCTAGACTTGAGAGAGACATTTTTCTTTTGTACAACAGTGCAGCAAAACATAAGTCAATGACTATATTTGGAATGCAATTAATAAAATAATGGTTTGCTAGATTTTGGGGGGAGCGTGTATCCTATATTAAATGGGGTGAATCAAGGGATTGTTAAAGAAAGCTTTCATGAGATTAAATGTTTGCCTTTTCCCTTACTTAATATTCAAAAATCTCAAAAAAAAAAAGAACAACACTCTTATTCATTAAAAAAAAAAAAACACAACTTTGAGAGCAAGACAAGGAATATAAGGAAATTGATGGAAGCATAAATAGTACAGAGATAATGATGCTAAGTCTCAGGTTCAAGCTTCTGATTCAAGCCCAGAACCACATTTTAAAATTTGCTGTGGGACATGTGTGCTCACTGGAGAGAGACCGAGACAGAAGAGAGAAAGTGAGAAAACACCCTCCGAGGGAGATGACCACACCACAATCCCTTCTCCTCTCTCTCTCAGGATTATGGACAAGCATGCACATGCACTCGTCGTATTGTTCAAGCCACCAGGCTGGATACTTGAATCACTCAGTGGGCCATCTGGGACCCAGCCACCTCGACCTCCACACTACCTGGCCAGCCCAAGCTGGGAGGGTTTATATAATTTTTGCTTAAGAATTTTTTATATGAATTTTGTGATTTCCAGGATTTGGGTAGATGTAAACCCAGAGGTGAAAGCAAATGGATGCGTATACATGAATAAAATGTCCCGGTCCTTTTCTTTCTCTCAACAGGAGGGTTGGCCTCTGTGATTTACACAGACACGTTGCAGACCGTCATCATGCTGATCGGCTCTTTTATTCTTATGGGGTTTGGTAAGTTGGGACAGCGCCCGGGGGCCTGAAATCAGTCCTTTCGTTCAGCGTGCCTGGTCATTATCACTGCCTACCAGCTCTGACTGGTCATCGATCTCACTCCCATCACTGAAATGTCAGCCTGACTTCTTTGCTGCTGTATTATCTCAGAATGTGGGAGAAGAACTTTACTTCTTTTAGAAAAGTATTGCTTAGGTAAGTTACTTTTTGTTTTTTGTGTTTTTTTTCTTTTTCTTCTGTTTTTGTTTTGTTTTATAGACTAGGTAAGTGAGGCAGTGGGAGTAGAGAAGGAACAAAGAAATCTGTAACAGGCTGTGATCAGTGAGTCGTAAACACCACCGCACTCAACCAGCCAAGTTATTTTGTTTAACGTTCATTGTTTTCTTTTGTTTTCAGAATAAACAAAATAAGTACCATGGGGCTGATCATTTTACAAAATAATGATGCATTGGATTCAAAGCATAGAATGTTCCCTTTACGAAGAATTTTTAGGAAACAAGGATCGAATATTAGGAAGAATTTAGACAACTGAATATCAACCCCATTATGACTGTTTGGGATGAAAATCCTTTAAAATACATTACTCCATCTATTGTTAAAATGCACAGACAAGGCTGGCCCTGTAGTCTGGTGGTTACAGGAGCCAGACACCAGATGGAGTCAACCACAGTTTTAATCACGGCACTTCACACCTTGAAAAAGTGCCAGGTGGGCACCAGCAGTTAGCGTAATGGCTATGTCACTGGACTCCCATATAGTTGACCGCGGTTCACGTCCCAGACCCGGTGACTTAAAACTCACGCCGGGCATGTGTGCGTGCGTGCCCAAGAGCCCAAGAGGAGAATGGAGGAGAAGGGATTGTGGCGTGGCCATCCCCCCTGGGGGGTGATTTCTCGCTTTCTGTCTCTCTGTCTTTCTCTGTCTATCTGGCGAGCACATGCACCCTACAGTGAAAACCTCTCCAAAAAAAAAAATGCCAGGTGCATGTACATGTGTGCCCAAAAGCCTGACAGGATAGAGAAATGAAGAAAAGATTTGAAAAAAAATAAAAAAGAAAGAAAGAAAGGATTTGCAGCATGACCATGCCCCATTGGAGGGCGTTTTCTCCCTCTCTGTTTCTCTCTGGTGAATACACAAACCCTCTGGCAATTAAAAAAATGTACAAAGGTTGGATTTTCCTTAATGACTCTCACAAATTAGTAGCATCAGTTAGGTCATTATCTTAACTCATGTCAACAAGCAAATTAATTAATCTAATTGTGCCACGTGCTCAATTTTCTTTTCTTTTATTATGGTATTTATTTGTCTTTGCGTGAGAAATTCATGCACACAATGAAAAGGCTACAAGGTAAAATAAATCTCCCTTCCCTGTCCTCTAACTACCATGCTCCAGCCACTTGAGCTGCACTGAATACAATAATACTGAATGTGCATGCACCTAATTACAGAGCTTGAAAATACAGATGAAGCAAACACGTAAAGAACTGTGAAGACAACAACTTCACGACGATAGCTGGTGATTTCAATGCAATCTGGCTGCCATTAACCACATGTGGCTTTCATAAAATTGAAAGTTTAGTTTCTTCTTTACCAAACCTTATTTGCAATGTCCAGTAGACACTAGTGGCCATCATATGGACAGTGCAGATGTAGAACATTTCCATCACTGCAGAAAGCTTCCATTGCACAGTGCTGCTGTGAAGACAACCGCTGGCACCAATTCCTCCTGCACTTTCTATGTAGTTATCTAGGACGTCTATGTTCCTCTTGTTACGTTCTTGTTTGTTTCCGACCTCATTGGTGCACACCCTGGCATCAGTCTCTCTAGTCCTTAGAATGAGGAGGCGAATTCCTTTATCCCTAAATTTCCACAGGTATTTTGTTACAGCTTGTATTTGTCTAATCAAGGCAATGTCCACATGTTGTCTGTATCCTCCAGTAGGCCGAGTTCCTGCCCTGCCCACTCATTTTGCACGTGACAATGTGTGGCATATAGTAGGCACAATGAAATAGTGAAGAAGTGCATTCATACCAGTTGACCAACTGTATTGTGCTCTGATGAATTCCGCACCGTCTAAGTGGTCCCAGATGCCTGGGTTCATCTTTCTAAGAGAAGCTATCATTTCTTTGGCACCTGACTAGTGTTCCCAGAACCTCAGTGAACCGCAGCTCAGCCTTCCTCCCTCACCATTTCCTCTCCTCACATCTGACTTGCTACCTCCAGTTTCTGTTTTTGTTTTTTATTGGCTAGTTCTGTTGGTTTGTTGCTAAGATTCCAGTTTCTTTATCTTTTTTATATTTTTGTGAGAACATAGGCAGAGTACAGTATTGTACCATAATACCAAACTGCAAGTAATGGCAGAACAGCGAGGCCCTGAGACAGCAAGAGAGGCCATGGCTTCCAGGTCCTTGCAGAGGAGTTGGGGCTTCCTGAGGGCTCATTCCATTAGACTCACTCAAGTCTGTTTCTACTCTGGGTGCTTGTAAGTTGTCAATATCAGGGTGTCAGTTAGCAGTGTCAATTTGTATCTTAACTAAGACACTAAATCAAAGTTTTAAAGAGTAGCATCATAAGAAAAGTTAGTTAATTTGTTTTAGGTACTTTGTGACGTCATCCGGTTGCATGGCTGATGCCAGTGGGGGTGCTACAAAAACATGGATGTGGGTCACTGAGGATTTGATCAGGCTAATAGGTGCTTTTGTACCTTCGTGACAAAAAAAGGTAGTCCTATACATCAGGTGTCTTAGATTTCAGTAAGATATTCATTTTATCTGATGCCTTTTCAGCATTTGCCGAAGTCGGAGGCTACGAGAGTTTTCAAGAGAAGTACATGAATGCCATCCCATCCATAGTCACAGGGGACAACCTGACGATCGATGCCAAGTGCTACACTCCTCAGGAGGACTCCTTCCACATTTTCCGAGATCCTATCACTGGGGATATTCCATGGCCAGGAGTGGTGTTTGGATTAAATCTTGTAGGTGTGTGGTACTGGTGCACAGATCAGGTAAGTGTGTGTGTGTGTGTGTGTGTGTGTGTGTGTTCATCTTTCTTGCATCCAGTTTCTGTTTTGTACACACACATCATTTAAAGAGCCAAACACTTCTTAGGTCAGCCATATGGCATGGTGGTTAAGGTAGCTGATTCCCGCCAACTATGCGGTTTGAGTCCCCGACCCAAGGGCTTGAAAAACACACCAGGCATGTATGCATGCATACCCGAAATCCCGGCAGAAGAATCAAGCAGAAAGGATTGCAGTGTGGCCATCCTGGAAGAAGGTGTTGCGTGTTGCCCACCCGGGGGGGGGGGGGAGTCTCTCTCTCTCCTCTCTCTCTCCTCTCTCTCTCTTTTTCCAGCAAGTCTGCACATCAAATAACAATCTTTTAAAAAAGAAAGAAAAGAAAAGCACACACTTTCTGTTTTGTTCACACACACCTATCATTTTAAAAGAGTCCAAGACTTCCCCAAGGCTTGTTATGAAAAAAAATAGTTGTCTGATACCCTTTTTCTCTTCCCTAAGAGACAAACACTTTCAGCTCTTTCAGTGAAGTGGGTATTTATTTCTAGTCTCTTAATTCCTATACTCCATGTCTGGTCTATGGATTTCCAGCAGGGACATCATCCTGAAACTCAGTAGACTTTACCTGACCTGTTCAGTCCAAATCCATCCAATAAACTTGTTCCAAAAATGATCCAATAAATGTTTGTATTCTTCCTTCTTCTTGTTCCATTTTTAGAATTTTTTTTTCTGTTGGCTTCCCATGGTGAGATAAGAGTTCAGCTTTCTTTTAACTTTCAATTCTCAATCCCATACAAGCATACCTCCTGTTCTGTTCTCATTATCCTCCAGTACCCATAATACTGTTTCTTATTGTAATATTAAATCCTAAAAAGAGACAATTCTCGGATTGTTTCTATTGGTTGTGTCCTACCATTTCCCGAGTATGCCATGTTTTCTGGGCAGGTCATCGTGCAGCGCTGCCTGTGTGGCAAGGACATGTCTCACGTGAAGGCCGCCTGTGTCCTGTGTGGGTACCTGAAGCTTCTGCCCCTGTTTCTCATGGTGATGCCGGGGATGATCAGCCGCATTCTGTACACAGGTTAGCCCTGACTCCTTAGGGCCGCTTTCTTTAGGCCTGAATTCTGAGAAGTGTTTTCTTTTATTTTATAATGTCTTATTCATATTAAATTGTTGTACATCTTTGTGGGGTGCAATGTAGTCTTTCAAAACATGCATGCAGTGTGTGATAAGCCAAGGACTTTACCGTATTCATCATCTTCAACAAAGAACATAGCGTTATGCTGGGGACTGTCCATTTTCATCATCCTAGGGGGTTTGGTTTGGTTTTGTCTGAGATATGTATAGATGATTGCAATGCCTGTGTTTGTGTTTTGATATTTTCTTACTCTGTTGTGTTATATCGTTCCGTAAGTTACTTGACTCTTCTACAGGCCTTTTTGTGTCTGTTAAGTGTTTTCTCCTGAGCCCTTCCCCCGCCCGTCTTCCCCATGCAGTCACTGGTATCTACAGTTGCCATCTCTACTTCTGTGTCTGACTCTTTCAGTTTCTGCCAGAGAGTGCCGACATGCAGTATATGCTGAGCGGAGACATACTGTGTTTGTCTTTCATGGTCCGGCCTATTTCACTTAGTATGAATACTTCCAGTTTCTTCTACTTTGTGTGGATGACAGGATCTCACTGTTCTTTGTGGCTGAGCAGTGTTTTTAAGATGTATTTAAACCTTGGGGGCCAGCAGGTGGCGTGGTGGTTAAGGGCTTTGGACTCCCACATGGCCGACTGTGGTTTGAGTCTTGGACCTGAAGGGCTTGCTCTCTTTCTCTCTCTTTCCTTCTCTCTCTCACACAAACACACTGGCCAAATTTAAAAATAAATAAGTAAATAAATTTATAGTCACAACTTTCATCTATTTTTTCAGATATCCGAAGGGCATTTGTCATTGCAGAATCTGAAATTAAATCTTTAAGGGAGATCTTTCTTCAGCAATTCTTTGATTATAGACTGTTGCTAATAAATGTGACTTGTTATAAAAAAAATTAAATAAATAAAAATTAAAAAATAAAATTAGATTAAATTAAAATTTAAAAATAAATAAATAAGTAAATAAATTTAAATAAAATAATTCTTAAAAAGAAAAATCTAAGATGTATTTAAACCTTGAAAAACTAGGAAAACCTCTCCAGCATGAAAATAAAAGCAGGATTTGAGGTGGAGGGAAGAGCTTGCACAGGGGTTCAGAGGCAGGAAAAGTCAGCACATTTGATACTATGTTCCCTTATCTTTTCTTTTAAAAAATGATTTTTTTCTTTCATTTATTTATGTTTACATTTAAAAGATTTTTTTTTTTAATTTTCCAGAGAGCATGGGGCAAAGTGAGGAAGAAGGGGAAAGCGCCCCCTAATGGGTACAGTCATGCCACAATCCTTTCTCCTCTGTTTCTCCATCCTTTTGGGATTGGGGCATGCACGAACATGCATGTGTGTGGGGAAACGTGTGCCTGGCATGTTTCCAAGCAGCAGGGGCCAGGATTGAAAGGCAAAGTCAGCCATGTCAGACCTGGCTTTCTGAACCACCGGCCACAGGCCAGACCCCTTTATCCCTTTTAGGTGACCTGCCTGTCCCCTCGTAGGCACTTGAGTCTGCGCGCCCTGTTTTTGTGAGTGGCTTGGATTTAAGGGAGTCTATGGAATATGGCCATTTGAGTCTGGACACGGCGGCTTGAATGCAAGCATACATGCCCAAAATCCTGACAGGAGAATGAGGAAGGGATTGTGGCATGACCATGGCCCTGGGGGATGATTTCTCACTTTCCCTCTCTCTGTCTTTCTCTGCCTCTCTCAGGCCAGTGCACATGACCGATAGAAAAAACATACATACATAATACATACATAAATGACAGAAGGCACTTGGGAAGGAGGTAGATCTGAAAACCTATGGTTGGGTAGCTGTGGTTATTGAGTATGGTGACATCACTGACTGAGGTCTTAAGATACATTTCTTACTCCTCAGATACCTGGAGAACCGAATCAACTTTCACTGCTTTAGAATGAGATTGTTTGGAGTATGTTCCTTTCTGAGTCACTTGAGAGTAACTGCTAGTGTTGAAAATCTTCCTTCAAAACTTTCTTTCTTTGTTATGGAAAGCGCAGGAAAGACGACTGAACCTTTGCTTAGTCCTGACTAGCCAAGGACTTGTTTTTATGGGGGCCTGCCCTCAGATAACACTGACTCTACTTCATGTTTACTCAACTGGCCACCTGTTTATTTCACTGAGCTCTTTAAAGATGAACCTCAGTAGCTGCCACCACCTCTTTTATTTTTAAGTTTATCTTTGGCTTCATGAGCAGGAAAGACAGAGAGACAGCACCCCAACAGGTCCGAACATTGCCACCACCTCTAGCCTCAGCCCGCCCTGAATCATGGGCACACGTGTGCCTGGTGTAATCGAGGAAGTCTCTGGATGTGAACCTAGAACCTCCTCATATGGATTAGCCTCACAGAGCATTGCTTTTTACCTCTGCACCACATCGGGCCTCCTGACATCCCTTCTTATTACAGTATTGCTCTGTTATTTCTAACATTAAAGAATATCTAACAAGTAGGGAGCAACCGAGGAAATTACTGTACACCTTCTTTATGGAAAATTGCACATGAGAGACTGACGATTACCTCCAAACGTGGAGAAATGCTAAGGTTATGATGTTAAATATAAAAAGAAGTCTACAAAATAATATTTTAATGATTTCCATAGTTATGGGGGAAGAAAAGCATTTTCTCTATGAGAAAAAAAATAAAAATAAAAATAAAAATAAACCAAATAGGGCCAGCAAGTGGCATAGTGGTTAAGGCACTGGACTCCCACATGGTCAATTGTGATCCGAGTCCCAGACCTGGCAACTTGAAATTCACACCAGGGCATGTGCATGTGCATGCCCAAAATCCAAGAGGAGAATGGAGAAGAAGGGATTGCAGCATGGCCATACCCCCAGGGATAATTTCTCCCTTTCTGTCTCTGGTGAGCTCACCCTATAGCAAAAATCTCTCCAAAAAAAATTTTTTTAATGAAAAGAAGCTAATATGCTAAGGCATTACTATTCTGAATGATTATCAGTTTCTCACATGTGCTATCAAAATATTGTTTAGAAAAGAAAAAGGAAAAAGAAAAAACCACCAAAGTATCCTATTTTCCCATGGAAATGGGAAATCATCACTCATGGGGCAGTGGCCTGATGGGTCGCCATGAGCGACACCTTTTCATAGATGTCGTTGGAAAACACCTGCTGGGCACAGGACCTCAGTCCCTGTTGTCGTTTTATCTCTGGGGTCCTGTGCTCCTGGGAGAACTTACTTTCTCAGTTTTTCTAGAGAATGAGATCCTCTCCCTCTGTTTGCTCTAATGCTCTGGTTGGGCCACAACCCAAGGAAGAGCCCTGCCCCATGCATCAGTGCAAAGGAGAGCTACGAGGATGAGACACCTAGGAAGTGTGTGTCTTGTGGACAAAGAAGGGTCGGCTCCATGGTATGGAGCTCAAAGTTGAATCTCCAGTTTCCAGGCAAATGCCTTTCCTCCCACCCATGATCTTACAGCGTTTCTCTTTGTTCGATGGTTGTGAGTTGCACTTGTGTGGACCTCATTGACCTCCCTTCTGAATCCTTCCTCAGATAGAGTGGCCTGCATTGTCCCGTCTGAGTGTGTGAGACAATGTGGCACTGACATCGGCTGCAGCAACTATGCCTACCCAACGATGGTGGTGGAACTGATGCCTGACGGTGAGAAAGTGCTCCTACCAAGGCCAGCCCAGAGGCCTGGTCTATAGTTGGGCTACGAAGAAGGGTGATGACATTGTTCTTGATCATTCTTACTTCTGTTCACTTAATTCCAATCATCAGACATCTCTTGTACACCTTCTACGGGCTACCATCCCCCTGCGAGGCCTAGAGATTTCAGAGACAAACCAGATGCAGTTTTTGTTAGAGAATTCTCATTCCTTCAGATTCAAAACTATTTCAAAGCACTCAAGAATGTTCACATGATCTATTTGTTGATAAAAGAGCTGCATCGCCATTTACAAACTCAGAGAACTAGAGGTTACCTACTTACCCTGCTTTCAATGGGCCAATGATATTCCCCATCATAGATCTCAATCTATTTCATTTATAACTACTTATTGTGTCCCTACTTATGCCAGAAGCTGCTTTGGTGCTTAGAAAATATCAGAAGACCTGGCAGCTTGAAAACATGCCAGGCATGCATGCCCAAAAATCCCAAGGGGAGAATGAAGAAGGAATTGAGGCATGGGTATACCCCCTAAGGGTGATTTCTCACTTCCCTCCTCTCTCTTTCTAGCACACACACCCTATGGCCAAAATTTGAAAAATAAGTACATAAATAAGTAAAAAGAAAGAAAGAAAAATAAAATATCAGCAAAGTAGGAACAAGACGCCCTGTCCCTTAGAACTCACATTCTAGTATTAATGATGTGAAAGAGAACATAAACCACAAGTAGGAAATGAGTAAATTACTAGGAGACCAGAGATGATCATTGCTGTGGTGAACAGAAAAACAGCCGGGTCCAGAGTTCAGGTGTGACCCAGAGAACTCAACCTTAGGCTCAGCAAACACTGGCTAAAATTTCTGCGACCTTTCTCCTCTCTGACACACGTAGACATTTTCAGGAGGAAGGTGGCATGGCTCACAAACGTGACACCACACACACTCCATCTCACAATCTGTTCTAGGAGATTTAGGGCCATTACTAATGGGCAGCAGGAGCCAAAGGATGAAGCTCATATAATGGTTCGAAAATCTTGGCTTTGCCCCCAAAGACATCTCCCGCAGAACCACCTACTAGGCTTCTGTCCAGCTATCTAAGTCTCCAGAAAAAAAAAAAAAATTCTTTCCCAAAGAAAGATGGGATGCCACTGTTTTCTCTTCTAAAATAGGTTTCAGCGGATGATCTCTAAGTTTATACTAAGGACTAAACTTCTATAGTGGATTGTCCTCAGTCACTGGGAAATAGGCATGAAATTCCCATGCTGGTGTGTATTGATGAGTACATCCAAGAGCTAAGCAACATTCCAGATGGCACCTTGATCTCCGAGTGCCTCTGTGCTTTGCCAAGGTCCTCCTAGACCACGGTGCCAAGCCACTAACCAATGCTTGTCTCTCCTCCTGGCCCCAGGACTGCGAGGCCTGATGCTGTCGGTAATGTTGGCCTCCCTCATGAGCTCCCTGACCTCCATCTTCAACAGCGCCAGCACCCTCTTCACCATGGACCTCTACACCAAGATACGAAAGAAGGCATCAGAGAGAGAGCTCCTGATAGCTGGACGGTGAGGAAATCCTGGCTCCCACATAGAATTCTTCCTTGCTTTTGGCTTCAGTGAAAGTAATCCCAGAGTTCTAGAGCAGGGAGGGGACGTGAGAGGACGTTTCATTCAACTTACCGTTTCAAGATAGAAACATACCTTCCCATGAAAAGGCTGCTTTGTCAGACTCGACCATGGGCAGCAAATATGCCCTAGCATACTCAGGGGGGTCTCCAGCCTTGAACTGGGAACCCTTCCAGGTGAGTCTGCCTTGCAGAGCATCAGGTTTTGTTGCTACACCACCCTCTGGCCCCTTTCCTCTCTCTCTTAGCAAATGTCTACTATCTTCTAAAACACAAATATAGGGGAAATATTTTTAAATCCCTGCTTCATGGAATCCTTACCTTCGTGGAGAAGAGAGACAATTTATCATTGTGCACTTCATCAGACCGGAAGTACTAGGAAGATAATTAATGTAAGGTGAAAGGGGGGCAGCAGCTTAGCCAGTCCTCCTGCGAAGGTGGGATTTGTTTTTTTCTCTTTCATTCTCCCCCCCTCTTTTTTTTTTTTTTTTTCAGTTTTTTCCATAGGGCACCTGTGCTCACCAGAGAGAGAGAGAGAGAGAGAAAGTGAGAAGTCACTCCCGGGGCAATGGCCATGCTGCAACCCCTTCTCCTCCATTCTCCTCCATTCAAGCCACTGGATCCGGGACTTGGGCACACACATACACACTCCCAGCATGATTTTCAAGTTCCTGGGTCTGGGACTGGAACCACACTGTCAGCTGTAAGGGATCTCCCTGCCATAATCTCCATGCCACCTGCTGGCCTGAGGAGATGGCATTTGAGTAGAGCCCTGAGGGAGTGTGGGAGTGAGCCATCTGGGGCAGGAATAGGAAGTGCTGAATTCCTCCAACAGTCAGTTATGGGGTGTGTTTAAGAACAACCCAGAATGAGGTAAGAACGTGAGAACAAGTGGGAGAGTGATAAGAAACAAGGTCGGGAAGGCAGTGAGTTGAGGTCACGTGGGACAATTGAAGCCGTAACAAGACTTTGGAATTCATTCTACACGTGGTAGAAAACGACGGAAGATAAGAAAGCTGGAAGGCACATGGTTCGCTTCAAAAGGTGATGACTATAATGTTGGCGAGATCACTAATCCTTGCTGTTTTTGATAACGTGCTAAGACGTGCCGTAATTGAGCGCTGTAAGTGGTTGCAAGGCTGCAGAGATTTCGTAGTTTAAATGAAACCGTGCCTCAGTCTCCTGCCCAAGTGCTTTCTCCTCCCTGCTCCCCACACCTCTCTCTGTTTCAGGTGAGCGAGGAGAGACGATGACCTTCATGCACCATCTAGTACATGGTGTTTGTCTTTTATTCACGTGACACAGAGGACATGCAGTTACATCACTGAACTCCCACAGAGCTGACCACAGTTCAAGTTCTGGACCCGGTGACTTTTTTTTTTTTTTTTTTTGGAGAGGTTTTTGCTATAGGGCGCGTGTGCTCACCAGACAGAGAGAGACAGAAAGCGAGAGATCACCCCCCAGGGGGATGGCCATGCCACAATCCCCTCTCCTCCATTCTCCTCTTGGGATCTTGGGCTCACACACACATGTGTGAGTTTTAAGCCACTGGGTCCGGGACGTGAACCGCAGTCGACTACGTGGGAGTCCAGTGACATAGCCATTACGCTAACTGCTGGTCCCTGGACCCAGTGGCTTTAAGCTCATGCTGGGCACGTGTGCATGAGTGGCCACGGTCCCAGGAGGAGAACAGAGAAGGGATTGTGGCGTGGCCATCCCCCCCGGGGTGGGGTGGGGGGGGGTGATTTCTCGTTTTCTGTCTTTCTGTCTCTCTGGCAAATGCACAGGTCCTATAACAAAAATCTCTCAAAAAAAAAAAAGTGACCAAGTAATATTCCCTGGGCTCCAGGAACCTCTGATAGTTGTTTTTTTTGTTTTGTTTTGTTTTGTTTTGTCTTGTTTTTCTTTTCCTTTTCTGTCTTTCTTTTTAAGAGGTTTTTGCCTTAGGGAGTGTGCACACTCACCAGAGAGAGAGACACAGACTGTAAGAAGAAAATGAGAGATCACCCTCCAGGCGGATGGCCACACCACAGTCCCTTCTTCTCCATCTTCCTCCCAGGATCTTGGGCACTCATGCACATGTGGCCAGCGAGAGTTTCAAGCCACCAGGTCTGTGACTTAAAATGCAGTCAGCCATGTGGGAGTCCAGCAATGTAACTACTACACCACCTGCTGGCTTCACCTCTAATAGGTGTTTAGGATTTGCCAAATTTTTTAATCAATTCTTTCTACCTGCTGGAGTACTCAAGTAGTAAAATGGACAAATGAACATGTCTTGCTAATTCACTCGGCGTTCTGGGATAGAGGCTGCTTTAAATCTACTCTATACGAATTGACTGAGTGCCCGTCAAACTAGGAAAAAAGACAAAAATGGGAGTGTTTTTGTTTTGTTTGTTTGCTATCGGGCACCTGCTCTCACCAGAGAGACAGACAGAGAAAGGAGGGAAAGTGAGAAATCACCACCCCTCCCCCAGAGAGAATGGTCACACCACCATCCCATCTCCTCCATTCTCCTCTCAGGATTTTGGGCATATATGCACATGTGCCTGGTGTGTTTTTCAAGCCACTGGATCCGGGACTTGAACCTCACAGTCAGCCATGTAGGATCCAGTTGCCTTAACCACCACACCACTGGCTGGTCTAAGTCTGCTTTCTTTATCACACAGGAATTACTGACGAATCGAAGCTGTGAGGTGTTTGTTACTGATCGATATATAGCTGGGCATCGCTTAATGGTGGAACATGTTCGAGACCTGCGTTCGGCGGTTTCATCACCGCAGTATCATAGAAAGTATTTATACAAACCGAGGTGGAGGAGCCGGCCATACGCCTCAGCTCTGCGGGACAGCCCACCGCTCCCAGGATGCAAAGCTGCACAGCATGTCGCTATCCTGAATCCTGCAGGCAGTTGCAACATGACTGTATTTTGTGCATCTAGAAACTTCTAAACATTAAAAAGGCACAGTAAAAATATAGGTGGGACCAGATGGTGTGATGGTTAAAGCACTGGGTTCCCACATGGTCAACTGCAGTTCAGTTCTGGACCTGGCAGCTTACTTTCTCACTCTCTCTCTCTCTCTCTCCTCTCTCCTCTCTCCTCTCTCTCTTCTCTCTCTCGCTCTCTTTCTGGTGAGCACACTTGCCCTATAGCAAATTAAGTAATAATAATAAGTAAAATTAAATAAGTAATTCTTTTTTAAAAAAGGAAGGAAAAAAAAAAGAAAATCATGCCAGCATATGTGTATGTATGCCCAAGAACCCAAGAGAAGAAGAGAGGACAAAGGAACATAATATACACATACATATGTGTGTGTATTATACATGCATATATGTGTGTATGTGTGTATATATATTTACATATATATATGCCATAAGATTTTTTTAATAATTATTTATTTTCTTTTATTTTTTATTCATTCATTTATTTTTTAATTTGACCAGAGAGAGAGACAGAGGGTGAGAGAGAGAGAGAGAGAGAGGAAGTGAGAAAGCAAGCCACCAGATTCAAGACTTGAACCCAGGTCGGCCATGTGGGAGAGTCCAGCGCCTTAACCACCACACCACCCGCTGGTCCCACCCATAAGAGATTTTTAAATGGGCACTTACCATGAATGGAGCTTGCAGGACTGGCAGTTGCTCTGGGTGAGTGGCAAGTCAACACGTAGGGCCTGGGGCATTGCAGTGCACTGCTGTACACTAGAACCACTGTATGCTTAGGCTATATTAAATTTGTTTTTAAATGTTTTTTCTTAACAACTTAAACTTGGCTTACTGTACCATTTTTACTTTATAAAGTTTTTCATTTCTGACTCTTTGACTCTTCAGTAATAACACTTAGCTTAAAACACAAACACAGGGCCAGCCCCTCATGGTTAAGGGAGCCAGAGCCCACATAGCCAACCATCCTGGACCTGGCAGCTTGAAAAACATGTCAAGCACATGTGCATGCTGGCCCCAGATCCTGGCAGGATGGAGAGATGGGGGAGAAGAGACTGCGGCGTGAGCAAGCCCGATAGGGAGGCTCTCTCTCTCTCTCTCCCCTGAGAGCATGAACTTTGTGACAAATTTTTAAAAAACACATAAATATGGGACCAGCAGTTAGCGTAATGGCTATGTCGCTGGACTCCCATGTAGTCAACTGCAGTTAGAGTCCCGGACCTGGTGGCTTAAACTCACACTGGGCATGTATACATGCTTGCCCAAGATCCTGAGAGAAGAATGGAGGAGAAGGGATTGCAGCATGGCCATCCCCCCTGGGGAGTGATTTCTCACTTTCTGTCTCTCTGTCTCTCTCTGTCTTTCTGGCAAGCACACGTGCCCTATAGCAAAAACCTCTCCAAAAAAAAAAAAAATGAAAGAAAGAGATAAAAGAAAAAGCAAGCACAGAGAAAATTACGCAATCAAGAGATGGCATATAAACGGTACATGCAATATGATCGCGTATAACCAGTATAAACATGAGATATGCAAGGTTGCTGCCAGTGTAACAAGGCATACTATTTGACAGTAAACTTTTTGTTTTTATAAGTATAATAGAAAGAGTAGACTGACATAATGATAAAAAGTATAGGAATCACATAAGACACTATCACAGTTATTATCATTGTCAAGCATTACATACGATACATCATCACATCATCGTGTGTACTATACTTTCATGCAACTGACAACACAGTAGGTTTGTTTTTACTAGCACCACCATAAACAAGCAACACATTGCACTATGCAGTTAAGACTGCTACAATGTTAGGACCAACAGATGGCATAATGGTTACATTGCTACACTCCCATGTAGTCAACTGCAGTTCAAGTCCCAAACCTGGAAGCTTAAAACTCATGCCAGGTGCGTGTGCATGCATGCCCAAAATTCTGAGAGAAGAGATTGTGGCATGGCCTTTCCCCCTGGGGGAGTTTTCTCACTTTCTGTCTGTCTCTCTAGCAGGCACATGTGCCATATAGAAAAAAACTCTCTAAAAAAGAAAAAAGACTGCTACGATGTCATTAGATGATAGGAATGGTCAGCTCTATTATAATTTTATGGGACCACTGTCATACATGCAATCTATTATTGATTGAAACATTATTATGCAGTTCATACATATGATTGCAAGATATAATTTGTATTGGAGGATTATTCATCAATTGTTGACATTTAAATTGTTTTTATGAATGATATTTCATTTCATAAATGAATCTTTTATGACTGGTTCTAAACAATTGTTTCATCACATTTTACTAACAGATTATCATTAAGCATTGTGACGGTTCAGGTAAGGTCAAGGAGTTTGACTTGGCTTGGAAAAAAATCAATGAACTGCAACAAAAGTGATATAAAAACTAAAGCACAATGAAGCTCTATGGTGCATTTATTTAATATTTAAATCGTTTTGCTTTCTATAGGTTATTTGTCATTCTATTAATTGTCACCAGCATCCTGTGGGTCCCATTTGTAGAGATAGCCCAAAATGGACAACTAATCCATTACACAGAATCGATTTCTAGCTACCTTGGGCCTCCAGTCGCATCTGTCTTCCTGCTCGCCATCTTCTGCAAAAGGGTCAATGAACAGGTAAGTGGAAATTGCAAAGTTTTTTTTTTTCCCTGCTAGAATAAGAAAAAGGTGTTTATCTCACTGAGGTAGCAAAATTCTACCCTACTTATTCAACAAAAGACCCATCTCAATTTCAGTTGTGGTCAGTCACAACTCTTGAGCCTTACATGTATGAAAGCATAGTGCCAATTCATGTTATAGTCTTTATATTTCTTACAAAATACTATGTACATACGCAGCACAGTGCTGAGGAACACAAGCTTGAAGGACAGACTCCAGAGTCCAGTATGGCTATACCACCTAATAATATTGAAATCTTAAGGAAATCATTTGATCCTGTAAAATGAGAATAATGATGATGCTTACCTTATGGAATTGATGCATTAAATAAGATAAGCATTTCCTTATGGAAATGCTGAGAAACCCTACCACATAGGGTTTCAGAACACGGTAGGTAGGGGTTCATTGCTGCCATGATATATATCATTGACTGATTGTTATGGACTATCAGCATTCAATCCCATCATTGGTCCTACATGCTAGCTTTATTATTGTGATTTTCAGGTGAGGAACAGTTGCAGAGAGATTAGTATCTGTCTTGGTCCATTTTCTATTGCCGTAACTGAATATCTGATACTGGGCAAGAAAGAAAAGAGATGATTTTCATGGCTCTGGACGCTGGGACACCCAAGAACATAGTATTACACCTGCAAAGGGCCTCTTGCTGTGCCATCATATGACAGAGACATCACATGACCTGAGCCAAGAGCATGCAATTGATGATGTCTGGGAGAGAAAAGCTAAAAGCAATTTATAACAACCACAGCCAGGATTAACTAACTTGCTCCCATGATAATGGCATTAAGCCATTCAGGAGTGAGGACATCCCTCATGATCTAACCACTTCATAAAGGTCCCACCTCTTAATACTATAACAAGTGGAAATTAAGTCCCAACATGAGTTTTAGTGTGCACAAACATTAACATCACAGCAATATCTGTTTCTCACATGGTACTGAATATTGGTAAGTGAGACCTTGGAATTCAGACTCAGGTCTTCCTCCGTGTAAAGCTTGCACGCTTAATCTCATTTAAATTTTGTTTCCCTAAAACATAACATTTTGAACTAGGAGACAGGGAGGACACACGTTTCTCTCCCATTGACTTTTCATCAGAAAAGCAACACTTTTCAATGAATTGTCAATAACTTAATAGAACTCTTAAAGCTATTTAATACCAGTTCTGCAAATTGTGGAACATACGTTATAGTTCTGTTTATTCTGAAAAATAAATGTTTTCAAAATCTATCCATAAAGTAAGAGTTTGGGTCCGTGTGGATAGTAGAGTCCTGGAATTGGAGAGTTAACTGGGAGGTGGGGGAGTGGGAGGGAAGGGAATAGCAATAGTGTTTCAGGACCACGGAGAGCAACATTGCCACTCCTGGAGTCCTGGAATTGGAGAGTTACTCGGGCAATACTGATTCAGGACCACGGAGAGCAACACCCCCCACTCACAAACCCGTGTATCTGTCACTTTCTCTGCTTAGCTAATCTTGTGCTCAGGACTAACTGCTTATTGTTGGTCCTTAGTCATGAAAGTTAGCATAATGATGATAATTAGAATTTACTCAGAGAAGCCTCTCATTTTCTCTAACCATTCTAATTTTGTTCTTATTTCTTTTACAGGGAGCATTCTGGGGCCTAGTCATTGGGCTCGTGATGGGCCTTATTCGTATAATTGTGGAGTTTTCCTATGGAACAGGAAGTTGTTTGTTTCCCAGTAACTGTCCCAAATTCATCTGTGGAGTGCATTATTTATACTTCGCCCTCATTCTCTTTTTCGTGACCTCAGTTGTCACCCTGGGAATTTCCTTCTTAACGAAACCCATTCCTGATGAACATGTAAGTGATAAGTAATGAATATATGCTTATTTTACAATAAGAGCTGTGTGGCTTCTAAAATTGCTGCTAGTGTACAAGTCCCAGGCAATCCATTTGTTGCATCACTAGAGGTGGAAAAGCTCTAAGAGATTACCAACTAGTCATTCAACTAAGCAATAATGGAACATACTCTATCTAAAGCACCAGCGAAGTAAAAAGTAAGGCAGTGGACATCATGCTTTAAGAACTACACAGTGGGGCCAGCAGTGGCATAGTGGTTAAGGTGCTGGACTCCCACTGCAGTTCAAGTCCTGCATCTGGCAGTTTGAAACTCACACCCAGTGCATGTGCATGCATGCCCAAAAACCTAAAAGAATGGAGAGAAGGGATTGTGGCATGGCCATTTCCCCTGGCAGGTGATTTCTCACTTTCATTCTCTCTCTTTCTCTCTCTTGTCTCTGTCTCTCTGGTGCGCACACACACCCTATGGCAAAAATCTCTTAGAAGAAAACAAAGAACTGTACAGTGTGTTTTGAGGTAACACGAGACCATCACTATAGAATACCAGTAAGAGAGTAGTTAGTGCTTCCCAAGAGACTGGGAAAGACTTCATGGCAGAGCTGATGCCTGGCCCAGGCCTGTTCGCAGGATGAGTAGAGTCTCCCACGCAGCATGGACACTTGCACAGACATATTTAAAAAAAAAAAAGTGTGTGCCATGAGGGAGCAGAAAATGGGGAAATAAAATAATGAGATGTACTTTTGCCTTTCAAGTTGGCAAAAGTGTTTAATATGAGAAATTTGTAATGTTTATGAGGATGTGAGCAAATGCCCACAGTCCAGAACTGTTGGTGAGTGTATGAACTTTATAAATAGTAGGAGAGCAAATGGGTGGTATTTATCAGTTTGGGTGTTTTGTTTTGTTTTGTGTCTGTTCTGTTCTGTTTTGTTTTTGGCAGAGCGTATATATGCACTCACCAGAGAGAGAGAAAGAGAGAAGAGAGGGGAAAAAATCACACCCCAGTTCCTTTGCCTCCATCTCTCCATTCTGTTGGGATTTGAGGTTGCACACACGGCCAGCATGTTTTTCAAGTCACTGGGGCTGAGAGTCAAACTGTGGTCAGCCATGTAGGGTCCAGCTCCCATCACTGTAGGCTCCAGGACTGGTCCTAGTTTTACAATTCCTGTATTTCCTGAGTCACGATTTCATTTTAGACTAAGCATACAAATCTTATTTATACTTAAAGAAAAAATGTCTAGTTCTAAGACCTTATCATGTAGAAATATTAATACTTGTCCAAGCATGAAAAAATATGAATAAGTATTTTCTCTGCAAAAGTTTTCTAATAAAAAAAAATGGGACAATCCAAATTCTCATCACTAAAGGAATAAGTACTGAATAGTAGTGCACTGAATATTATGCAGTTGTTTAAAAACATGAGTAAGCAGGAACAGCAGTTGGCATAATGGCTATGTCACTGGGCTCCTGTGTAGTCAACCGCAGTTCGAGTCCCGGACTCGAGTGGCTTAAATTCACGCCGGGTGTATGTGCGTGCATGCCCAAGATCCCGAGAGGAGAATGGAGGAGAAGGGGCTGTGGTGTGGCCATTCTCCCTGGGGGGTGATTTCTCACTTTCTATCTCTCTGTCTCTCTCTGTCTTTCTGGCGAGCACACGCACTCTATAGAAAAAAACTCAAAAAAAAAAAAAAAAACCATGAGTAAATTCTAGTCTTTGCTTTGAAAAATGTCCCTAATATGATTTAGTGATAAGTGCAGGGGAAACATATGCAGAATAATATAGTCTCATATAATATAACTCTTTGAAACGAAATGTGTGTATGCATATTTGTCTAAGCAAAAATATCTTAAAGCATACCCATATGAAATTTTCAGCAAAGGATATTCTGGGGTCTGGAGAGTGGGGAAGGAGCAATACAGGCACCCAACACATATTGATATTTTAAAATTTTAAATATAAACACTACTTATATACTAATAGTGTTTGAATTTATGACTAGCATGTAAAGCTTTTATGTGTTTTGCATTTATCGCTCATAACTTTTGAACCAATACTTATTGCTTCAAAAGTCATTCAACTAAGCAATAATGGAACATACTCTATCTAAAGCACCAGCGAAGTAAAAAGTAAGGCAGTGGACATCATGCTTTAAGAACTACACAGTGGGGCCAGCAGTGGCATAGTGGTTAAGGTGCTGGACTCCCACTGCAGTTCAAGTCCTGCATCTGGCAGTTTGAAACTCACACCTAGTGCGTGTGCATGCATGCCCAAAAACCTAAAAGAATGGAGAGAAGGGATTGTGGCATGGCCATTTCCCCTGGCAGGTGATTTCTCACTTTCATTCTCTCTCTTTCTCTCTCTTGTCTCTGTCTCTCTGGTGCGCACACACACCCTATGGCAAAAATCTCTTAGAAGAAAACAAAGAACTGTACAGTGTGTTTTGAGGTAACACGAGACCATCACTATAGAATACCAGTAAGAGAGTAGTTAGTGCTTCCCAAGAGACTGGGAAAGACTTCATGGCAGAGCTGATGCCTGGCCCAGGCCTGTTCGCAGGATGAGTAGAGTCTCCCACGCAGCATGGACACTTGCACAGACATATTTAAAAAAAAAAAAGTGTGTGCCATGAGGGAGCAGAAAATGGGGAAATAAAATAATGAGATGTACTTTTGCCTTTCAAGTTGGCAAAAGTGTTTAATATGAGAAATTTGTAATGTTTATGAGGATGTGAGCAAATGCCCACAGTCCAGAACTGTTGGTGAGTGTATGAACTTTATAAATAGTAGGAGAGCAAATGGGTGGTATTTATCAGTTTGGGTGTTTTGTTTTGTTTTGTGTCTGTTCTGTTCTGTTTTGTTTTTGGCAGAGCGTATATATGCACTCACCAGAGAGAGAGAAAGAGAGAAGAGAGGGGAAAAAATCACACCCCAGTTCCTTTGCCTCCATCTCTCCATTCTGTTGGGATTTGAGGTTGCACACACGGCCAGCATGTTTTTCAAGTCACTGGGGCTGAGAGTCAAACTGTGGTCAGCCATGTATGGTCCAGCTCCCATCACTGTAGGCTCCAGGACTGGTCCTAGTTTTACAATTCCTGTATTTCCTGAGTCACGATTTCATTTTAGACTAAGCATACAAATCTTATTTATACTTAAAGAAAAAATGTCTAGTTCTAAGACCTTATCATGTAGAAATATTAATACTTGTCCAAGCATGAAAAAATATGAATAAGTATTTTCTCTGCAAAAGTTTTCTAATAAAAAAAAATGGGACAATCCAAATTCTCATCACTAAAGGAATAAGTACTGAATAGTAGTGCACTGAATATTATGCAGTTGTTTAAAAACATGAGTAAGCAGGAACAGCAGTTGGCATAATGGCTATGTCACTGGGCTCCTGTGTAGTCAACCGCAGTTCGAGTCCCGGACTCGAGTGGCTTAAATTCACGCCGGGTGTATGTGCGTGCATGCCCAAGATCCCGAGAGGAGAATGGAGGAGAAGGGGCTGTGGTGTGGCCATTCTCCCTGGGGGGTGATTTCTCACTTTCTATCTCTCTGTCTCTCTCTGTCTTTCTGGCGAGCACACGCACTCTATAGAAAAAAACTCTCAAAAAAAAAAAAAAAACCATGAGTAAATTCTAGTCTTTGCTTTGAAAAATGTCCCTAATATGATTTAGTGATAAGTGCAGGGGAAACATATGCAGAATAATATAGTCTCATATAATATAACTCTTTGAAACGAAATGTGTGTATGCATATTTGTCTAAGCAAAAATATCTTAAAGCATACCCATATGAAATTTTCAGCAAAGGATATTCTGGGGTCTGGAGAGTGGGGAAGGAGCAATACAGGCACCCAACACATATTGATATTTTAAAATTTTAAATATAAACACTACTTATATACTAATAGTGTTTGAATTTATGACTAGCATGTAAAGCTTTTATGTGTTTTGCATTTATCGCTCATAACTTTTGAACCAATACTTATTGCTTCAAAAAATATCTTTCCTTCAGGAGTAGGCAGTAGGTTATGCGTGGATCACAATCCTGAAGCATATGACCAAAGACATGCCACCAAAATTCATAAATAAATATTTATGTTGAATATTGGGAGGTGAAATGAAAGCAACTAGAAAGCATTTCATAATTTTCAAAGAAATAAATATGTTAAACTCTTTTTTGCCAATAGAAATACCATAATTTATTATTAGTAGTATGAGTTAGAAAAAACTTATATCTGAAGTAACAGTGAGAGTATTTTCCTAATTCATATGTATGTTTTATTAATGTGTTGTGAGATTCAAACTTTCAAAATGGACTGATAGATAGTAATAGTTATTTCAGAGAAAAACATGAACAGTGTCGTGGTGGCCTGGCAGTGTCGCACTGAGATACCCCATGATCATAGCTTTTCAGCAAGACTAGAAAGTCCTCAGTCCAAGTTAGAACCGGAATTCAAGGAGTCCCAAGAAGAGAATTTTAACAAAGAAAGTGGATTTAATGTGAAAAATGCTAAAAATAAAAACTTATGAACCTACAATTAAGAATCGCAATGATAAGGTGAAATACATTTATGTTAGTGACAAATAAGAAAGCCAATTACAAATTCCAGTAAATGTGTACAAGAAAGTCAGAGGCTGACATAAAATGAGACATGACTTTGAGAATATTATGGATTATAAATTTAAAAACCATTGACACGTGAGAGAATGACCCAGGTCTGCTCTTCATCTGTTGTGTCAATCACATTATCTTGGATCCTGGTTTGAAAAAAATTTTTGAATAATAATGTAAATGCTATTTCTTTTTACATTTTTAAAATCAGTGAACAGACTAAGCATGCAAATTTTATTTATACTTAAAGAAAACAAGTCTAATTCTCTAAAACCTAACTATTGAACAGTAGAGACATTTGGAGGTGTACCCAAGGAAAGGATGTTTATTAGAGAGATATTTGCTATAGAATGTGTGCACTTGCTGGAGAGACAGAGACAGAAAGACAGAAAGTGAGAAATCAACACACACACACACACACACACACACACACACACACACACACAGAGCAAGGGGATGGCCACGCTGCAATCCCTTCTCCTCCATTCTTCTCCTGGGATTTTGGGCACACATGCACACATGCCTGGCATAAATTTCAACCCGCCAGGTCCAGGACTTGAACCACAGCCAGCCATGTGGGAGTCCAGTGATGTAACCATTATGCCATCTGCTGGTTCCAGAAAGGGATGTTTAAGGGAATTACATCTGAAACTTTTAAGACTCGTACATAGATACCATCTAAACACGCTGGGTCTAGAAACAGAACTTCAGAAGATATTTAAGTTATAAAAGTAACTAAAGGTAAACAAACAAATAAAGATGCAATAAATAGCATCCAGAGAAGGACAGTGAGAGAAGCTGCAGCATAGTGGAGGTTAGCTAAATCTTCGCCTTTTCTGACTTCAATCCAGAAACAGACATTTGAAGCATATTATTTGAGTTCTGAATATCCGAAGAATTAGAAGCAGAAATCGTTGTAAATGGCTTGTGTGTTTTGGTGAGTGAGCGTGGCAGAAGACCTTTCTTTGTGATCTGCACCCTCCTGTGCAGTCTCATTTTTAAAAACCACATAGTAGATGCAGGTGCCGTCACGTTATTGTGACCGTCTGCCCATCACTAATGGATTTGGGTGTGACCTTCGCAGCTGCACCGCCTGTGCTGGGCTCTCCGGGACAGTACCGAGGAACGGATTGATTTAGACGCGGAAGACGAAAGGCAGGAAGAAGTCGATGATGCCAAAGAAGGTAATAACTACTTTAATTTTATTTTCATGCAGGATCTCTGCGTGCCTGGCTTGGTTTAGTGATTGTTTCCCAGAGGAAACGTACACTCTCCAGAGAGAGAGGAAGAGAGGGAGAGAAGGAGGAACTCCCCACAAGGAACGGCCATGCTGCCATCCCTTCTCCATTTCTCCCTCCTTTCAGGACTGTGGGCACACAGGTATGGGGAAATGAGACATTTTTCAAGCCATCAGATCCAGGACTCAAACCACATGATCAGCCATATAGAATCCAGTGGGGGTTTTTGTTTGCTTTTTGTTGGTTTTTTGTGTTTTTTTGTTTTTGTTTTGTTTTTTACTTTTCTCTACATTTACTTTATGCTGACTTTATGCCATAAGTTTTTGTTTCTTCAGTTTCTTCTGGGGTATCTTTTTCTTCTGTGCAACTTCCTCCTCCGGTTCAGGAACAATTTGCTCCTTTTCAGTGAGGATCATCTCGCTGTGGCAGGGAGAGCTCATGTATGGGTGAATCCGCCCATGAGCCCTGTACTTACGACGGCGCGTCTTTGGTGCCTTGTTCACCTGAATGCACTCCATGACCAGAGAATCCACATCTAACCCCTTAAGTTCAGCATGACTCTGCATTTTTAAGCATGTGCAGCAAAAATTCAGCACTCTTTTTGGGCCACTGACCATGTGTCCAACTCCACTGTGTAGCCTGGGCACATCTACCAACTCCACCATTGTAATGGCGGAATGGCACACTCTGCTTCTGTAAAGTGACATCCTTCAGGTATTTGGTGGCTTTTTGAATATGCATACCCTTGATGGCCTGGGCAGTTTTACGAGTGTTCTTAAAGTGAACACGGAGATTTGACCTTCTTGACTTGCGTGATTTTGTGGGGTTCTCTGGGTCAAGTGAATAGCGAACCATTTTCAAAGATCACCTCAGGCCGCTAACGAGAAGAGCTAGAATCCAGTGTTCTTAACCACCAAGCCACAGGCTGGACCTAGGCATTCTTCTTTTAAATGCCACTAAATTTAGCTTCTGAGAAAGATGTCAGATTTAAGGCAAACTAATGCTGTAAAATCTTCCCTTCCCAGTCACCAACCCAGTTTGCTGTGTAGAAAATGCATCCAGCCTTCTGCCTGCCCATCACTCTATCCATCGCTTATCCATCCATGAAACAGTATGCTGGCCAGTGAGAGGATAACCCATCACAAAGTCTCCTGTTTCTAATTACATTAGCTGTTCAGTCCTGATTGGTTGTGACCAGCATCTAGTGCCACCTTCTCCCCAACCCTCTCTTACTATGCTCTCTAACGTACCCTCCATTCCAGAGAGACAGGTTTCCTTCATTTTCCCCCACATACACCAAGCTCCCTAGAATATTTCTACCTTCTCTGCAAGAGGGGAAAAAAATGCCAATTCTTGTCTCACTCAACAGGAAAACTTCTCTATCCCCATGGCTCTGTTAACCTAGTATTTTTATCACCGCTATCAAGATTTAGCACTTTAGAATATGTTGTCTTAACTGCCCACTAATTGTTTGACTTGGGTTTTTCAAACTGAAGAGCAGGTCAATGCTTCTTATTTCTCTTGATTTACATCAGTTTCCTGAGTATGGCTGGCCTATAATTTTCCTATTTTTTTTTCACTCAGTCTTTGCCTATTTGGTGTTAAATAGACATGCCCGACGTGCCCCCAAGGAGATCCTCCTCCCACTCTCTCTCTCTCTCTTTATCACTCTCTGACTAATACAAACCCCCTCTGGCAATTTTTTAAATGTATATAGTGGCTGCAGAACTATTCCATTTCCATTTGTTTGTTAGTCAGTTTTGGAAAATTATGTATTTCTAGAAACGTGTCCACTTATTACACATTTTAGAAATATTGGCATAAAGTTATTCATGGTATCTACTCACTGTCTTTTCCATCTTTGCTGCTTCGCTGGCTATGTTTTTTTCTATTAATGATGTAATTCTTTAGGACTTGTCCTTTTTCTTGTTAATCTTACTAAGCACTCGTCTAGTTTACTTTTCTCAAAGAATCAACTTTTGATTTTTGCTATTTTTTTCTATTACTTAATACTTCTTTTCTGTATCATTACTTTGTTGTGTTTTTTTCTAATTGAAGTTACATATTACTTCATTAATCCCAACCTCTCTTTTTTTAGAACATAAAAGTATGAAAAATTGTAATGGGCACTAGAGACAAAGTAGAAATACAGTGTGGGAGGGGAAGAGTGTAGGAATTTGGGGGGGAATGGAGATTTAAGACACTTGCGGGACACAGGTAAGGTTTATTATCTGTTGACAAGGATGTGTATGGGGGTCTCAACTGGGCTGGACTGAGGTGTGTATCACGCTGGGTAATGTCTTCACAATCTAAATGATGTATAGCAATTTGATGTATGAATAAAAATTTTTTAATAAAATAAAAAATAGAAGATATACACACACACATTTAAAAAAAAAAGATATCTAAAGCCATATGTATGCATTTCTCTCAAAGTAATAATGAGCCAGCAGGTTGTGTGATGGTTAAGGTGCTAGACTACCACATGGCAGACTCTATGTCTCGAGGCCTGGACCCAGAGGCTTGAAAAACACACCAAGCACATGTGCATACATGCCCCAAATCCCAAGAGGAGAATGGAGAAGAAGGGATTGCAGCATGGCTACCCACCCTGGGGAGGTTGATTTCTCCCTTTCCTTCTCTGTCTTTATCTCTCTCCAGCAAGTACATGTACCTATGGCAAAAAAAAAAAAAAATCTTTAAGAGAATAATACTTTTGTTCCCTCTCACAGCTTTTGATGTGCATAATTTTCATTATTAATTATTTCTAAGCATGTATAGTCTCTTTCATTATGATTTTTCATAGACATTTGAATTTAAAAGTATGCTTTAAATTTTCCAGTACTGCAACAAATAAGCTTGTCAGTATACTTTGGGTACAGATTTTAAGAAGTTTGATAGTTGGGTCCAAGAGTTAATACCTAGCAATTTTGCTGTATAATACCCAATTCCCCTCTGTAGATTTTTTTTATTTTTTTTAATTTTTATTATCATCATAATCTTCTTTATATTACATTGGATTACATATAACTTTACAGTGTATTACATTGCTTTTTCAAAAGGGTCCTCTGTAGATATTGAACCATGCTTTCCTGGCAACAATGCATAAGCATGTCCATTTCCATACAGAGTCACCCACATAGTATATTATGAAACTTTTGCATTTTTGTTGCTGATAGATGAAAGGCGGTATCTCAATATAGTTTTCATTTAAATTTCTATTTTTGAGTGACCTTAAGAGCCATTATTCTTTTCTCTCTGAGCTATTTATTCATCTATCTTGTATTTTTGTTTTTATTTTATTATTTATTTTCCTATAGGGTGCATGCACTTGCTAGAGAGAGAGACAGAGAAAGAGAGAGGGAAAGTGAGAAATCACCCCCTAAGGAGAACGGCCACGCCTTTTCTCTTCTATTCCCTTCTTGGATTTTGGGCACACATGCACACACACCTGGCATGTTTTTCAAACTGCCTTGAATCGTGCAATCAGCCATGCATTAACCTCCATGCTGTGTGCCGGCTCCATCTGTCTTGTATTTTTACCCAGGGCTATTAGTGGTCTTTTTGTCCTCTATTTTTGGAAATCTATTATCCACTAAGTATATTAAACCCTTCGTGATATAACGTGCAAATGCTTCCCCATTTCATCACTTGTTTGACTTTGTTGGACTTTCTGCCATGCAAAGGTTCTATTGTGTTTGTTTTTGTCTTATTTTTGGCTAAAGGGCATGTGCACTCACAAGAGACAGAAAGAGGGGGAGAAGAGAAAACACTCCCCCCTGTAAGGAATGGTCATGCCACAGTCCCTTCTCCCCCATTTCTCCACTTTCTTGGGATTTGGGGCATGCACACATGGGCACCCAGCATATTTCTCAAGCCTCCAGGTCCAGGACACCAACCACCCAACCGCATAGTCAGTCATGTAGAATCAGCTGCCTTCACCATCAGGTCATGGAGCCAGCCCTTCTATTTTTTTATTAGCAAACTTAATTGTATCATCTCAGGAATTTCTCTAACAAGGGCTGGGTGTATACATATTTTTTCTAATTTATTATTTACATTAGATCACTATACATCTTTACAGTGGGCAACGTGGTTTTTCCCAGCACAAATACAGGGCATATCAGTCAAGACCAAGTCATTACCACATACGTTACCATCAGCTAGTAACTTTTTATTTTTGTGTCAGTGAAACATATTGTTTGTTTTTTCTGTTTCCCTCCCTCCCTTCCCATATTACCCACCCCCTGCTAGCCCCCTTCCTCTCTCTAGCATCTACGGTTGCCCTCCCTGCTGTTATACCTTCCAGCCTTTCAGTTTCTGCTATAGAACACAGACGGGCAGTGTATATTGGCAGAGTCTGTCTTTCATAGTCTGATTTGCCTCACTTGGCATTAGATCTTTCATATTCATCTACTTTGTATCAAATGTCAGAGCTTCATTGTTTTTTATGGCTTAGTAGTATTTCCTAGAGTATATATGCCACATTTTTTCAATCCAGTAGTCTATTTTTGGACATTTGGGTTGATTCCATGTTCCAGCAATTGTAAATAAATCTGTGATAAACATGGATGTGCAAGTATTTTCCTGACTGAGGGTTTTCCTTTGAGTAAATGCCTAAGAGTGGGATTACTGTGTAGTATGGTAGATCTATTTGTAGGTTTCTGAGGACTCTGCATGTCATTCTCCACAGTGGTGGTACTAATTTACATCACCACCAGCAGAGTAGGAGAGTTCCCTTTTCACTGCAGCCTTGCCAGCATTACTATTCTTTATTTTTTTTCATTTTAGCCATTCTGATTGGGGTTAATTACTATCTCTTGTAGTTTTAATTTGCATTTCCCTTATGATAAGAAATATCAAGCATGTTTTCATATGCTTTTTGACTATTCATATGTCTTCCTTGGGAGAGTCGTCTGTTCAGTTCATTTTCCCATCTTTTAATTGGATTTTTTGTGTGTGTGTGTGGATAAGTTACTTGAGTTCCCTTTATATTCTGGCTCAGTTCCTCATCTGAGGTATAGTTTGCAAATAAATACTCTCCTTTGAGGGTTGTCTCCTCACTCTACTTATTGTTTCTTTAGCTGTGCAGAACCTTTTTAACTTAATGTAGTTCCACTTGTCTATTTTGGGGACTATTTCCTGTGCTTTGGAGGTCTTTGTTAAGAAGTCTTTACCTGGGGCCAGCAGCTGGCATGATAGTGAATGATAGTTAAGGCACTGAACATTCCCACATGACCAACCACAGTTTGAGTCCCAGACCTGGTGGCTTGCTTTTTCACTTTCCTCCTCTGTGTGTGTGTGTGTCTCTCTCTCTGGTCAAGTTAAAAAAATAAAATGAATGAATAAATAAAATTAAATAAATATTTTTTAAAAAGAAGAAGAAGAAAAAGAAGTCTTTGCCTACTCCAAGGCCTCCAAGAATTTTCACTGTGCTTTCTACCAGTCGTTTTATAGTTTGAGGTTTTATGTTTAGAGCCTTACTCCATTTTGAGTTGATTTTTGTTAGTGGTGAGAGATACAGGTCCAGGTTCACTCTTCTGCAGGTGGATATCCAGTTTTCCTAGCACCATTTGCTGAAGAAATTTTCTTTTCCCCACTGGATTGTCTTTTGCCCCTCATCAAAGATCAGTTGGTTGTATTTGGGGGGATTTATTTTGGGTTCTCAATTCTGTTCCACTGATCTACCTGCCTGTTTTAGTGCACAAGACAATCCAGAACTTGGAAAGTTCTGAGTATTTTATGAAAGAGATTTTTTCATCCCTTTACTAGCTTCTTCACCTTCTAGGACACCCATTATATGGACATTTGGGCATTTCATGGTGTCTACAATTTCCCACATAATATCCACTTTTTTTCCTCTTTTTTTTTTTGGTTATTTTTTTTTTATTCTTATTGTTGGTATGGTCTATGTTGAAGGAATACCACAAGTCCCAAAGACCACTCTTGGGGGTATGGGTACACCATCAAGTGGTTTTAATCATTCTTTGCAATGATCTGTCCTACACTGACACATATTTCTATTTGCCATCTTTCGGGATGATCTTTCTTTTTTTCAGATCATCCTGAGCACTCTCGCGGATGTCTCAAGAAGAGTTATGATTTATTCTGTGGTTTGCAAAAGACAGGGCCCAAACTGACCAAAGAGGAGGAGGAAGCCCTAAGAAAGAAGATGACGGACACCTCAGAGAAGCCCTTGTGGAGGAATGTAGTGAACATCAATGCCATCATCCTCTTGGCTGTGGTGGTCTTTGTTTATGGTTATTTTGCCTGAACTCTATCTAAACCACTGCAATATATTTGAAGCCAAGGATAATTTTATTGATTTTAATTTTACAGTTCTCTGGGTTGCAAAAGGGAGACGAGCAGCTGGTAATTTTATCTAATGAGATGTCAATAGACTCGAAAGCTTCGCTTTTGCCATCCCTTTGTATCAATAAACAAAAAAGTTAATTTATAAAACTAGCAAAGCAACTTCATATGTGTCCAAACTAAGACCATAGGTTTAAATTATTTTTTCTAGCTTTATTGGAATGTAAGCAACAAATAGAAATTGTATGTATGTAAGGTGTATGACATTATCATTAGATACGTGTATACATCTGAAATGATAACCCTAATCAAGTTACTTAGCACATTTATCACCTCATTTGATTGTCTTCTTTGTGTGTATGAGTGGTAAGAATACTTAAGATCTACTCTTAGCAAATTTCAAATACACAACACAGGATTTCTTTTTTTGAGAGAGAGAGAGAGATTTTTGCTAGAGGGCATGTGTACTCGCCAGAGGGACAGAGAGAGACAGAGAGATGGAAAGCAAGAATTCACCACCTAGGAGAGAAGGCCACACTGCAATCCCTTCTCACCCATTCTCCTCTAGGGATTTTGGGCATGCACGCACATGCACCTGGCATGAGTTTTAAGTCGCCAGGTCAGGACTCAAACCGCAGTCAACTATGTGGGAGTCCAGTGATGTAACCACTATACAATTGCTGGTCCCACAGTACAGGATTATTAATCATAGTCACCCTATTACATTTCAGATCTATAAGTATTTCTATACTCTTGCTTTATGTATTATTTCATGATGGACTTTTTCACATATAATATATCCCAAAGATCTTTTGTTTACTAATACATATCAGTCTCTCTCATTCTTTTTAATAGTGTTGTATCATTGTTCCATAGGATGATTTATTATAGTTGGGTTACTTTTCCACTGAAGAATATTCACGTTGGTTTCAATTGTTTCCTATTGTCAACAGTATTCAACTGGAGGGACGAGCAGTTAGTGTAATGGCTATGTTGCTGAACTCCCATGTAGTCGACTGCGGTTCGATTCCCAGACCCGGTGGCTACCTGGGGCCAGCAGGTGGCATGATAGTTAAGGCACTGAACATTCCCACATGACCAACCACAGTTTGAGTCCCAGACCTGGTGGCTTGCTTTTTCACTTTCCTCCTCTGTGTGTGTGTGTGTCTCTCTCTCTGGTCAAGTTAAAAAAATAAAATGAATGAATAAATAAAATTAAATAAATATTTTTTAAAAAGAAGAAGAAGAAAAAGAAGTCTTTGCCTACTCCAAGGCCTCCAAGAATTTTCACTGTGCTTTCTACCAGTCGTTTTATAGTTTGAGGTTTTATGTTTAGAGCCTTACTCCATTTTGAGTTGATTTTTGTTAGTGGTGAGAGATACAGGTCCAGGTTCACTCTTCTGCAGGTGGATATCCAGTTTTCCTAGCACCATTTGCTGAAGAAATTTTCTTTTCCCCACTGGATTATCTTTTGCCCCTCATCAAAGATCAGTTGGTTGTATTTGGGGGGATTTATTTTGGGTTCTCAATTCTGTTCCACTGATCTACCTGCCTGTTTTAGTGCACAAGACAATCCAGAACTTGGAAAGTTCTGAGTATTTTATGAAAGAGATTTTTTCATCCCTTTACTAGCTTCTTCACCTTCTAGGACACCCATTATATGGACATTTGGGCATTTCATGGTGTCTACAATTTCCCACATAATATCCACTTTTTTTCCTCTTTTTTTTTTTGGTTATTTTTTTTTTATTCTTATTGTTGGTATGGTCTATGTTGAAGGAATACCACAAGTCCCAAAGACCACTCTTGGGGGTATGGGTACACCATCAAGTGGTTTTAATCATTCTTTGCAATGATCTGTCCTACACTGACACATATTTCTATTTGCCATCTTTCGGGATGATCTTTCTTTTTTTCAGATCATCCTGAGCACTCTCGCGGATGTCTCAAGAAGAGTTATGATTTATTCTGTGGTTTGCAAAAGACAGGGCCCAAACTGACCAAAGAGGAGGAGGAAGCCCTAAGAAAGAAGATGACGGACACCTCAGAGAAGCCCTTGTGGAGGAATGTAGTGAACATCAATGCCATCATCCTCTTGGCTGTGGTGGTCTTTGTTTATGGTTATTTTGCCTGAACTCTATCTAAACCACTGCAATATATTTGAAGCCAAGGATAATTTTATTGATTTTAATTTTACAGTTCTCTGGGTTGCAAAAGGGAGACGAGCAGCTGGTAATTTTATCTAATGAGATGTCAATAGACTCGAAAGCTTCGCTTTTGCCATCCCTTTGTATCAATAAACAAAAAAGTTAATTTATAAAACTAGCAAAGCAACTTCATATGTGTCCAAACTAAGACCATAGGTTTAAATTATTTTTTCTAGCTTTATTGGAATGTAAGCAACAAATAGAAATTGTATGTATGTAAGGTGTATGACATTATCATTAGATACGTGTATACATCTGAAATGATAACCCTAATCAAGTTACTTAGCACATTTATCACCTCATTTGATTGTCTTCTTTGTGTGTATGAGTGGTAAGAATACTTAAGATCTACTCTTAGCAAATTTCAAATACACAACACAGGATTTCTTTTTTTGAGAGAGAGAGAGAGATTTTTGCTAGAGGGCATGTGTACTCGCCAGAGGGACAGAGAGAGACAGAGAGATGGAAAGCAAGAATTCACCACCTAGGAGAGAAGGCCACACTGCAATCCCTTCTCACCCATTCTCCTCTAGGGATTTTGGGCATGCACGCACATGCACCTGGCATGAGTTTTAAGTCGCCAGGTCAGGACTCAAACCGCAGTCAACTATGTGGGAGTCCAGTGATGTAACCACTATACAATTGCTGGTCCCACAGTACAGGATTATTAATCATAGTCACCCTATTACATTTCAGATCTATAAGTATTTCTATACTCTTGCTTTATGTATTATTTCATGATGGACTTTTTCACATATAATATATCCCAAAGATCTTTTGTTTACTAATACATATCAGTCTCTCTCATTCTTTTTAATAGTGTTGTATCATTGTTCCATAGGATGATTTATTATAGTTGGGTTACTTTTCCACTGAAGAATATTCACGTTGGTTTCAATTGTTTCCTATTGTCAACAGTATTCAACTGGAGGGACGAGCAGTTAGTGTAATGGCTATGTTGCTGAACTCCCATGTAGTCGACTGCGGTTCGATTCCCAGACCCGGTGGCTTGAACTCACGCCGAACGTGTGTGAGTACATGCCCAAGATCCTGAGAGGAGAATGGAGGAGAAGGGATTGCGGTGTGGCCATATTCCCTGGGGGGGTGATTTCTCACTTTCTGTCTCTGTCTCTTTCTGGCTAGCGCACTCACCCTATATGGGGTGTGGCCATCCCCCCTGGGGGGTGATTTCTCACTTTCTGTCTCTGTCTCTTTCTGGTGAGCGCACTCACCCTATAGCAAAAACCTCTCCCCAAAAACAGTATTCAATTGGACATATTTGTGTATTATTTGGCACATTAGCTAGCGTTATTTTCTTTTATGATTCATTCCTAGAAATAGAATACTGGAGCAAATGGTATGAGCATTTAATATTTTGATAAGAAATCAAATGTTTGTGTTCTGAAACAGATTCACCAATTTATATTTTCACCAACAGTGTATGAGACTCATTTATTCACATTCTTATAGACTTAATTTTTGTCAATTTGATAACTATAAAATAGTTTCCTTTTTAGATTAATAAAATTACATGTATTTACATATACTTATTAGATATTTTTATTTTTCTTCCATGAAATTCTTTACATCTTTTAACAGTTTTATCATTCATGTATAGATATTATACAGTCTGTGTATTATTTACATATGAACAGCAAAAGGTTTTTGCTGTAGTTGCTTTTATCATCAGAGGGAGAGTGCACTTGCCAGAGACACAGAGGGAAAGGGAGAAAGTACCCCCCAATGGAGTATAGTCATGCCACAATCCCTTCTTCATTCACATTCTATCAGGATTGGGTCATGCATGCACACACAGCTCACATATTTTTCGAGCAGCAGGGGCCAGGATTTGAATCACAGTTGGGATCTAACTCCCTTAATCACTAGTCATCAGGGTTAGCCCAAAAGTTTTTTAGGTCTGTATCTTGCTTTTCTTTTTCTTCCTTTTTTTAATTACCAGAGAGTGCATGCATATGCCAAAAAGAGAAAGAGAGAGAGAAACCCCCCCCTCAATTGGGCCTGGTCACACTACAATCTCCAGGACTCAAACCATTCTCACTGTGAGAGTCCAGTGCCTTAACCACCATGCCACCTGTTCCCTCCCCCCACTATGTGTTTCAAATTGCTAGGGCTGGGACTTGAACCACAGATCGCCATGTGGGAGCTGGCTCCCTATGCAGTGTTTAACAACTGTACTTCGGGCCAGCCCTGTGTCTCGCCCTTCAGCTTTGTCTAGTCATTTGTTGTACAGAAGCTTTGATTTTTATGAAGTCAAATTGTTTCATCTTTTCCCTGGTTTCTGGGTCTTGTGACAGTCTTTCAGTGGTTTGTCTTTCAGGAGTTTTGTTTTCTTTGCCTTGTGTTTTAAAGAAATCTACATTTTTTTTTTGAAATTTTTCTCTCTTTATAGTACATGGTGAACATCGCTAAGCCTAATTAATGTAGGTCAAATATATTCATTGCAATTCCTACCTAATCATTATAATATTAGATATTTTTTATTTCTTTAGCACTTTCCCTTTTTTAGGGTGTTTTTGCCATCACAAATAATGTTACCACAATCGCCTTTATGCATAAATTCTCATGATTTAGTTCAATAGGATAGAATCCTAGAAATAGTATAACTGAGCCATGGATGTGTTCACTTATACTTTTAATAGATATTGACATTACTTTCTAAAAAAATGAAGCAAGTCACATTTCTACCGGTAACAGGGAACGAATGGTCCTGTTCCCTTGTAGATTCTGCAGCACTGAAACTTGCTGCTTTGTCAAATACACAACACAGGATTTTTTTTTTTTTGAGAGAGAGAGAGATTTTTGCTAGAGGGCATGTGTACTCGCCAGAGGGACAGATTTTATTGGTAAAAAGTTTCACTAGAGTTCTAGTTAATCGTATATTTTTACTTCAGTAAATTGAATGATTATAACCTTTAGATACTTTCTATCCAGTGGTTTATCATGGGAAATATTCTTAAACAAAACAGGAAAGCTTCAAACTGCAATTGTTGCAATTTTATACCCAAAAGGTAGTGAAAGAAAAACTAAAATATAGAGTCTAAAAGATACAACACATGTGAAAGAAAACTCCCATAAGTAAGTGAGGAAGAGGCAAATAATCCTGATTGTTGAAATGAATCTGGGCTTCCCTGCATGCAGTATAACTCTTGAAATCTAGCATGTAATCAATCACAACCAATAATCATATTTGCAAGGAAGCACATTTGCAAATTATGCCAAGATATTTCTTCCTTTGATGCATGATATTTGTTTTATTCTTCATTTTTAAAAAAGTTTTCTGTAGGGCACATGCACTTACTGGAGCAACAAGAATGGGATGTGGGAAGGGAGTAAAAAAGCATGCCCCCCTTCCTGGGGTGGGAGATGACCACACTGCAATCTCTTCTCTATGTCTTCAAGCTACCGGATCCAGGACTCAAAACTGCACAGTTGACTATGTGGGATCCAGCCACCCCAACCACCACACCATGGGCTGGCCCTATTCCTCATGAAGCACTGCTAATGTAAAACCGTTAAGAAATTTTTAAGTTTTCAGAACCAGCAGATGGCATAATGGTTATGCCACTGGACTCCCACATGGCCATCAGTTCGAGTCTCAGACCCAATGGCTTCAAACGCACACCAGGCACATGTGCATAGGTGATCAAAATCCCAAGAGGAGAATAGAGAAGGGATTGTGATGTGGTCATCCCCCTGTAGCAAAAACCTCTAAAAAAAAAAAAAAAGAAAAGAAAAGAAAAAAGAAAGAAAGAAAGAAAAACTATATTTATTTTTTTTGAGAGGTTTTTGCTATAGGGGGTGTGCACTCGCCAGACAGACAGAGAGAGACAGAGAGACAGAAAGCGAGGAACCACCCCCCAGGGGGGATGGTCACGCCACAATCCCTTCTCCTCCATTCTCCTCTCAGGATCTTGGGCACGCACGCACATGCACCTGGCGTGAGTTTTAAGCCACCGGGTCCTGGACACGAACCACGGTCAACTACGTGAGAGTCCAGCAACATAGCCATTACGCTAACTGCTGGTCCCGAAAAACTATATTTAAAGAACATCTTTGAGTACTTAGACAATCTCTTCAGAGAAAAGACAAAAAACATTATGCATAAGAGAAGAATACTATAAATGGGACTACAGGCACACATGTACCCTCTGACATAAAAAAATAATAATGCTGAGGCTGGCAGATGGTTAAAGTGCTGGACTCCCACATGGCCAACCGTGGTTCAAGTCCTGGACGAGGCAACTTGCTTTTTCACTTTCCCCCTCTCTCTCTCTGTCTTTCTCTGGTCAAATTAAAAATAATAATAATAAATAAGCTTAATAAAATAATTATTTTAAAAAGAAGAAATTAATGCTAGGTATTTTATTCTTCTAGATACTATTATAAATAAAATTATTTTCTAATTTTTTTCAAACTATTGCATGTATATAGAAGCATGGTTGATTTTTGTGTGTTATCTTACACCCACAGTAATGCTGATTTCATAAAATGATTTAGGAAGGTTTCCTCTTCTATTCTCTGGATGAGTTTGAGAACTATTGATGTTAATTCATCTATAAATATTTGGTAGTTTTTTAAAAGAAAGATTTTTTTTCTGTAGGATACATGTGCTTGCCAGAGAGACAGAGAGAGACAGCAAGCAAGAAATACCACCCCCCGAGAAGACACCTTCATGGCTCCTGAGTACTAGTGATTTCAGGATCCCCCTCAAACATTCTCTCTGCCTCTGCCGCTGTCTTTGTCTCTCTCTACCTCTGTCTCTGTCTTCTCTTTTTTTTTTGTAATTTTGCCTTTTTTAAAAAAAAATTGGGGGAACCAGCAGTTAGCATAATGGCTATGTCGCTGGACTCCCATGTAGTCAACTGTGGTTCAAGTCCTGGACCCAGCGGCTTAAACTCATGCCAGGTGCATGTGCGTGCATGCCCAAAATCCAGAGAAAATGGAGGAGAAGGGATTGCAGTGTGGCCATCCCCCCAGGGGTCGACTTCTCACTTTCTGTCTCTCTGACTCTCACTGTCTTTCTGACAAGTGCATGTGCCCTATAGCAAAAACCTCTCGAAAAAAGAAAAATTCTTTTTTTTAATAATTAGTTTTTATCTTAAATTTATTTATTTACTTATTTGAGTTTGGCTAGAGAGAGACAGAGTGAGAGAGAGAAAGAGAGAAAGCAAGTTGCCAGGTTCGGGACTGGAACTGCGGTTGGCCATGTGGGAGTCCAGTGCCCTTAACCACCATGCCACCTGCCAGACCCACATCTGTTGACATTCTAACCAACAAAGTGATGGTTTTAGGAAGTTACTAGGTCATGAGGACAGAGTCCTCCTGAATGGGGTTAGGGCTCTTGTAAAATGGGCCCAACGGAGCTCATTTGACTCCTTTTGAAAACACAGAAAGAAGGTGCCATCTGTGAGAAAACAGGCCCTGTACCAGATACTGAATCTGCCAGCGCCTCTATCTTTGACCTCCTAGACTCCAGGACTATGAAAAATATATGAATTAAGTTATTCATTTTATGGTGTTATGGCAGCCCAGGTGGACTAAGATAATTGGAGCTCTTTCTTCATTTGGTTTTGAGTTATCTAGTGTCTTTCATTTTAACCCGAAGGGCTCCTGCTAGCATTGCTTGCAGGACAGATAGAGTGCTGACAAACTCCTTCAGTATTTTTATCTGAGAATGTCTTGATGACTCTTCTATTTAAAAAAATTTGGGGCGGGGGGAACCAGCAGTTTGGACTCCCACGTAGTCGACCGCGGTTCGTGTCCCGGACCTGGTGACTTAGAACTCACGCCGGGTGCGTGTGCGTGCGTGCCCAAGATCCCGAGAGGAGAATGGAGGAGAAGGGATTGCGGCGTGACCATCCCCCCTGGGGGGTGATTTCTCGCTCTCTGTCTCTATGTCTCTCTCTCTCTCTCTGTCTGGCGAGCGCATGCGCCCTATCGCGAAAACCTCTCCAAAAAAAAAAAAAAGTAAAAAAAACAATTTTTTTTTCTCTCTTCTTATGATAAAATGCATGTGCACACATGTTAGAGAGAGGGAAGGTTGAGCACCCGCCACAGGGGCTGGTCACACCGCCATCTTCTTCCTCCAGCCCTCCTGCCTGTTGGATTCTGGGCACTCACGTGCATGCCCAGCGGGTTTCAGGCTGATCAGGTTGGGAACTTGAACCACATTCACTATGTGGGTTCTGGCTTTTCTTACTACTGTGTCATGAAATCAGCCCTCTCCCTTATTTTTGAAGGATATTTTTGTTGGCTACTGAAATCTTGATCACCAAGGGTGTTTTGTTTGTTTTAATTTTGTTTATAATTATTTATTTTATTTTATTTATTCATTCATTTATTTTTTTAGTTTGACCAGAGAGAGACAGAGGGTAACAGTGAGAAAGAGAGGAAGTGAGAAAGTAAGCCACCAGATTCAGGACTTGAACCCTGGTCGGCCATGTGGGAGTGTCCAGCGCCTTAACCACCACACCACCTGCTGGTCCTGTTTGTTTTAATTTTTGCCATAGGGCATGTGTGCTTGCCAGATAGAAACAGAGAGGGAAAATGAGAAATCGGCCCCCAGGAGAGATAACCACACTGCGATCTCTTTTCCTCTGTTCTCCTCTTAGGATTTTGGGCTTGTACGCACAAGTACCCAGAGTGTTTTTCAAGCCACCAGGTCCAGGACTCAAACCTTGGCATCAATCATGTGGGATCCAGCTGCCTTAATCACCACACCACCTGCTGGCCCCTATCAAGAGATTTTTTTTTCCCTTTCAGCATTTTAAATATATCATTGCAATGTCTTCTGGCCTCCATGCTTCCTGATAAGAAATTGGCTGTTTTATTTAGGGTCACCTACGTGTGACATGTCACATCTCTTTTGCTGCCTTCAAGATTCTGTCTTTGGTTCTCAACAGTTTGATTATAAGAGACCTTGGTATGAGTCTCTCTCTCTCTCTTTTTTCTTTTCTTTTTTTTTTTTTTTTTTTTGAGATTTTTGCTATAGGATGCTTGCTTGCAATTGCCAGAGAGACAGAAAGTGAGAAATTATCCCCAGGAGGAATGGCCATCCTGCAATCCCATGTCCTCCATTCTCCTCTCTGGATTTTAGACACACACACACACATCTGGTGTGAATTTCAAGCTGCTGGGTCCGGGATTTGAACCGTGGTCGACCATGTAGGAGTCATGCAACATAACCACTATGCCATCTGGTGGTCCCAGTATGAGTCTCTTTGAGTCTAATCCTACTTGGAGTTCATTCAGCTTTTTGGATTTGTAGATTTGTGTCTGTCGTCAAAACTGGAAAGTTTTCATTTATAATTTCTTTAAATATTCTTTCTATTCCTTTCCCTATATCTTCCCCTCTGGGATATTTTTCCCCCAGAGGGTATGTGCATTTACGAAAGAGATACAGAAAGAAGAGGGAGAAAGAACCCCTAATGGACATGGGCATGCTGCAATCCCTTGTCCTCCATTTCTCTACCCTGTCTCACAGGCCCAAACTGATTTTCAAGCATCTGGGGCCAGGACTTGAACCACATGGTCAGCTATGTGGGATCTGCCTCCCTTAACTACCAGGCCTCAGAGTTGGCTCTGCTCTGGGACTCTCATAATATGTATGTCTCTCCACTTGACAGAGTCCGCTTGGGCTCTTTCACTTTTTTCCTTTATTTTTTCTTTCTGGCTCTCAGATGTGATCTTTCAATTACTCTACCTTCAAACTGGCCATTCTTTTTTCTGCCCCAGTTTGCTGTTGAACTCCTCTGGTAAATTTTTGGTTATTGTCATTTTTCACTCCAGAATTTCTGTTTGGCTCCTTACCATTCCTATCTCTTTATTAATATTCCCATATTGTTAATATATCATGTTTCTAATTTCTTCACTATTTTGTCCATGTGTTCCTTTAGCTCTTTGATCATGTTTAAAGCAGTTGTCTCAAAGTCTTTGTCTATAATTCCATTATATGAGCTTAAACAGAGATAGTTTCTATCCATTTTTTTCTTTAAATGGACTGTATCTTCCTGTTTCTTCATGTGCCTTCTGAGCTTTTGACAAAAACTAGACATTTGACTATTATAGTGTGATAACTCTGGAAATCATATCCTGCCCCCTTCCCTAGTGTTTATTCTCTCATTGGTTACTGAAGGTTATAGTCATCCATTTGTTTAATGACTTTGCCAACTATTACTGTAAGAACTATATTTCTTGTCACTGTAGTCACTAGTGTCTCTGCTCCTTAGCTTATGTCCAGCTAGGGTTTTGGCAAACATTTCCTTGAGTGTCCGAGCACTCTCAGTCATTGCAATCACCTCTACTGGGGTCTCCTTCACCTCTTAGCCAGGCTTGCACTGAGCCTATAAATCAAACCAGGGAGAAAGCTTAGCGTGAGCTCAGGTCTTTTCTGTACCTATATCTTGCCCTGGGCATGCACATTGCTTTCTAAACTACTCAGTACATATGATTGTGTTCAAATGTCCTAATTTCCTCCCAAAAAATTCCCCGGAATTTCCTTTAGGCAGCCTTTTGTACGTTTTGACTCGCATGTTGACTTGTATGTTTGGACTTTTCACTTCTATAAGTCAAGCATTAATAAACAGTCATTTTGCTCTATGTACGAAACCCATCTTCATCTTGAAGGAAAAGAACAGCTCTTCCCTGTACCCTTAAAATTAGTCTAGTTCCACGTCTCATTTACTGATCCTTGGTTATCCAAGGGGCTCAGCCTATTATAATGGTACATTAAACAGGTAGAGTGATTCGTCTCATGTTTTCTTGTGATTCTGTAGGTGAAAATCTCCAAATTTAGGTACTTTTTAAAAGACTTGTTTATGTCGCTAGATTCTACACTCAACTCTCCTGGACTCTTGCTTTTGAGTCCGCATCTTATGGTAACTGAAGCTCAGCACAGACATGTTCAGTATATATCTAGACTCTCTAGATGTTAGCATTTTAAAACATTTTTATTGTTATCAAAGTAATACATTTTAATTTACGGAACTATATTGCAGCTTAATATGGCACCTTTCACGTATTTCTCTGTCTCCTTTTCAAAATGTCCTCGTCACAACCACAAGAGGTAGGAAGATGCTATAAGCACCAAGGTCCTCATTTTTCAAAGAGAAAAATACACCGTTGAGACAAAATTAATTTACCACAATATACACAGTAAATCGCGGGCAATGTTGGGAACCAAAATCCAGGACAACCAGAGGGAGAAAGCTTAGCATGAGCTCAGGTCTTTTCTGTACCTATATCTTGCCCTGGGCATGCACATTGCTTTCTAAACTCAGTACATATGATTGTGTTCAAATGTCCTAATTTCCTCCCAAAAAATTCCCCGGAATTTCCTTTAGGCAGCCTTTTGTACGTTTTGACTCGCATGTTGACTTGTATGTTTGGACTTTTCACTTCTATAAGTCAAGCATTAATAAACAGTCATTTTGCTCTATGTACGAAACCCATCTTCATCTTGAAGGAAAAGAACAGCTCTTCCCTGTACCCTTAAAATTAGTCTAGTTCCACGTCTCATTTACTGATCCTTGGTTATCCAAGGGGCTCAGCCTATTATAATGGTACATTAAACAGGTAGAGTGATTCGTCTCATGTTTTCTTGTGATTCTGTAGGTGAAAATCTCCAAATTTAGGTACTTTTTAAAAGACTTGTTTATGTCGCTAGATTCTACACTCAACTCTCCTGGACTCTTGCTTTTGAGTCCGCATCTTATGGTAACTGAAGCTCAGCACAGACATGTTCAGTATATATCTAGACTCTCTAGATGTTAGCATTTTAAAACATTTTTATTGTTATCAAAGTAATACATTTTAATTTACGGAACTATATTGCAGCTTAATATGGCACCTTTCACGTATTTCTCTGTCTCCTTTTCAAAATGTCCTCGTCACAACCACAAGAGGTAGGAAGATGCTATAAGCACCAAGGTCCTCATTTTTCAAAGAGAAAAATACACCGTTGAGACAAAATTAATTTACCACAATATACACAGTAAATCGCGGGCAATGTTGGGAACCAAAATCCAGGACAACCAGATACTTACACTGCCTACTTCATCCACTGGCATTTTATCTTTTCCTCTCAAAGCACAAAATGTACCACGCACTGCACACAAGACTGCATCCTCTGAGTAGTACTAGCCATCGGGAACACTCCACTTTTCTCACTACTCTGCCTAGCTTAAAGGAGAACAAGAAGCTCTTCAAATACTGCTCTCTGGGTCTCCCTCCTTCTATAAGAATAGGCCGTCCCTTTACCTGTCAAACCAGTTTTCTACGCAGGAACAATTCTCCATTATTTTCCAAGCTTTCCTGAAATCAATCAATACCAACAGGCTGACTTTCCCTAAACTTCAGTGGTACTATATTGCAAGGCCATTGAGATTTCCCCTGTAGAGCTAAAAGAAGTAATTAGTTAAATTTCAATGTAAAGGAAAGAATTACACACTAGGAGACATTTTAACAAGAAATACACTCCTCGGAGCTAGCAGTGTTGGCCACTATCACCCGGAACAATCAATCGATGATCACCAGATGATCATCGATCGAGATGCCTAAAAACGGGGAAGAGGAGCTAAGATCAATCATTTCAGTGTCTTCCAGGAGGGTACGGCTGCTTTGAGATGATGGATAACACCAGCAGGGCCCTTTGCTCTATCACTAGAGGCAGTGCCATCCTCTAAGCCCATGTGTCAATATAAGCAAATGAGGCAAAGTGGCCCCTGGCAAATGCGTTAGCATCACCAGAGGGTGTGCTTTGTACAACCACAACAAAAACTGAACAACCGCCAGCCTTACAGAAAAACAAAGCAAACAGTTATAAATAAATGTCTATATCATTCATTTAGCAACACACGTTGCTGGGTAGTTAAGACATTTCAGGAACAGTGAATGACAAAAGGGGTGAAATCCCAAACACAGGAAACTCAATAGACATTACAAAAAAAAATAAAAGGACCAGAAAGTCCCCTAAACCCAAGATTATCTGTTTCCCTTGCCACTCTGAGACTGATGCTTGGGTCTCTTCCTTTCAGGTAAGTACTACCTTCCCCAGGCTGCCACTTCAAGGAGAAAATATTTGTGACAGGGACCCCATCAAGTTCCAGTCCTCTCCTTCAATGCATTCATTGGTTTATCAGATTATGCTTTCTGGTTTGAGGAAATACATGAGAGGGATGTGATAAGGGAGGAAGGGGGAATTGTTTTCTTTTTTCAAGTGAGGAGGAGGTGGTCAAAGAGGGAAAATGGCAGGAACCAGGGAGACCAGAACTCTTAAAATATTCAGAGACTTTAAACGTTGACTAGCTGAATCTACCTGACACACTAGCACCAGACATCACAGGGCTTCTGTCTCTTACTCTGGCTTTTTCTAGATATGACTAAGTGGACTTCCCTCCTGCAGCTCCCATGTATACAGAGGATGGTAACACACTGGCTTCAAATACATAAGTTAACAGCAAATTAATGATTCTTCTCCGGCCGGCCTATAATTACACATATATACATTTATATGACTGGGTAAATTTTACAACTGACTGGTCTCCCTTCAACACCGCAGAATGGGACCAAAGGGAAATCGAGCAAAGGTTCCAGCTTTGGTGTGTCTGCAGCAGCAGGCAGGACTCAGGCAAAATATGCATGGCAGAAGACAGCCACAGCCAGCAAGATAATGCCATTGATGTTCACGACCATCCTCCACAAAGGCTTCTCAGAGGTGTCTGTCATCGCCATCTTCATGGCTTCCTCCTCTTCCTTGGTCATCTTGGGTCCTTTCTGCTGGTCTAGTCCACAGAACAGGTCATAGGCCCGCCTGAAGCATCCTTTTTTCTTTTCAGGAACTTCTGCATCAGGGGAAAGGCATAAAAGGATTATTGTATAGGAAAGCAGGAGGAGACTAGAACAAGTTTCCATGGGAGGCCAGCCAGGGAGGCACAGCAGTGACACTGTGCTCCATGATAGCGAGGCCACATGGAAGGGTCTCTCATTTGTATCCTGAGGTCTCCCTGTACGTGCTAAGTATGTGCACATATGTCCACGGTCCTGGCTGGCTAAGGCTGGGGGTAGATTGTGGCACAGAGAGCCTATTAGGAATGTCTAGCTTTCTTTCTCTTTCTCTTTCTTTTTCTCTTTATCTCTCTCTCTCTCTCTCACTCTCAGAGGAAATAACTACATAAACTCTTTATTTTTATTTTTGTAAATTTTTCCCCCATAGGGCATGTGTGCTCACTAGAGAGAGACAGAGAAAGACAGTGAGAGGAAAAGTGAGAAATCACCCCCCACCAGGGGATGGCCATGTCACAATCCCTTCCCCTCCATTCTCCTCCTGGGATTTTAGGCACATAGAAATGTGCCCAACATGAGTCTTAAGTCACTGGATCCAGTCTTAAGTCACTTGAACCACAGTTGTCCATGTGGGAGTCCAGTGCCTTAACCACTACTCCACCTGCTGGCCCCAGTAAATTTTTTAAAAGGAAAAAAGAGAAAAGCTTCCAGAGGAGATGCCCACACCATAGAGCACATATCACTCTGCAGAAATTTCCCAATTTTCTTGTTTTTAGGAATAGAAATGTCACCAAATCTTCAAAGAACCTAACTATCAATAGTTACAAGATGATGTTACTAAATGGATTTCACATCCTTATATCAGCTAGCCTAAGTTTCATCTCTATCAGGCCCAATACAAGTGGATTTTCATGTATAACAGGAAGATCAAACAATAATCTATGAGGGAGGAATGTTGACAATGGGCTGAAGAATTATGGCATATGAAGGAAATGGAGAACTCACCCCAAACCCCAAAACTCGTATTTGTATGTTAAATCACTGGAAAACAATGAGGCTGGCATGACTTGGGAGCACCTTAGCTACAAGTTCCAATGCTAAGGCTTCACCACAGGTCCAGATGAGTGATAAAAGTTGGTCTGAAATGCCCCTAATGCAGGGCAGCAGTCATCAACACTTTCAGTCTTTTTTTTTTTTTTTTTGAGAGGTTTTTGCTATAGGGTACGTGCGCTCACCAGACAGACAGAGACAGACAGAGAGACAGAAAACGAGAAATCAACCCCCCAGGGGGATGGCCATGCTGCAATCCCTTCTCCTCTATTCTCCTCTCAGGATCTTGGGCACGCACCTACATGCGCCTGGCGTGTTTTAAGCCACCGGGTCCAGGACGCGAACTGCGGTCGACTACGTGGGAGTCCAGCGACACAGCCATTACGCTAACTGCTGGCCCCAACACTTCCAGTCTTAAGAAGAGGTATTGCATGTCAACAGTACTGAATCAAACCATCCAACTGGTCCTGACACTCAAAGTGGATGTCTACCAAGAAAGTGAATTCCCTCCTCTGAGCCCAACTGGAAGTAGACAGACCTGGTTTCAAAGCCTAGGTCCAGCACTCAATGGACAGATCAAGCCCATTATATTTACACACCAAGGTCAAACACCACTGCTCTGTACTTTTTTCTAATTTTTTTAAATTGCCAAAGGTGATGTATGCTTACCAGAGAGAGATAGAGAGAGGGAGGGAGAAATCACTCCCCAATGGGGCATGGTCACACTGCAATCTCCTCTCCATTTCTCCATCTTGTCAGGATTTGGGACACACATACACACACTCAGTATGTTTTTCAATCCACCACAGCCAGGATCACAACCATAGCCTGCCAAGTGGGATCCAGCTACCTTAACTACTAGACCACAGGGCTGGCCCTACACTTTCCATTGTTTAAATCTTTAAAGAGTCACAGAATGTTAGAATTAGAAAGAACCTTAGTGATCAAACCCATACATGTGTCAAAACTGGGACCCAAAATCAGTTTTGTGGTCTACTTAATTCACCTCTCTTATCTTCAGGTATCTAAGATTGCATAAATAATACTTTATTCACTATATTAATGAATATTTAAAGAGAGATTTATTTTAATGATTTAGTGAGAGAGCACCCAACGCATGTGAGGGAACTTCAAAAAGTCCATGGGAAAGTAGAAGTAAAATTAAAGTTTATTTTGGTGTAAACAAACTTGAAATCCATTCAGTTTTTGTTTTTCAGAGACTTTTCCATGAACATTTTGAAGGCCTCCTCAGAGTAGATGTTAAGAAGTGTTAGCCTCCTTCCATTCTCTCTCTTTTCTCACACAAGCTAGAAGAGCCTCCTTGTACCTCTCCCCTTTGACTCACTCCACTAATATATCAGATTGTGTAAGAAAGAGAGTGATAAGTTGGGCTCATTGACTAGTTCAAGTGAGAAATATATGGTTAACGGGAACCAGCAGTTAGCGTAATGGCTATGTTGCTAGACTCCCACATAGTTGACCACGGTTCGCGTCCCGGACCCAGTGGCTTAAAACTCACACCGGGCGCATGTGCGTGCGTGCCCAAGATCCTGAGAGGACAATGGAGGAGAAGGGATTGCAGCATGACCAACCCCCCTGGGGGGTGATTTCTCGCTTTCTGTCTATATGTCTCTCTCTGTCTGGCGAGCGCATGAGCCCTATAGCAAAAACCTCTCCAAAAAAATGAAAAGAAATATATGGTTATCTGGGTCAATAAAATGTTGAATGGCCTTAAGAATGTCTCTGTCTCATATTCCTCACTGTAAATTTGAAAAAGTTATACTTGCATTATATTTTTTAAAAAAAATGATGTGGTGCCAAATGAATCACTCAATTAGAGTAAGGTACTTCCATTAGGTTATCTGAAAAGTCATGACATATTTTTCTATATTTTTCTATGCACAAATGTATCATGACTTTCCTGATGACCCAATCATTAAAATATGCTGTGATCATGTTATTATCTGTCATATGATGAAGGTGATGATGAACTATAATGATAATTATATGAGAATGGTGGTGCCACAGCAAGGCTTCATGCTGTTGCTTCTCAGAGAATGGTGGGTGTGATGCCTGTGGTCTACAAAAGCCCTCAAGAGAGCTTAGCTTCTAGTGCTTTATAATAGACTACAGTGTTCAGCCTGATTTCATCAAGAAACAACAGAATTGGTCTGAGAAGTATTTCGTGTTGGGTGAAGTCTTTTTACAAGCAAAATGATAAATAGTGATTGTTTTTAAAAAATAATTGGAATAATAATAATTGGGGAAAAAATGAAAAGCTACTGGATGATGAAGACGGGGATTTTAATGTCTCTGTATTGAATGATATGCATGGCATTCCTTCTGGTAAAAGAAATGTAATACACTGTAAAGTTATATGTGATTCAATATAATACAAACAAGATTATGAAAATAAATAAGTAAGAAACAACTGAATTCAAGTGCTGTCATGGGCCTCGGAGTTCAATAAGCCTGTTCTCTACCCAGTATGGGCATCCCCTCTACAGCATCCCTGGTAGATGCAAACTTGCCACTCAACCCTTTCCAGACCAACTCAGTTAGAAAACTCTTCCTTCAAAGCAATTGTTATTGTGATAATTACAACCAATTCTTTTTTTTTTTTAGAGAGATTTTTGCTATAGGGTGCATGCATTTGCTAGAGAGACAGAGAGACTGAAAATGAGAAATCACCCCCCAAGGGGGACAGTCATGCTGCAATCTTTTCTCCTCCATTCTTCTCTCAGGATCTTGGGCACACATGCACACATGCCCAGCATGTGTTTTACGCTGCCAGGTCTGGGACTCAGACCATGGTCAACTACATGGGAATCCAGCAACGTAACCATTATGCCATCTGCTGGTCCCACCAACTCTTCTACAGAAGTATGATCTTGTTCAATGTTTCCAGCTGTGCTAGGTGGTGTGGGCTATCACTTAGAATACTCTTACATAAGGAATCTGGACCTTAAAAAAATAGAACCAATTAACTAGGATAATAAAAAGAGAAATCATGATTTAATCCCAGTTATTCCTGATTCCAAACCCCACAATCTATCTCTGCCCTATCCTGCCTCATTACTCTTCTCCATTTCTCCATCTTGTCAGGATTTGGGACACACATACACACACTCAGTATGTTTTTCAATCCACCACAGCCAGGATCACAACCATAGCCTGCCATGTGGGATCCAGCTACCTTAACTACTAGACCACAGGACTGGCCCTACACTTTCCATTGTTTAAATCTTTAAAGAGTCACAGAATGTTAGAATTAGAAAGAACCTTAGTGATCAAACCCATACATGTGTCAAAACTGGGACCCAAAATCAGTTTTGTGGTCTACTTAATTCACCTCTCTTATCTTCAGGTATCTAAGATTGCATAAATAATACTTTATTCACTATATTAATGAATATTTAAAGAGAGATTTATTTTAATGATTTAGTGAGAGAGCACCCAACGCATGTGAGGGAACTTCAAAAAGTCCATGGGAAAGTAGAAGTAAAATTAAAGTTTATTTTGGTGTAAACAAACTTGAAATCCATTCAGTTTTTGTTTTTCAGAGACTTTTCCATGAACATTTTGAAGGCCTCCTCAGAGTAGATGTTAAGAAGTGTTAGCCTCCTTCCATTCTCTCTCTTTTCTCACACAAGCTAGAAGAGCCTCCTTGTACCTCTCCCCTTTGACTCACTCCACTAATATATCAGATTGTGTAAGAAAGAGAGTGATAAGTTGGGCTCATTGACTAGTTCAAGTGAGAAATATATGGTTAACGGGAACCAGCAGTTAGCGTAATGGCTATGTTGCTAGACTCCCACATAGTTGACCACGGTTCGCGTCCCGGACCCAGTGGCTTAAAACTCACACCGGGCGCATGTGCGTGCGTGCCCAAGATCCTGAGAGGACAATGGAGGAGAAGGGATTGCAGCATGACCAACCCCCCTGGGGGGTGATTTCTCGCTTTCTGTCTATATGTCTCTCTCTGTCTGGCGAGCGCATGAGCCCTATAGCAAAAACCTCTCCAAAAAAATGAAAAGAAATATATGGTTATCTGGGTCAATAAAATGTTGAATGGCCTTAAGAATGTCTCTGTCTCATATTCCTCACTGTAAATTTGAAAAAGTTATACTTGCATTATATTTTTTAAAAAAAATGATGTGGTGCCAAATGAATCACTCAATTAGAGTAAGGTACTTCCATTAGGTTATCTGAAAAGTCATGACATATTTTTCTATATTTTTCTATGCACAAATGTATCATGACTTTCCTGATGACCCAATCATTAAAATATGCTGTGATCATGTTATTATCTGTCATATGATGAAGGTGATGATGAACTATAATGATAATTATATGAGAATGGTGGTGCCACAGCAAGGCTTCATGCTGTTGCTTCTCAGAGAATGGTGGGTGTGATGCCTGTGGTCTACAAAAGCCCTCAAGAGAGCTTAGCTTCTAGTGCTTTATAATAGACTACAGTGTTCAGCCTGATTTCATCAAGAAACAACAGAATTGGTCTGAGAAGTATTTCGTGTTGGGTGAAGTCTTTTTACAAGCAAAATGATAAATAGTGATTGTTTTTAAAAAATAATTGGAATAATAATAATTGGGGAAAAAATGAAAAGCTACTGGATGATGAAGACGGGGATTTTAATGTCTCTGTATTGAATGATATGCATGGCATTCCTTCTGGTAAAAGAAATGTAATACACTGTAAAGTTATATGTGATTCAATATAATACAAACAAGATTATGAAAATAAATAAGTAAGAAACAACTGAATTCAAGTGCTGTCATGGGCCTCGGAGTTCAATAAGCCTGTTCTCTACCCAGTATGGGCATCCCCTCTACAGCATCCCTGGTAGATGCAAACTTGCCACTCAACCCTTTCCAGACCAACTCAGTTAGAAAACTCTTCCTTCAAAGCAATTGTTATTGTGATAATTACAACCAATTCTTTTTTTTTTTTAGAGAGATTTTTGCTATAGGGTGCATGCATTTGCTAGAGAGACAGAGAGACTGAAAGTGAGAAATCACCCCCCAAGGGGGACAGTCATGCTGCAATCTTTTCTCCTCCATTCTTCTCTCAGGATCTTGGGCACACATGCACACATGCCCAGCATGTGTTTTACGCTGCCAGGTCTGGGACTCAGACCATGGTCTACTACATGGGAATCCAGCAACGTAACCATTATGCCATCTGCTGGTCCCACCAACTCTTCTACAGAAGTATGATCTTGTTCAATGTTTCCAGCTGTGCTAGGTGGTGTGGGCTATCACTTAGAATACTCTTACATAAGGAATCTGGACCTTAAAAAAATAGAACCAATTAACTAGGATAATAAAAAGAGAAATCATGATTTAATCCCAGTTATTCCTGATTCCAAACCCCACAATCTATCTCTGCCCTATCCTGCCTCATTACTCTGCGTTAAAATTGGATGAATTTTTTCCTCTCATCTTAAGTCTGCCCTCTAGTGCAAAATTAATCTCTTCTTCCACATTTAAACCTCTTGATACTTTAAAATACTCCTCACCCAGGTCCCTTTAAAATATATGATAGTCTTACTCAATGGGAAGACATTTTCAGAGGTAAGAGAAGTGGAGGGGCCTGCTCTGGGGAAACAAAAAGGGGCTTCCTGTTTTCAGAACCATGGAGAGCTGCCTGCAGCGTCATCCTCTCTCCAATACTTTTCACACCAGTTTAGAACTGAAAGATTCTTAGAAATCACAAGTAGAATGCATCAGAGCTGGGACTATAGGCAAAGCATCTCCCTCCCTGGGCCTCAATTTAAGTACCTGTGAAAAGAGGTGATAATACCAAATGATTTCCAGAGCCCTTTCAGAAATAGAACTCTGTGACATTCCTGATGAACTTCTGCTGCATCTGTGTGCTCTTCTTCAGATGGAGTGGTGAGACCTCAGCCCAGCACCAGGCAAAGCACATGTGACCATGAGCTCCCCTATCTCTGCACGCCACACATACCACCTCTCCACAATCATCCTCTATGTGTGCATTTCCCATGTAGGGAGAAAAATGTGCAAGGCTAAAGCTTAAGAAAGCATTTCCTTATAGGACATGTGTCTTGGCGCTGACTAAGCATTATTCAGGCTTCTCAGTTTGATTTTCTACATCTCATATGGTAAGCCAGTAAGACAGAATACCCCAAGAGCTTCTATGCCAGCTCTTGATGTCTCTAGAACTGACCACAGCTTGGGTTCCATCTTCTCTCAGTAGATGGGCTATGTCACAAGAGTTCTGACTTTTCTTATTCCTGCTCGTGACTCAAATTGAGGCAGAATGACCAGTTCCTTACTCACTGTAAAATACGAGAGGTGAGGGGCTGGAATGATTCTGTCCCTCCCTTCCCTCCTTGGCCAGACCTCAGAGAGGACTTTCCGAAATCCACTTAGCCAACTCAACCCTGCTCCACTCCACATTCTCCTGGAGGAGAGATCTGAGCTTTGATGATGCCATTTAGAGGTGGTGTCAATAAAATTATCTTTATGTGATAGGCATAGTATTTTGTTACTTGGGAATAGGCTCTAAATCATAAATTACCTATTTCGAGGTCCTCCTTTGGTGTTTCTTGGACGTATTCCTCTCCTGCATCCAGGTCAATACGCTCCTCTGTGCTGTTACGCAGGCTCCAGCACAATCGGTAGAGCTGTTGGCAGAGCAGAACCAGTCAACAGAAAGATCCAAATAGAGACTTAAGCCAAGAACCTGGGAGAATGATGATATATGCATGCATCAAGAAAGGAAAAAAGGGCCAGCAGATTACATAGCGGTTATGTTGCTGAGCTCCCACATGGCTGATCACAGTTCAAATCCTGTTCTGGTGGCTTGAAAATCAAGCTGGGTGTGTGTGTGTATGTGCATGTGTGCCCAAAATCTTGGGAGAAGAATGAAGAATGAAGGTGAAGGGATTGTAGCATGGCCATCCCCACCCCAGGGAGGGGGGAGATTTCTCACTTTCCCTCTCACTGTCTCTGTCTCTCTCTCCACTGAGCACACGTGCCCTAAGGCAAAAATCTCTAAAAAAAAAGAAAAAGGAAAGGAATGTGACCCTTCAATATCATTATCTCTAATTTTTTTAGAAACTTCTATGTAAATCATACACCTCAACCCTTCTGATATACATATATTGAGAACCTGAGAGACTGTGAATACAGAAATGTTCATGGAATGAATAAAATCTTTTTACACGTGATAAATGAGTTTGTTCCTTCTAGCATTGGTAGTAGGAAACATCTGTCAAGACCAGCAGTGTCAGTCATGTGTTCACGCTGTGTCATACTATGGGGATAAGAATCATAATAATGAGCCATATTAGAATAGGATAGAGTTGGAAACACAACTTCTTTTCAAAAAAAAAAATTATTTAATGCGGGGCCAGCAAGTAGCATGGTGGTTAGAGGCACTGGATTCCCACATGGCCAGCTAAGGTTCGAGTCCTGGACCTGGTGGCTTGCTTTCTCACTTTCCCTTTCTCTCTGTCTCTCTCTCTGGTCAAATTTAAAAATAATAACAACACATGATATTAAATAAGTAAATACTTTGAAAAAGGAATTTTTTAAATTATTTAATACATGAAAAAGACAGAGAGAGAGAGACAGAGATGCAGCACACCCACAGGGTCTTGATGCTGCAAGATACCCCCCGTTTCAGCCTGCCTGGATCACAGGCATGGGCACACACATGCCTGGCACACTTGGGGAGACAGCTGGATGTGAACAAGTAACCTTCCCAGGTAGATATACCTCACAGAACACTGCATTTGACCACCGTGCCACCATCCAGCCCCACTGAAACGTGGCTTCTATTGACATAGTCTACATCATGAACCAGCCTGAGGAACCCTGGAAATCAGGAGAAGGTGTTCATGTGACCATGCCCTTTGGTGACTACTTTGCTTTCTCCACTTCAGGAAGCAGTGCAGAACCAGACTGAAACAAGGAAGCAGCTGATACCACACAAAGAATGCCTGTGCCAGTCCCAGTCAATAGACATGATGGTGGTTTTGCCACTATAAGAACAGTCTTTGTCTTGCACTAAGCTTTGTCATAGCTCTTAAAATTGTGGCAACAAGGCTGAAGGTCTCTTTGGGATCCCATGGGCCCTGTAAATGTAAGTGCTAATAAAATCCTTTGTCTTTTTCTACGGATAAATATGACCTTGGGTTAGCTTTGTAGCTCTGTTCCCTTGGAAACCTGAAAAAGGTGAATGTCATCTGTGTTGGGTAACCAGGTTATGCTGGTTATGGTAAATAAGTAAGTAAGTAAATAAATAAATAAACAAATAAATGCCAATAATTGGTAACCTTTATCTGGGTTGGAACAGTTATGAATGAACCCTAAGTTAAAGGGGGCATCCAGAGCTAAAGAAAAGTAATCATAATTTTCAAAGTCTTGAGTCAATTGGACTTTGATAATGTTATAACTGTCTTGAATTCTATGAGTTTGGTGACTTAATTGGGAAAAAAAAATCAAGAGGGAAACCATAATTCCAGCTTCCCTGAATGTAGTTATTTCATAATTAGGCATGCCCTTTGCTGGGAGCCCTGGAAGATCTGACCATGGAACCGTCAGAAAATCCTACTTAGAATATGGGCTTGGTTCCTACTTAGGATATGGGCTTCTAAGTCAGATTATCCCTGTGCCCACCCATAAGGTCTTATGCCCTTGTACCTGATCTGTCACTCAAAGAGAGGATCCAGAGAATAGCCTGGACTGAAGTATAGACTGCTATAAGATGCACGCTTGATGCTGCCCTCCTGGCACTCTGTGTTTCCTGTCCTACATCCTTCTACTGGGTTGTTGTACGAGTTATAAAGTATTTTGTCTGTTTTTCTATGCAAAAATGCATCATGACTTTTCTAACAATACAATTGCAAAAATGCATCATGACTTTCCTAACAATAAATTACATGAAACACACAGCAAGTGTGGATGATTTTAGTCATGCGTGGGATGTCCGAGAGTGTTGTAGTGTAAACGTAAAACAAGGGCAGGACAGGTTTCCCAAATAGATACTCACATGCACATCTGGAATGGGCTTGGTTAAGAACGAGACAATCAGGACGGTGAAGAGAGTAATGACAAAGAGGATGATGGCAAAGTACAGGTAGTGAACCCCACAGATAATTGTGGGACAGTTACTAGGCTCCATGCAGCTCCCAGTTCCATAAGCAAACTCGGTAATCATTCGGGAAATCCCAATCAGGAAACCTAGTATCAGTCCCCAAAAGGCTCCCTGTGAAAGAAAATGCTGGGTTAGCCAATGCCAAACATACAGAAGAGCAGGGCACTAAAGGGGCATGTGGATGTAAAGGAATAAAGATGGGACAAATGGTAACTCCAGGTCATCTGAAGTCACAGCAGTGGAGTTCAGAATAAGGCTAGGAGCATTATGTTAAGCTGTAAGTAGATCTGTCCATCATATTTCCGTGGATTTCACTGAAAATCCATGAAATTTTCAAATGAAAATCCATCCGTAATTTCACTTGGATTATAAAACAAGGATTCACAATCAAGTGTCTAATCACTGGTAGAGAACGTTCACTAGAAGTCTTAATTCAAAATTTCTTTTAACTTGGGAACCAGCAGTTAGCGTAATGGCTATGTCGCTGGACTCCCATGTAGTCAACCGCAGTTCGCGTCGCGGACCCGGTGGCTTAAAATTCATGCTGGGCGCGTGTGCGTGCGTGCCCAAGATCCTGAGAGGAGAATGGAAAAGAAGGGATTGCGGTGTGACCATCCCCCCTGGGGGGTGATTTCTCGCTTTCTGTCTCTATGTCTCTCTCTGTCTGTCTGGCGAGCACACGCGCCCTATAGTGAAAATCTCTCCAAAAAAAATTTTTTTTTCTTTTAACTTAAAAAATAACTTGAGAGGCCAACAGGTGGCATGGTGGTTAAGGCACTGGGCTCCCACATGACCAACTCTATGGTTCAAGTCCCAGACCCAGTTGTTTGAAAATCACTCTAGGTGTATGTGTATATGTGCCCAAAATCCTGAGAGAAGAATGAAGGAGAAAAAAATGCAGTATGGCCATCCTCCCTGGGGCCTGATTTCTTGTTTTTCCTCTTTCTGTCTCTCTCCAACAAGTGCACACACCCTACTGGAAAAAAAATAAAAAGTAAATAAATAATAACTTGAACATCTCTACTTGAAGCTACTGTCACCACCAGTCTCCAGATTTAGGCATGTGCAAATACAGTTACTTGTGAGGTAAAGTAGTTTCTTGTCAGGTTTGTTTGTTTGTATTTATTTAGTTAGTTATATTTTACATATATTTTATGTCACCAGAAAATATGAGTTATCCTCCTAGTGGCAAGTTTTTTAAAAAGAGTGGCATATGTGGTGATTTATACATCTCAAAACTGATTACGTGGCCAGCAGGCTGCATGAAGCTTAAGGTGCTGGGTCCCATATGGCTGACTGTGTGGTTCAAGTCCCAGTCCTGCCAGTTAAAACACATACTTGTGCGTGTGTGCCCAAAATCCCAAGAAGAGACTGGAAAAAAAGAAATTGTGGTGTGGACCTCCCTCCTGGGGGTTATTTTCATTCTCTCTCTCTCTCTCTCTCTCTCTCTCTCTCTCTCCTTCTCTCTCTCCCTGTAGCAAAAACTACAAATAACAACAACAATGACAAGTGCCAGCTGGAAAGCCAAGCTCACAGCAGAGCCACTGGAGGTGATTTACGCTAGGATTTCCTCTGCAACTGCTCAACATAAGCCCTGCACACTCCCCACGGGATGCTGTGCAGTCAGGTCCAGATCACCAAGATCGGACATAAAATACGCATCATTTAGTTGGGAGCCTATAGCAAGAATGGGGGAGTCAGAGAATGAGTTCTCTGTACCAACTCTGAGGAGTCTCCTCCAGCTCCCAGAGAGCCTGTTGGTGCCTGGACATTTTCCTGTACCAACCTTTAGCAGCACATGCACATTCTGAAGATCTCTGGAACACAGAATCCCTCCCACAGGAACTATGGAAACCCTCATGGAAACGTCTGTGTCAGGATGGCTTTTCTGGACATGCCAGAATGATACCTACGGGCTCATTGACTCTCTTGCAGAAAATAGCAAGCAGGAAGACAGCCGCGATGGGTGGTCCCAAGTAACTGGTGATGGACTGGATGTAGTCAAAGAGCTGCCCACTTTGGGCTGACTGCACAATGGGGACCCAGGCGATACTGATCCCAATCAGCACCAAGATGAACAACCTGAAATCAAAGCCCCACAACACAGTGGCAATAAATAACTGTACATGAGTAAAACCACACCAAATTAGCAAATATAAATACACAGGTATGTGTATGAGGGACCTTCAAAAATTTCATGGAAAAGCATATTTTAAAATATTATGGGAGTTATCTTGGAACTTGAAGCACTCTGTCTGCCCAGTGCTCCCTGCTGCCTTGGCTCAATCTGCCCACTGGGACACTTAGGCCTGGTATCCATAGGCCTCTTGCGGGTACACCCCCACCTCCCAGATTATCTTTGGAACTTGTGGCTCTCCTTTCATTCAAGACTCCCTGCTGCCTGGGTTCTACCCACCCACCGCCTGCTGGGAGACTTGGTCCTGGTCTCAGCAGGCCTCTTCTCATAAGCACAACACCACTTCTTGGGGTTGGAGTGCTACCCTGTGCTGTGTGTAACTGGATCCTCTTCACTAAGTTTTATTTCCTTAGCTTGCTCCCACCTCAAGAGCTGAAAGTTTGGTAGAGGAGCCAACCTCTGGAAGTTACATGTTTAAGTTTTATCTGCTCTCATCTGAAAGATACAGCCCTCTAAGAGGAAAACACCTGAGACCTAAGGGTGAAATTCCCTCTTCCAATACTACAGACTCTACTCCAATAAACAGGAAAAAGTGAATACTACATCAGATGTCAAAAAGCCAGTGCAGATCTCAAAGAAACATGAGAAAACAAGGGGGAACCCTCTCCCAGGTGACCGCAGTAGCCCCAGCCCCATCAACAATGGACAGCACAAAGGAATTCACAGAAATGTCAGAAAAAGAATTCTAACTATTCATGAGATGCAAGAGAAAATAATTGATTGCAGGAAATGAGAAAAGGACATTCCAGGACATAAAAGAGGAATTCCATAAAGAGATAGAAACCCTTAAAAAGAACCAAACAGAACTTCTAGAAATAAAGAATACAATAAAAGAAATTAAAATTTCCCTAAAAAACATTAACAGCAGTTTGGACCATGTAGAAGAATGAATTACTGACCTTGAAGACAAAGTCTCCAGCATAGACCAAACCACCAAAAAGAATGGGGGGCGGGGGAGAGAATGAGGATAACATACAGTAAATCCTAGGCATCATGAAATGCCTAAAAATCCAAATAATGGATATTCCAGAAGATGAAGCACCTGATAAGGGCATGGAAAAATGCTTTCATGAAGAGTTCATGAAATACTATCTGAGCACTTTCCAAATACAGAGAAACATGGAGAAATTCAAACCCAAAAATAATAAGAATTTCAAATAAAATTAACATAAAAAGATCCTTCCCCAGGCACGTCATAGAGAGATCAAGGACAAAGACAATATTCTAAAAATGGCAAGAGAGAAACATCAAGTTTCTTGTAAAGGTTATCCCATTAGGCTAACTTCAGACCTCTCAACTGAAACAACACAGGCAAGGAAAGAATGGAAAGACGTATTCGAAACACGAAAAGAGAAACAATTTCAACCAAGAATACTATACCTGGCAAGATTATCCTTCAGTTGAGGAGAACAAATAAAACTACTCTCAGATAAACAAAAACTGAAAGAAGTCACCAATACTAGACCAGCTCTACAAGAAGTTCTGAAGTCAATATCATATCAGGAAAACTAAAGACAGACCAAGGGAAATACCATTCTACCCAGACATCTGCCATTCTGCCCTGTCTCGAGGAGTAGCCCAGATGGAAGCAGGGGGAAGCTGCACTTACCTTCCTGCAATCATGAGCTCTCTCTCAGACGCTCCCTTCCGGACCTTGGTGTAGATGTCCATGGTGAAGAGGGTGCTGGCGCTGTTGAAGATGGAGGTCAGGGAACTCATGAGAGAGGCCATCATTACCGACAGCATCAGGCCTCGCAGTCCTGGAAGAGAAGGAGGTTCTGAGTGCCACATACTGCAACTCAGCTCTCTTGTACTTGGGAAGTATGAGGTCTCAGGCTTCTTTGCTGTCTAAAACCATCTCGGGTTCTCCAACTTCTATCTCCGATTAAAAAGTTTTAGGAAATTGGGGTTGGCATGTGGCATAGTGGTAAGGCAGGTGGACTCACACATGGCTGACTGTGGTTCACGTCCTGTACATGGCAGCTTGTTTTCTCACTTTCTCTCTCTCTCTCTCTCTCTCTCTCTCTCTCTCATAGACTTTAAAAATAAAATAAAATAATGACAATGAATAAAATTAAATTTATAAAAATTTTCAGGGGACCAGCAGTTGGCATAATGGCTCTGTCACTGGACTGCCATGTAGTTGACCATGGTTCGAGTCCAAGACCTGGTGGCTTAAACTCACGCTGGGCATATGTGCATGTGTGCCCAGGATCCCGAGAGGAGAATGGAGGAGAAGGGATTGTGGTGTGGCCATCTCCCCTGGGAGGTGATTAGTCGCTTTCTGTCTCTCTGTCTCTCTCTGTCTTTCTGGTGAGTGCACGCGCCCTATAGCAAAAACCTCTCCAAAAAATAAAGTTTCAGGAAATCGTCTGTGGCTTTAAATTACATTGTAAGCCCACAACAAACAACAAACAGCTTAGAGACAAAAATGCACATGAGATAAATATTTGCAGTTAGATAATGATGGTTATTATGGTAGTGGTGATAGTAGGTATATATTTCATCTGAGGGGATTTTTACAAGGTCTCTCACCCAAAAGATTCATGATACAGCAGAAAGAGATTTAAATTAGGATTCAAAAGATGAGATAGTCAAAACGGTTTAAAAAAAAAAAAACAGTCACAGAATGGAAGTGAAATGGAAATGAATAGGAATGTGCAAATCATCTATCTGATAAGTGCGTAGTATACAAAAGATATAAAAACTCTTCCAACTCAATAACAAAAAGACAGGAGCCAGATGGTGGAGCAGTGGTAATGTAGTAGCCCACTTGGGGAATGTCCTGGGTTCACATCCTGGGCCCTCCCTGAGCATTCCAGGTGCATGCACATGCCCATGAGTGAGACCAGCTAAGACGACAAGACTCTGTTGGGGGTGTGCCCCCATCTCTATTTCTCTTAGAAAAAATACATAAATAAACTGTAGGAGAAAATAATACTAGATAAATCATTTAAAATGGCAAAAGATCTGAATGGACACTTCTCCGAAGATATATGAATGGCCAGGAATGACATGAAAGATGCTTGACATCAGGGAAATTCAAATCAAAGCCACATGAGGTACTTCGCACCCACTAGGATGGTATAATAATAATACTGGAAAATATAGATGATCACAAGTGTAAGTGGAGATGTGGAAAAATAGGAACCCTTACATGTTGCTGGGAAAAAAGAAAAATGATACAGTCACTGTGGAAAATTGTTTGGCAGCTCTTCAAATAGTTAAACAGAGAGTTATCATATGACCCACCAATTCCACCTCTAGGTATCTTCCCAAGAGAAATGAGAACATATGTCCACACAAAAACTCACATATGAATTTTCTTTTTCTTTTTTTTTTTTTTGGAGAGGTTTTCGCTATAGGGCGCGTGCGCTCGCCAGACAGACAGAGAGAGACATAGAGACAGAAAGCGAGAAATCACCCCCCAGGGGGGATGGTCACGCCGCAATCCCTTCTCCTCCATTCTCCTCTCGGGATCTTGGGCACGCACGCACACGCGCCCGGCGTGAGATTTAAGCCACCGGGTCCGAGATGCGAACCGCGGTCGACTACGTGGGAGTCCAGCGACATAGCCATTACGCTAACTGCTGGTTCCCTACATATGAATTTTCATAGCAACATTATTTATAATAGCCAAAAAATGGAAACAATTCAAATGTTCGCCAACTGATAAATGGATAAACAAAATGGATAAGCAACTGATAAAGGCATAAAAATGCAATAGAATATTATTCATCAATAAAAAATGAAGTGCAGATAGATGCTACAACATGAATGAATATGTGCAAAGAGAGAAGTTGATCACAAAGAACCACACACTATCTGACTCTGTTAATAGAAAATGTCCAGAATTGGAAAATCTATAAAGACAGAAAGTATAATAGTGATTTCCTAGGGCTGGGGAACTGAGGTTAAGTAGGGAGTGACTGCTAATTTCTTTAATGGGATTTTTTTAATGGAGTAATGTAAATTTTCCAAAACTGATTTGGGTGATAGTCGCACAATTCTGAGTATTGTAAAAAAAACATTGAATTGGACACTTTAAATGGGTAAATTACATGTGAATTATAGCTCAAGAAGTTGTTATTTTCAAAAAGACAAGTCTGGCCCAGACACAGTGGCCCAAGTGGGCACCTCTACAGAATGGCTGAGACCACATGGGGGGCCTGGGTTCAGTCTCAGCCCAACCTACAACAGGCCTGGCACAGTGGCATGAGCCCGTGACCCTAGTTAACTAGGAGGATCACAACATACTGAGAATCTGTCCCCCAAAATATGTACTTCTCGCTCTCCTTCTTGCTTGTTCTATCTTTCCCATTAAGAAAAAGAGGAGGAAGAGGAAGAGGAAGAAGAATAGATGTAAGAGGAGAAAGAAGAGGAAGAAGAATAGGAAGAGGGGAAGGAAATAGAAGATGAAAAAACTATTTCTAACTCTCACTCTAAGCAAGTTATGTCAACCTCTAGGTCTCATTTCTTTTTGTTTCTTTCTTTTATTTTCTTATTTTTTTATATTCAATCACTATACATCTTTATAGCCTACTAAACGAATTTTCCCAGCATGAACACACTGTGTAGTAGTCCAAAGATATCACCATACATATTATATGTAGGTCTCATTTCTGATAGGATGACTGAAAAAACTTTAAACAACAATCCGTTATTCTGATTTGGGCTACTTATTCCAATTACTTTGTCATTTGTTGGGAGGTTTTATAAAGGGTTCTTCCTGAGTTCATATAATGTAGATCACAGACTATAGGAGCTATAAAAGGAATTATAAAGATGATCAAATCTGACTCCCTTATTTCACTGTTGACAAAACCAAGGTCCATTTCAAGGAGTTAATAGGTAAGGTCCCAGTCCTAGTGCTACCGTTTGCTCAGAGTCACTTCTCCCTGAAATTGCTACACTGGGCTAGAACTCTCCCCTGTGTTCCACACTGTCATCAAACCCTCATTCATTTATTCACTCAACAAATACTTGCTGAACATAATTTTACAGGCAAGCCATAGGGTTAGCATAATAGATGTAAAAACACAGAGAGGTAGAATATAAGTGATATTTAGACGATAATGTGAACAAAATTTGACGTGGATTCATGGGCGAGCATTAACTGGCTGAGAGGAGGAGGCTGAATCTGCAAATAGGACAAAAAGAGGCAGCTGAGGAGAATGGAGACAAGACAAATAGGCGAGTGTAGAATTATGGAATCCAAGAGAACAGAATAACTCAAGAACGATGAGTGATCAATAATGAATGTGACTGACACTGAGAGGTCAAGTTAGATGAGAAATGGAAACTATTTGATCTTGACAGGGAGGTCACGGGGGGATTCAGTATGTACAGAAACCAGATTGCAGCCACAGGGGAGCAACTGGCCACGGCAGATATCAGCCCAGCATTTGGTTGTTCCGCACGCCACACCTCTTTCTGTACACATCCACTCTAGAACAGTGTTCAGAGGTACGTCCTCACTAAGGGGTGTACCAACCTGAAGAAATAACACTAATACCCCACAGAGGCCAGTGTAAGCCAAGCCAGAACTCTAAGAGAGCTGCTGTGACTCTTGCTAATTGCAACCTTAATTAATAAGCAGCCCAGCTCAGTGGAGTAGTTAACTATTATTCCTATTTTTAGATTATTTAAATGCAAATGGTTTTCTCAAGGTTATGTATGAAGTTTGTGGTTTAAAAAAAAAAACAAAAAACAAGATGACCAGAATTCCTGAATTCCAGTCTTGAGCAGTTAAGCAAGCCCAATGGAAGGCGCCAAGCTGCTCTGTGGCTTTGGAAAACTCATTTTTCCCTCTTAGGCCTCAGTTTCCCCAACGGTAAAATGAAGGCGTTTGGAAGCCAACAGTGGTGTAGTGGTTAAGGTGCTGGACTCCCACATGGCCGATTGTGGTTCAAGTTCCAGACCTGGCACCTTGAAAATCATACTGCATGTCTGTACACGCATGTCCAAAATCCCAGGGAAAGAAGAGATTGTGGCATGGCCATCCCCTCCTGGGGGGTGATTTCTCACTTTCCCTCTCTATCTCTGTTTGTCTGTCTCTGGCAAGTAAATGTGTTGTACGGCAAAAACCTTTAAAAAAAATAAAAAGAAGTTTGACTGGATGGTCTCTAAGTTTCTTTTTTAACAATAAAATTTTATGAGTGTATTCTAAATATTCCTAATTAAACTCTTTAAAACGTTGGTCTCTTGAGGTATCCCTAACCAGATTTTCATCCTTTGATCCAGAGTTAAGAAATTTCTCTTTGACATGAAAAATGAACTGTAACCCCACAGGTTAGTCCTAAACTTCCAGCCATTGCAGACTAAGAGTTAAGTACTCAATCTACTAGAAAAACATTGTTTATAATGGGAAGTTCCCTTGAATTCCATCAATCAACCACCAACTTTCCTCATTCTCCAGATAAAATCTTGCCTTTTTCTCCATGCATTTCCTTGGAAAAGTCCAGAAATCAATTTATTTTTCAGGTAAAATATGCTTGGACTCTCTCTCTCTCTCTCTCTCTCTCTCCCCCTCCCTCCCTCTCTCTCCCCCCTCTCTCCCTCTCTCCTTTTCTCCCCTCTCTGTTCAAATTAAAACAAATAAATAAATGGATAAATAAAGTTAAATAAAATAATTCTTTAAAAAATATCTATTGGAGATCATTTTATATTAAAATTATACGTGTGTGCACATGTATATGCATATATACATATATATATACATATATATATGTATATACTTATTTGTGGAATACAACATGTTTTTAAATAGGTATACATTGTAGAATGGCTAAGTTGAGTTAATTAATATATGCATTACCTCACATAGGTATCCTTTTTTTCATGGTAAAAATAATTTAAATCTACTCATTTGGTGATTTGCAAATATACAGTGCATTGTTATTAACTACAGATACCATGTTGTACAACAGGGTTTTTTTTACCCTTTCTGCCAGTCTAACTAAAATATATTATTTGACCAAGATCTCCCCAATCCACCCTTCGCCCCAGACCCTAGTAACCATTTTCTTACTGTTTCTATGAATTCAACTTCTTAGATTCCATATAAAAGTGAAAACATATACTATTTGTCTTTCTGTGCCTGGCTTATTTTACCTAACACAAGTCCTCCAGATTCATCCATGGTGTCACAAATGACAGGATTTCCTTCTTTTTAAAGGCTAAATAGTATTTCATTGTGTACTTATACCACATTTCCTTTGCCCATTGATGAGCACTTACCCAATTCCATACCTTGGCCATTATGTAACCTGTTGCAATGAACATGGGAGCACAGACACACACAAGGTACTGATTGCGTTTCTTTTTGGTATATGCCCGGAGAGGGATTGCTGGGTCATATGGTAGTTTCATTTTTAATTTTTTGAAGAATCTCTGAACTGTTATCCATAGTGGGTATGCTTTTGTTTCTGTTGGAGAGCTTTGAAAGACTCTCTTGATGAGCACGACAAAGTCATGTTTTACTCCTAATGAGTTTTCAGATCACCTGATTGATGGACAGGTCCCTGGACCCCAGAGCCCATCAAGCCATAAGTCTCCTTCCCACTGAGAGAAGACATGTACAAAAACTGAGGACACCCAGGAAGACTTTACCTTCTTCCCACCCCCAGACTCAAAAGTATCTTTGCTCCAGTAGGCCTTTAGAAATCTAGGAAGAGCTTAAATCTAATCAGCCCCCAAGAAAGACTCTCACCACTGGGCATGAGCTCCACCACCAGAGTTGGATAGGCAATGTTGGTACAGCCAACCTTCGTGCCACAGTATCTCTCACATTCTGAGGGGACGACACAGGCAATTTTTTCTGGGGAGAGATCAAGAGATATGTCAGCCAGTAGACCTCAGGGGGATATTTTCAAACTATTACTAAAACAAACATTAAAATAGAACATTCCGGTCAAAGGCCCCACAATGGCTCCACAAAGAGTGCAGCTCCCAGCTGAGACCTTCTAAGTGATGCCCCTGGCCCACTAGCTCTGATTCACCCCCCACACTTTGACTAGGGAAGAAAGACCATTCCTAGGCAGAGAAAGAAAGGAAAGGAAGAAATAGTCGGGGTGGCAAGGAATAGGGCATGGTCCTTAAACTTCAACCAACTACCCTACAGCTCAGCAGTAACAACTGTTTTGTTTTCTCCTAAAAATCACAGTGACTGTGACTCCAAAATTTTAAGGTGTATTTTAAACAGCTCTTGCTAGTATGGTTGAATGCATTGTGTAGTAGCAGGACTGTTGGGTGCTGGTTGAATGCATTGTGTAGTAGCAGGACTGTTGAGTGCTGTTGGGTCATTGGGAAAGTCATGACGTATTTTTGCACAGACAATACGCCATGACTTTCCCAATGACCTAATGCTGCCAAAGTGTGAGGAAATCCAGAGATTAAAAAAAAAAAAAAATAGCCTGGGAGGAGAGAGATTTTAAAAAATTTTTAAAAAAAAAAAAAAAAAATAGCCTGGGAGGAGAGAGATTTTGAAAAATTTTTAAAAACTTGTATGGAACTTTTGAGTTCCTAACGATGGTGTAGCAGTAAAACTCAATGTTCTGTGAGGATGAACCACATGGGAAGGTTTTGGGTTCATGTCCAGAGACCTTCCTAAATACACTATACACATGCACGCCTGATGCAAGGGGCAGATCATGGTGTCTAGGCCCTATTGGGGTGTTTTCTTTCTCTCTCAAGAAAAAAAATATACTTAAAACAAAAAAGGCATCCAGATCAACAAACGTTTGTTGGGTACCTACTCCAGGGCACACCTTATTTAGTACTGCCCCATATAGCACTGACTCACTATAGTACTATCTCAGATATTTTTATAAACAAATGTATGTAATATTCATTGAACTATTTCATTAGCTATATTTTTTTCATGACAGGCAAGCCAGTACAGGAATATGCGAGGACTATTAGGCCCATGCAATGACAGACTGTCCTGTCTTCATTTTAGAGGGCACTCAACAACTATCACTCTGTAGTGCTGTCATGTTTGCTATCATTTCATGTTCCAGGAAAGAGTTTTAATCCTTAATCCTTGACGGCTGACCAAAAGAAAAAAAAAAAAAAAAAACAATCCAACAAACAAGGGGACTTCAACAAGTTCCTAGAACAATGGAATTAAAGTATGAGTTTATGTGGGTGCACAAATTTTTTTAATTCATGCATTGTTTTTTCATAATATACATTTTCCATGAATTTTTTGAAGCACCTCCTCCCCATTTGCAAATAGCAATGCTTAAGAAGCCACCAAGGGGCCTAAAAGAATCTATCACATTAGATAGCAAAATACAAGGCTGGGAAGCCTTCAAGGAAAAATGGTCTAAGAAACAAGGCTTAGAGCAGCAGGCAATTAGAGACTTCCTGGGACCTTTGACATTAAAATGTAAAAGGACATCTGTATACTACTATAGCCCTGGGAGGTTGGAGGGAGCAGTTGAGCAACAACTGAGCAACTATTATTAGCTGGAAGAAGCCCAAAGGCATGTCATGACTTCACATAATTTTTTAAGTGGCCAGAGAGCACGTATGCTCATTAGAGCTGGAGAAACAGAGTGAGAGAGAGAGAGAGAGAGAGAACCCCCAGAGGGGGCAATCCCTTCTCCCATTTCTTCAAACTGTCAGGATTTTGGCCACATGTACCCAGTGCATTTCTCAAGCTACCAGGTCCAGGAGTCGAACCAGAGTCTGCCATGTGGGATCTGGTTCCCTTAACCGCTAGGCTATGGGCTTATCCTAGATAATTTTTAACAAGGAAATCAATTGCTTTGCCAATGTTCAGAAACCAGGGAAGCCCACCCCAAATGTTCTGTGCTCAAGTTACTCACTGTCTATCAGGGAAACAATAATGTGTGTTAATCATGGCAAGAAAAGAAGAGGGCAGAAAAGAAGGAGCAGGGAGCTACAAGACTTCAAATATGTTAGAACCAGAAAGAGGGTAGTGACCAGCAAGTCCTGCAAAGGCATTACCTGTGTACAGGATGCGGCTGACCATCCCTGTCATCACCATGAGGAACATGGGCATCAGCTTCAGGTATCCACACAGGGTGCAGCCGGCCTTCACGTGAGACATGTTCTTGGCTGAGAGGCAGCGTTGCACAATAACCTGCCAGGGACAGCCTAGTGAGGGAGGGCTGCAGCCCAGAGGCCCAGAGACCCCGTGACCCTTCCTTCTACCCTACCTTCTCTATCCTGGCTTTTGAACTGGCACTCCAGTGTCACCAGGCCTCAGCAACCCACAGATCACATGAGTTCCCCTATCTCTCACAAGCCACAGACAGACTGGAGTTCCTGTAAGGCCCCAAGAAATCCTAGCTTGGGTACCTGATCTGTGCACCAGTACCACAGGGCAAGGATGGACATCCCGAAGATGAGCCCAGGCCATGGAAGGTCTCCCTCGATGGGATCTCGGAAGATGTGGAAGGAGTCGGCCCTCGGGGTGTAGCATTTTTCATCAGCAGTGAAGTTTCCATCAGAAATTACAGTTGGAATGGCTTTCATGTACTTTTCCATGAAGGCATCGTACCCTCCCACTTCATGAAAAGCTGAAAGATATTGGTACAAAAATAAATATTCTGAAACCTCCAACTCTTCACAGTGGTTCCTATTTATGGCAGAACCCTCACTGCGTGATCTCAAACCAGTCACCTTTCCAACCTGGGTCTCAACTTTCTCAACCATAGAATGGGATTGTTGAGTCTTCCCAGCCTCCTCAGGGGCTACTATGAGGACTTGTAAAAGCGCTCCAGCTATAAACTTCCTTCCAAAAGGGCAGGTACTTTAATTACTAAAGGGAAGATCTCAGTTTGGGACCACACACGAAGACCTTGTTTTTTCTTTCACACCCTGCTATCAGCCATGGCTTCCAGATCTGGGCCCACGCCTAGAGATACTCAGACCTAGAGAAACACAGTGACCTTTGGGAACCCAGACACAGACCCACCACCCATAGTCCCAGTAGCGCAGTGGGACAGAGAATGGGGAAGGAGTATGAAATCCTACGCCTAGAGATACTCAGACCTAGAGAAACACAGTGACCTTTGGGAACCCAGACACAGACCCACCACCCAGCAGCGCAGTGGGACAGAGAATGGGGGAGGAGTCTGAAATCCTGCCACCTCTCAGCTGTGTGTCCTTGAATAGGTCAAAACCAAAGACAAGTTCTTGGGCAACAGAACAATAGCGGGACACACAGAGTATCTCATGCATCTAAAACATAGAATGCAATGTATACATTCCCGTAACAATACCCCTATACCTGGGGTTCCCAATCTTGTCTTTAGGATTTCTAGGAAAAGTAAATTTTTCAAAACATTGGGAGGACCAATGAGTAACCGATTTTGGAATTTTGCCTCATGAGGGCCATCAAAGGAAAGTAACCACCTCCTGTCAACAACTTATGAAGAAAAAAAGACACTTAACATCAAAATGTAAATAAGACATAATCTAAAATGGAAGGCACAACACTGGAATAGCTTTAGTTTGGGTGTTGAGCCATATCATTCTCTGTCCGGATTCTCTGCAGACAGAGCACCAAGTTATCACAAGCCCATACCGGCCAGACTACCAAGAGAAGGCAGTAGGAAGTCCAAGTGTTCTCTGAGCCACCCCAACCTGATTCCTCAGGGATGGTGAAGCTGCCCCTGTGTACCCACACTAATGGCCAGTCTGGGTTGGGCCACTCCCATGGGGAGGGCAGAGTGTGGTCAGCTCACTACCTGAGCTAACAGGTAGAGGCCAAATTGCTTTTCTCTTCTTGGGGTGCAGTTGCTCTCTCTCTGTTCCCACTTCCTCAGCCTGCCCAGCCCACTTACCAAACCCAGTCAGGATGATAGAGCCCACCAGCATGATCGCCGTCTGCAAGGTGTCCGTGTAGATCACAGCCGCCAGGCCCCCTAGGCAGGCAAGAAGACCGCGCATCTGACTTCATGTGGAGGGTGACCCATCTGCCTGCTTCTTTTCCCCGCCCTCCACTGTCCACCTTTTGCACATGTTCGGAGAACTCCCCTTAGTTGCCCACCTGCCTTTCCTTCCTTCCCTCCCCAGTCCTGTGCAATATTCCGCTATTCAGCCTATCCTCACACCTCCACTTTTCATACACATGCTTGCAAAGCAGAGAAAGGAGAACGTTTCTCCTCAGCTGAAGGGGAAGAGCCTGATGGGACTCTTTTAAGCCAGAAGATGGTTCCTCTAAGGTCGGAGGAAGCACATTCCACTAAGAGGGCGAGGAAGAGCTGAGAACTACCATGGACGTGTCTGAGGATGTTATCACATCGGCACTTCCTAAGGGTCACTTCTATGACCGCTGTTTCTTTTCTCAGACATCTAAGTGGTATCTTGTTCTCCAAAGCTGTGGGGCTCCAGCTGGGCTTCACATCTTGCGGCTGATCCTCCCCCACCTCGACTAGGCAAAGTAGCACCTCTACAGAGGAGTCCCCCAATTATTCATCCGCCAGCTACTCCAGCCACCTCTTGAGCCTAAAACCTCTTTATGTGTGTCTCTCCCTTCCTTCCTCCCTTCCTCCCTACCGTGGCTCCCAGTCCCTGTCACATCAAATCCAAGGTCTCTGTCTGGCATCAAGGCTCCTGTACTGTGACCTTATTTGAACTATCAAGCCTTATGGCCCACAACAAGCCGCCTCCTGCTGGGCACATCCCCGCTGGGCACATCTGCCTGTTCACCCTGCTTCCACCCCATGCCGTGCCCATTCCTCCCTCCGTTCCCTGCTGTCACTTATTCCTGCACCTGGCACTGCCTGATTCTCCCAGTGTAGACGAACCATCTCCACCACCTGAAGAGACAAGCTCTACCCCACCTCCTGGTGACTCCAACCAGCACTAGAGCTTTCTGAGGTCACTTGTATGACTCGCAGGGTCTGTGAGTGAGGACCACGCAAACACCCCATCTCCAACTGTTTCCTGGGTGGAGAGGAAAAACCATGTCCCTTACTTCTTTTTATCCTTCACAAGTGCCTAACCCTGAGCTAGGTTTGAGCTGCTGGTCATTCAAATGGACTCACCTGTGATTGTATAAAGGGCAGTGATGGCTAATAAGATAAAGATGGCCAGGTATAGATTCAGGCCCAAGGCTAGATTGATGAATATGGCCCCAGAGAAGATATCTGCCTGCAAGGAGAGGAGAGGCAGAGTTAGGAGTGAGCGAGGCCAGCTGGCCTCAGGGTTCATGTTCTCTCTACTCCTGAGTTTTCAAACTAGCTTTATTCCAGATGTAAAAGTTGTCAGCATCTCAGTCAATCCATAGCCTCGTGGTTAAGGGAGCCAGAGCCCATATGGCCAACTGTGCGGTTTGAATCTCAGACCCTGTGGCTTGAGAATCACAGGTCAGTGCTGCAGTGCCGAGACTCAGTGCGATGAACGGAAAGCCAAATGCCACACGGCCAACCTCATTTCATCTTCTGGTCTCAGTGGCTTAAAAACCACATCAGGTGCATGTATTGTACATGCCTAAAACCGGACATGGAGAAATGGAGATTATGTTATGACCCTGCCCCACTTGGAGGGCAGGTTTTCTTCCTCCCTCCCTACCCTATCTCTCTCTGGAAAGTTCACGAACTCTTTGGCAATTTAAAGAAAATGTTGTCAGAATCAAAATGGAGTCACTTGTGTCTACTTATGTTAAACCCTGACTGAATCAAGCTGGGGAAGGCCATGCAGAGGGCAGCTCCCATTCTAGAATACCTGATAGTGAGAACTATCACAAGGATTCTGCCACACCACACCTGTGTGCAAAGACCACTGTAACCTGCACATGGGCTGGAACCTCTACAAGGACACCTGTCCAGACGCCTCATTATTGGTCCTCTTAGCCAAGGGTACTTGTCCCCAAACAACTTCTGTAATCCTTCCTCCTGTTTCTGTCGAAAACCTCTTACTTCCCGTACCTCCCCGCATGTAGCAGCAGTTTACTATGGCCAGTGTATTGGGCATTGCAGTGCCTATTCCTGAATAAATATGATTTTTCAAAGATAATCTTTCTCCCTGGCTCTTGTTTAGGGCTTGACAAAGATAATAGATGGCAGGTATCCATGAGAAAAAGAAATACATAGTTGGGATCCAGCAGGTAGTGTGGTGGTTAAGGCACTAAACACTCTCACATGACCAACCATGGTTCCAGTCCCGGACCTGGTGGCTTGCTTTCTCACTTTCTTTCTCTCTCTCTCTATCTCTCTCATCAAATTAAAATAAATTATGAATAAATAAAATAAAATAATTTTTAAAAAGCTTAGAAAAACAAAGAAATGTGTAGTCAAAGAGGTCTATAAAATGCTGGATTAAACAAAGTTAAGACAGCTTCTTGGAGCCTGTAATACAGATCATGTACTGTGAATGTCTGTGATGGGGACACGGTGCACAATACTTTACAAACTCATTTAACTGTGGAACTGTTTTTGCAAAGGAACAACTACTAACACTTTGAGATTCCTCTCAACCCACTTGTAGACTGTTGCTCTAAGCTATTATCCATAATTTATACCTCAGAATATGTAGGTTTATCCTGTCCCCAAAGTCTTATTACTAGAGAGTTCATGACTGAGAAACCCCACCCCCAAACCATAGCAGAGTGAAAGAGAGAGAGAAAGGGGAAGTGAGAAATCACCCCCTAAAGGGGATAGCCCTGCCACAGTGCCTTCTCCTCCATTCTCCTCTCAGGATTTCGGGCACACACGTACATGCCTGGCATGATTTTCAAGCCACTGGGTCCAGGACTCCAACCGCACAGTTGGCCATGTAGGATCCAACACTTTACTCTCTGTGCCACCTGCTGGCCCAGATGGAGTTCATCTTTTGTTGTTGTTAAAGTTTACTTATTTATTTCTTCCATAAGCAAGAGTGACAGATAGAGACAGAGAAACAGCATCCCCGGCGGGATTTTGATGCATGTGGAAAAGACCTACAGCTGAAGAAAGCATTCCCTCCAAGTCTGGGACTGGGTCCATCTTACCCTCTGCAGTGACTCAAGAAGAAAAAAGAGTCCCTTACTTTACTCTCCCTATAGGTAAATGGTTGCTCTTTCCAGACTCTGCCTACTGGACCACTAGAAATGTTGATAAATATTCATAATGCTGGTTCCTCCCCTCTCATGCGGTTACATAGTTACCTAAATTAAAGGGGCCTTACTCTTCGATTACAGTGGAATGCTGGTAAGTGCACACACTTTTCTTAAAGAATTATTTTTATTTATTTTTATTTATTCATTCATTTTGTTTTAATTTGACCAGGATGAGACAGAGAGAGAGAGAGAGAGAGGAAAAGTGAGAAAGCAAACTGCCAGGTCCAGTACTTGAACCGTGGTCAGCCATGTGGGAGTGTCCAGCGCCTTAACCACCATGCCACCTGCTGGTCCCAAGAGCACACACTTCTGATTTGGTGAATTAACAAATAAGCATAAATGAGTCAGGGAGAAGAAAAAAAAAAGAGTCCAAGGTTGCTACTGCCTTAAAAAACGCCCTTGACTAATTTATTTCCAGAGTAGTTAATTTTTAATGCTTTATGACAACATGCCAGAGTAGACTGTGATACCCTCATTAATATTTGCCTTGTTGTCATCAGTCACAAATAACTCCTAAGATAATGCTATACACGAGATCCATAAGGACTGCTGGGAAGTGTTAGGCTAACAGAAATGTCTGTTTCCACCTAATAGTACAGATAAAGAATTCTAAGAAAACCTCCCTGGTGAACTGAAACAACCCAGGACAAATTCTTCCTCCCATGAGTCATTCCTAACTTTAAGTGTGAATTCTGCCCTTGGAACCCAAAGGCCAATGGGAGCGCCTGGGGATACCTCAGCTCAGTGCACGTGGGTGATTCCACCCAAGCAAACTCACTTTAGCCTGAGTGCCCTGACATTAGTCCTTGGTTCTCCTGGCTGCCCAAACTTTTATTGCTTTTCTAGGGGTTTATTTTTGGTTTTTCCCCCTCATATCCAGGTAATTGTAGTTTACTGAGGGCTATCAGATACATGCATTATTTAAATCCTCATAACAATATTGAAAAGTAAGGCACCTCCTCTCTAAAATATCTTCTGCAAAGGGTGGGGTCTTTTTTAACCAAAAATGTATTTTTCATTTGCTTTTGAAATGAGATAAAAATTGTAACTAAGATAAAGTAAGTTACCTGTGTAGTTTTAAAACAAATAGAAGTTATGCATTGAAAGTAAAAGTAACCCCCGTACCATCACTCTGCCTGAAGGTGAACACCATTGAGAGCTTTTCTGTCTGCCAGAGGAGTTTTAAATAGTTTATTGGAAATTCTGCTCCAATAGTTATAACCTAGAGGGACCAGATGGTGGCACAGAAGTGAATTGTGGTGCTCTATAAGGTTGACCCAGATGGGAAGGTTGCTGGTTCATGTCCCAAGACCTCCCTTCAGCACGTTAGGCATGCATGTACCCTTGATCCAGCCTGGTTGATACTGAGGTGGATCATGGCATTATAACAGAGGCAGGGGGAGGATGCTGTATTTCTTTGTCTCTGTCTCTTTGTCTCTCCCACTCATGGAATAAATAAACTTTTAAAGATCGTTATGTCCCATAACCCCTAGAATTGACAATTAGCAAGATGGAAACTGAAAAAAAAAAATAGAGGAGAAAGACAACATAGCAGTGTGCATATTCTGATTGCCACTCTATAAAAGAATTCTATGACATGATTAAGACCAACATATAAAAATGTTGCTATTAGAGTCACAAGATCTTGGGTGCTTCCCCCTTCCCAAGAGTTCTTTAAATGCCATTGTTAGATTTTCTTAAAGTTTGAAAGGTAGAGGAAGCAGAAATTTTAAAACATAATTATGTTCTCCGGGGACATATGGGTATACACATATATGTAGCAAAAATTTATAAAAGAACATAGACTAGAAGAATGCATACCAAGTTTAAGAGAACATTTACCTTTCAGGAAGGAGGGAAATGCCATGGGGGGGGGGGGGCAGGCGGTTACAGGTAAGCCTTTGCTTATATCTGGAATGTCTTATTTCTTTTTTAAAAATGGCACATTGTTTAGATTAATAAAATATGAGTGGTAGACATAAAGGTATTTTCATTGGGAATGCTCCACCAACTTTGATATAAAAAAATATATATACCTTTGTTTCACCCCTCATCCCCAATTTTTCCTTCCCTAAACAATTGTTAGAGAAAGAAAGTGGGGGGGGAGAAAAGGGAAGGAGGAAGACGAAAAGGAAGAAAGGAGAAAGGAAGGGGAAGGAGAATGGAAAGGGGAGGAGGAAGGGGAAGCAAAGAGGAGGAAAAGAAGGAAAGGGAAGGGGGACGTGAAAGGGAAGATAAGGGAAGAGGAGGGGAAAAGAAAGATAAGGGAAGAAAAAGGGAAAAGAAAAGGAAGGGAAGAGGAGTTGGGAAGGAAAGAGGAGGGAAGGGGAAAGTGGAAGGAAAGGGGAAAAGAAAGGGAAGGGGAGGGGAGGGGAGGGGAGGGGAGGGGGAGGAGAGAGAACTTTCCTAATGTTGCTAAGCCGAACCAACTTGAAGTGAAATAGAAAATTCGGGACTGGACAGTGACAGCAGTAAAACATGAAGTTCTGCAAGGCTGACCCACATGGGAAGTTTCCAGGTTTGCTTCTGGAGACCTCCCTAAGTATTCAGCCTATGATCTGAGGCTGACTGAGACTGGGGGAGGATCACAGCACCATGACCCTGTTAGGGGATCTGTGTGTGTCTCAAAAGAAAGAAAGAAAGAAATGTTAAGATTTTTTGGTGCTCTGGACCAGGGATTGACAAACTTTTTCTAGAAATGGCCAGGTAGAAAATGCTTCAGGCTTTGCAAGCCATATGGTCTCCGTGGAATTCCACCATTACAGCCAGAGACCACAAAACAAACAGGCTTGGTCATATCCCAATACAATGATTTACAAAAACAGCACGTTAGGTTTCGCCCAAGGGCTTTGTTCCCATCACTTTGAAAGTCTGGCTAAACAAAGTCCATAGGATTCCTGGAAGGGGCCAGCAGGTGGCACAGCAGTGAAGGCACTGGATCTCACAAGGCCAAGTGAATGGTCTGAGTCCCAGACCTGATGGCTTGAAAAACACACTGGGTATGTGTTGTGTGCATGCCCCAAATCCCAAGACAAGACTAGAGAAGAGATTGTAAGTGGCTGTCTCCCCTGGAGGAGTGATTTCTCACTTTCCCTCTCTCTCCTTCTGTCTGTCTCTCTCTGGGAAGTACACACACCCTTCAGCAAAAACTCAAAAAAGAAGAAGGAGAAGGATTCATGAAGAATAAAAATTCAGCACCAAGTCCTCCTAAAAAGTTTTGAGTTTCTAACTGTGAGCCTTGGATAGGCTGCCTCCCATTAGCTCTCATGTTATGAAATCCTGTGATTTTATACATGTGTGTTTGCTGCCCATTCTGGTCCTAGCCAAAATGCATCTGAGAACCCAATAAATCCTGCCTGGCAATGAGATTTCAGAAGAAGTCCCATTCCTCTTATTTTTCTTTCCCTTTACAAAAAACGAATGCGCCAGGTAATAAGCATTCAAACCTTAACCTAAGGCCAAAGCTCTTACTTCACCCAAGAATCCTAACTAGATAGTAGAGTTGATGTAAACATTTATTGCAGTTGTGATCTGTGATCATATCTCCAAGAAATACAAATAGAGACATTCGATCATCACATGTAATTCATAAAATCTGAGGCTTTATCTCAAATGATAATGCACGTTTATGTAAGATACACAATGCCTGGAAATTTCACAGAACAGAATGTTTCTCGGAGTTTAATAAGGCAGAGCGCTCAAGGGAGTCAATAAAATTCAGGAGTTAATGGAAAGACAATCAATTCTGGGGCTCAGTGCCCAAAAGGACATGACCACAAGATGGCAGCCACAGCCAAGGCTCCAGTGGCTGGGGCCCCACTGGCCACTGCCCCACAGGGGGCCAGCCACAGCCAAGGCTCCAGTGGCTGCTGCTCAATGGCCAACGCTACATCTCAGCCGCGCACTTGCACTGCTCTTTGCTCTTTTGCTCCCATCCATTACACACCACCAGGTCGCTACTTTCTCCCCAAGCCTTTCTAGAAGGTCCTTGGTTGTTTCCTGTATGAACATGGATCTCACAAGACCATCCCTCCTTTTTTTGTCACCCAGCACAAACCATCCTTGCCTATACACAAACAAATTGAATAGTATTTGTGTGCAATATAAATGCCTCATTACCATGCTTTGTTAACTAATGTTTCTGTACTTTTGTCCATGAGCTCAGCACGCCTGTGTATTTCGATGTGAGTGTCCAGTGGATAGAGTTATCAGTGTAATCTTTTGTAAAATGCAATGCTCTGAGAACCATGGTGAATTGTAAGCCAATAAACTTTACAAAGACAAATCCTTACCTGTCTGCATCCCTCCCAACCCCACTGCCTGCATAGATGTCTTCCTTCAGATCTTTCACACACCCAGAGTGCAGCTGATGTTTTCTCCTCACAGTCTCTCAGTCTTACTCTCAGCAACTCGCTTACATGGTGGGGTTCATTTGACTGGCTCTCCTCATTTTTCTCTGGGTTGGGCCAGCAGGTGGCATGGTGGCAGCTGGATCCCACATGGCTGACAGCATGGTTCAAGTCCTGGACTCTGTGACTTGAAAACATGTTGGGCACATGCAAATCCTGAGGAAGAATGGGGAGGGGATTGTGGTTGGCCATGCCCCTCAGGGGATACTTGGGGATACTTTCTCACTTTCCTTCTCTCTCTCTCTCTCTCTCTCTCTCTCTCTCTGCTAAGTGCACGTCCTATAGCAAATTTTTAAGATAATTTTTATTTTCCTTGTGTCTTGAATTTTAATCTGTTCTGTACTGGAGGAACGGAAGACTTAGAAGGCAGAGGGAATCTACTGTCAAAAGGTTTGGATTCAGTGTCAGGAAACCTGTTCCTCATTATGGCTCTGCAGCAGTTTAACCTCCAAAAGGCCCTTTCCATCCCTGGGTTTTATTTCTTCCATCTATAACATGAAAGCATAAGATATAGAACTAGATGATCCATCCAGTTCTTTTCTTTTTTTCATTTTTTTTATAGAATGCTTCATGGATTTGAGTGTCATCCTTGCGCAGGGACCATGCTAACCTTCTCTGTATCATTCCAATTTTAGTATGTGTGCTGCCGAAGTGAGCACATCCAGTTCTGTCATTCTATGACTTTATTCCACCCAAGCACAGTGGAAAACTGTGAGCAGAGCATAGACTTTGGGACTACAGAGACCTGATTCCAAACTTGACTTTGCCATTTACTAGCCGTGCAATTTTGGGCAAACTATCTAACACCTCTGAGACTCAGATTTCTCTTCCATGAAGCAGGAAGTGCAGTAGAAATCTCCATCCATGCAGTACTCTTGTGAGAACTAGAGCTGGTCTAAAAAAAGCCCCTATTGAAGAGTAAGTGAAGAGATTGTCACTAAATACAAGAGGTCTTCCAAAAGTACATGCAAAATACATATTATATATTTTTAAACTATACATGCATTACAATTTTTTCACCAAAATACTCATACTTTAATTTCATTTTCCATAAATTTTTTGGAGTACCCTTGTCAAGGAGGGCTGTCATTCTACCTACACATTTGTTAAGAGATTGCTGACCTTTGGAAATTGGCGGAACAATTATGGCATTGCTCAGTGTTTCTAGTAAAAAGCCCTAGAAATCACACAGAAAAGGAGCAGCCTACATCATGTAAACTTTTTAAAAAGTTTTTAGTAAAAGCTGACTGCTGGAGGATGTACCTTATCAGGATCTGAGTTAAAGGTGGATACCCCTCAATTACCTGCAGACTCCTAAGTCCAAGGAGGTTTAATCAGTAACCTGAAAAATAGGTGAGGTGATAGAGAAGGCAGGGAGAGAGGTTGGGTACTCACTTCGTTTATTTATATGACTACCCCTATACCAGCTCTAGGGCAAAGATTGCCCCTTTCCATGGCAACTGCAGTCAACAGACTTTCACTGGTTTGAACTGTGGACTTGGAGAATGCCTGTCTTTTAGAAAGAGAAGCCAGTGCCATTCTCTAGGTGCTCATTAGGAGTTACCACCTCGCAACCTGAACCAAAGAGCTGTCCCGTCCCCGTCCTGTCACTGGCATTTCTTTTCTCTTCTTAGATAAGTGCCCTTCTCGTGCTCAGGAAGAGAAACCCAGTTTCTATTTATTTGGCCCTCCCAGCACTCCCCAGCTCAGGTTCTGAACACTAGTCTCTAATAATAAGACTAAAAATCCCAGGGTTTCCATCTTGTACTAAAAACTAACCCTGAGGGAAGGGAGGAGAAAGTGAAAAAGACAGAATTATCACATAGTAGAGGAAACACAAAGGTGCAGATCAAAGACAGTAGCAATGATAGTTAGGAAGCTACACAAGGAGGGAGTACTAGTCCTTGGTGTCAGTCACAACTCCAAGACAAAACTCTGTCAGCCTTATCAATGAGAACATGTTTTCATTGAGTTGTGTGCAGTCTTATGTGCAACACCATTTAATGAGAAGATAGTAGCCTCTCTAACAAATAGTTCTGGAAGAACTATATATCCCCATACAAAATAATAACGTTTAATCCCTACCTCACACCATGCACAAAAGTTAACTGAAAATGGATCAAAGCCCTAAATGTCAGAGCTAAAATTACAAAACAGTTTAAGAGAGCATGTGGGAGCACACAAGAAGTCTTTAAAAAGTTTATTAAAAATGCATATTATTAAAAAACTATGCATGTTGGGAACCAGCAGTTAGCATAATGGCTATATCGCTGGACTCCCACATAGTCGACCGCAGTTCGCGTCCCAAACCCAGTGACTTGAAACTCACGCCGGACACGTGTGCGTGCGTGCCCAAGATCCCAAGAGGAGAATGGAGGAGAAGGGATTGTGGCGTGGCTATCCCCCATGGGGGGTGATTTCTCGCTTTCTGTCTCTATGTCTCTCTCTGTCTGTCTGGTGAGCACATGCGCCCTATAGCAGAAAAACCTCTCCAAAAAAAAAAAATCTATGCATGTTTTTCAGTTTTTTGCACCAAAATAAACTCATATTTTAATTACATTTTCCACAAAAATTTTTAAGCAAAAAAGAAAAAAACCTGCTGGACAAAAGTGAAAGAAGATAAATGAGTTAAAAATGGAAACTTAAAGCCAAATGATCAGTATTAGATCATGAATATTCATTATAGTAATCTATCTCAGCTTATGTACAGAGGATTTCAAAATGTTCATGGAAAAGTGGAATTAAAATATTGGTTTAGGGGCCAGTAGGTGCCATAGAGGTTAAGGCACTGGATCACACATGACCAACTGTGTGGTTCAAGTCCCAGAACTGGTGGCTTGAAAATCACACTATGTGTGCATGCATGCCCAAAATTCCAAGAGGAGACTAGAAGAGAAAGGATCGTGGCATGGCCATCCTACCTGAGGCTGATTTCTTACTTTCCCTCCCTCTCTCTCTCTGTTTCTCTCTGGAGAGCACACTCCATACAGCAAAAAATAAAAATAGCAATAAATAAAATATGAGTTTATTTTGGCACAAAAATTGTGAAATTCATGCAGTTTTTTCATAATACACACTTTTATTAACTTTTTAAAGATCCCTGTTATGTTGGAAATTTCATATCATAAAAAACTGCAAGTGTTATTTAATATTATTGTCTCAGCTTTAAGTAATCAGGAAAATAAAAGTACTAGCAACTGATTTTTTAGTACCCTACAAGATATAATAAAAGGCTCAGTTCTAATCCAACTCAGTTCTCAGCTAAGGTAGATCTTTTGCAAGATACTGAGACTAGGCCAATCTAAACTTCAGTGCTGGATAAGAGAGGACAAGAAAAGGAAAGAAAGCTGACCATAGACAAAGAAAACCCTTTGACAGAGCAATGAGGTTAAAGGGGAAAGCAGGAGCCACTCCACATGAGATTTCAGAAAACACTGTGTCTATACCCACTGCAACCCTGAGAGCCTCTCACAGTGCTGAGGGCTCTCAATTACCCATATTCATTATCATATTTTACATTTTAATAATATTTTATATTTTCACATAAATTCACTTGATCCTCACCAAAACTTAGTAAGTTAGGCAATGCAAGAATTAATATCCCCATATTACTGGTGAAGAAGCTAAGTTCTAGAAAGTTTATACCACTTGCCCCAAGTCACCTGCTGGTGAATAGTGGAACAGACCAGGTGCACAGCTTCCTACTCTATTGGAGAATCACTCTTCCAATGATTCTCCTAGGTAGTTTTCTTACCAAGGTGCTATTTTCTTTCTCCTGTTCCTTATCATTCACATTTTTCCACTGTAGTTTTAATCTTTATCAGACTGAAGGCCAACCAAAACACATATACAAACTTTTCTCTTTCCACCATCATTTAGGCCATCAGGGAATATCTCATACCTTCTGTAATTCTCTGAGTTTTTTGCTTTGCTTTGTTTTACCATCAAGAGGGATTGACTTGGGGCCAGAAGGTGGCACAGTGGTAGAATACAACTCTGTGAGTCTGGCCCACACAAGAGGGTTCCAGGTTCACATCTGGGGCCCTCCCTGAGTACACTGTGCACACATGTGCTCATGATCTGGAGCTGGCTGACGTTGGAAGTGGAGTGGATTGTAGGAACCCTGTTGGGTGTACTTGCTCTTGCTCCCCACCATACCCCCCCACACACACACACAGAAGGGAGTGAATCAGGAAAAGAAGGAGAGAAGAAGGGTGGAAGAAATAAGTGAGGGATTAACTTGAACACTTTGGAAGAAGAAAAAGAGAAAGAGAAATGGAAAACTTATTCCAGCTTTCCTTGAATCTTCTCTTTATTTTTTTAAGTTTATTTTTGTTTCTCAAAAGAGAGAGAGACAAGCATCCCCAACAGAGTTTTGTCACACTACAATGCCCTTGGGCACTATGTACCCAGTGTGTTTCAGGCTGACTTGGGATCTGAACCTGCAGTCGGCCATGTGGCTTACAGCACTGCAGATCGGTATGCTACCACCTGCGCCAAAGTAGCTGGGGTTCTGATCCATCATAACCTAATCATTTTTTTAACTGGCACCACAGTGTAGGCCAAAATGCTCCTTTGAACTCCATTGGCTCCTCGACATGTGAAATAGCACTTTACCCTCAGGAGCAAGAGAGTTTAAGGGGCCTGGTTAATAGAAACATATAGAGGTGCCTCCTGGTGGGGAAGCATGTACTGGACAGTGAGCATGGGTGGTTTCTGAAACAGCCAGTGCCCACCCTCGGGGGCAGTGAACTCACCGAGATCTTGGTGAAAATGTAGAGCAACACCGACAGAACAGAGAGGTACACCTGGATCCGCTTGCCTCCAAACCGCTTCCGCAGGTACTCTGGCATTGTCACCACCTACAAGAGATGCGAAAGAGGTCACTACCAGCCAGGGTAACCTGACAGCTGAGGGCAGGCAGAGCAATGGATGCCATTCTGGCCACAGAGCCACACAAATATGGTCAAGGATTCATAACCCTCGCCGGCCAGAGAAAGCTTCAAAACAGCCAGGTGGCCTCTGACCTTGAGCCATTTGCTCATTTTAACCCCACATGCCCTACCACGGAAGGAATAGCTAGGTGTTATCTTGGCATGTAGAAGCTGTCCAGTAAATGCCTGATTTTGAATGAACTTATGACTGGGCAGCTTAACCAAAGAGGCAAATCCTTATGCTGGAGAAGAGAAGGTAGACACATCTGAGATAGATAATAGATGGATAGATGATAGACAGATAGACATTCATTCCTATACAGTGCACCTACTGCAAGCAAGGCATCACAACAATGGCAGCATCGGGAACCAGCAGTTAGCGTAATGGCTATGTCGCTGGACTCCCACATAGTCGACCGCGGTTCGTGTCCCGGATCCGGTGGCTTAAAACTCACGCCGGGCACGTGTGCGTGCGTGCCCAAGATCCCGAGAGGAGAATGGAGGAGAAGGGATTGCGGCGTGACCATCCCCCCTGGGGGGTGATTTCTCGCTTTCTGTCTCTATGTCTCTCTCTGTCTGTCTGGCGAGCGCACGCGCCCTACAGTGAAAATCTCTCAAAAAAAACTCACAACAATGGCAGCATCTTTCCAGTGCGCCAGAGGAGTTGGCCAGGCTGGATGTGTGCTTCACCAAGCTCTGCTCACAAGCCGTGCCAAGAATTGTATCTGCAAGCTTGCCCAGCTGTTCTCTTTAGTTCCTTTCTGCAAAGTCCGATCATACTTCCTGTCTTGCTCCCTTACTCCTGAATCTGTGGTCTCCTGAGACCGGGCATGTATCACCAACAACCTCTGCACCTCCAGAAAATTTAGAGTCTGACCTGTCTTTCTCCCATATTGCCTTTAGCTCCTAATACATAGACTCACACATTGTAGGCGCTTGTTCTATCTCACTGAGCAGATGATGCTAAAGTCACCCTGGGTAAAAGGTCAGAGGGATGTTGTCAGGAGACAGAGAGAGATGAGTTTGGGAGTTGAGTACCAGCTGCATGCTCAGCAAACTAGGGCTAAATGAAGGGGAAATACACGTCTTTTTCTCAAGATGCTTCCATTCTAGGGACAGGGACTAGAGCCAATCATATACTAAGAGCAAGTGCAAACAGTGCAGTGCAAAGAACACACATGGAGTGAGGGGACATGATGCTTCAGAGGAGTCTGAATACAATGAGGTTGCTTAGGGGAGTTTCTTAGAGGGAACAGGAAGGAGCCTGGACTGAAAATAGCCATCGGTGGGGCCAGCAGATGGTGTAATGGTTACATCGCTGGGCTCCCATGTAGTCAACCACAGTTCGAGTCTTAGACCCGGTGGCTTAAAACTCACAACAAGCACATGTGCATGCATGCCCAAAATCCTGAGAGGAGAATGGAGAAGAAGGGAGTGAGACTTGGCCATCCCCTCTGGGGAGTGATTTCTCGCTTTTTGTCTCTCTGTCTCTCTCTGTCTGGCTGGCAAGTACATATGCCCTATAGTAAAAATCATTCTCTTAAAAAAAGAAAAAGAAAAGAGCCATTGGACCCACGCCAAGGCCCACTAGACTGTTTAATGCCCTTGCAGGCAATCAGGAACTTCAGAACTGGGAGCAAAAGCTGACTGACAGGTTTTCTTTTCTGTTTATCCCATAAAGATTCCTCTACCCTTCAAGAGGACCAAGCTTTAATATGTGTGTGTGTGTGTGTGTGTGTGTGTGTGTGT
>NW_006159701.1:6896055-6934612 GCF_000334495.1 Tupaia belangeri chinensis | reverse complement strand
TGGCCATCCCCTCTGGGGAGTGATTTCTCGCTTTTTGTCTCTCTGTCTCTCTCTGTCTGGCTGGCAAGTACATATGCCCTATAGTAAAAATCATTCTCTTAAAAAAAGAAAAAGAAAAGAGCCATTGGACCCACGCCAAGGCCCACTAGACTGTTTAATGCCCTTGCAGGCAATCAGGAACTTCAGAACTGGGAGCAAAAGCTGACTGACAGGTTTTCTTTTCTGTTTATCCCATAAAGATTCCTCTACCCTTCAAGAGGACCAAGCTTTAATGTGTGTGTGTGTGTGTGTGTGTGTGTGTGTGTGTGTATCTGCCAACAGTATACGGAATAATAAAGCAGGTACTTACCCCAGCCTTAATGTAAATGGGGACAAACAACCAGCCCAGCACAACCACGAAAACAAGGGCCTGAAACCAGAACAAGAGGTGGATTCAAACAAGAACCTTCGTCTACCCCACCACCTGGTGGGCTCCCCAGTTGCAGGAAAATCATCCAGCCTTTTCTCTTTATGGATCTCAGGACAACTCCTCAGGTGGCCATTAGAGGCAAGAGGAGGCCTTTCCACAGCCCATGGGAGTAGCAGGTGGGTGGCAGCAGAGGGCCACCCCGGAGCACGCCCACTAACATCAGAGCCCTGAGCCCCCAACACGGCACTGGATTTCCCTGGGTCTCTTTGTTAGTTTATAAGGCATAAAATGCCATTTGGAAAGCCTTAACATAATAATAGTAGTAGCAATCTGATAGTAAGCCTTTTCAAACCTCCCATGCAGCTGGAAGGATTCTGGGGACCTTGACTTTTTCACATTGCTGTCTTATCAGTGGTTTCCTCATTCTATTCTAGTGGGAGCAGAGCAGGACCCCGTGGCACCTCGAGCTCCTCGGAGTGAAGAGGCTGACTGCTCAGGCTCCTTCCAGCTCTGGGGCACAGAGTCTCTGGTCTTACTCACGTTAAATTCAAAGCCTCCAGTGGCGATGCCTGCAGCTGCTCCTGTCCCAGCCAGCCCCACGAAGTGGCCACTTCCAATGTTACTGGCAAAAAGAGAGGCCCCAATCTGTAGACACAAGACGAAGTCAAGTTAACGACTCTATTCTGGACCAGAACGCTCAGGGTGGGCCACAGAGAGAAGAGATATGGGAGGCAAGAGCAGAGGCAGACTGGAGTCTAGAGGACAGCTGGAGTCTGCCAAGGTAGCTGGATCAGAGAGCAAATGTGGAAGCTTGGGAAATAGTGAAGGTGGAAAGGAGAGGACTGGCAAAGAACAGTGGGCCATATGCCCAATCAGACCACCCGTGAGCTTGGTGCCCAGCGGTGAAGAAGACATGGGAAGCTCCACAGCCACCAGGTCTCCCGACACATCCCCTGTCGAGCTGTCTGCTCAGAGGCAGGGCCTGTGCCATTGATCTCTAGGTCCTTCATCATGTTTAGGCCTTGCCCAATACAGAATTTCAAGAATTTCTTGAAAGGAATCATTTAAAAGGAAGCCTCTAGGGTCAGAGAGTGACACAATGGAAAGGGAACTGGACCCACATAGGAAAGGTCCTGCGTTCGTGTCCCGGGATCTCCCTGAACACACCCATGTATTCCTGATCCCAGCTGGCTGAACCAGGGGTAGATCACAGTATGAATACCCTGTTGGGGGTCTCTCTCTCTCTCTCTCTTTCTCTGCCTCCGGGTGAGAGAGGACAATAGTGGTATAAGATGAAATAAGGTGGTATAAGATGAAATAAAGACCAGTGTAGAGATTTGGAGAATATTTTGGAAACAAAGTTGACAGGCTTTGTTGATGGATTACATTTGGGAAATGAAGGGAAAAGTAATCAAGGGTGACTCCTACCCTTGGGGCTTTAATAACTGAATGGATACCATTCATAAATGAGATACATGGCCACCAATGGTGTGGTGGTTAGGGTAGCTGGATCCCATATGGCTGACTACATGGTTCAAATCCCAGGTCCAGCAACTCAAAAAATAGGCCAGGTTGCATGTGTGTGCATGCCCAAAATCCCAAGAGGAGAATGGAGGAGAAGAGATTAAGGCATGTCATTCCCATTGGGGATGCTTTCTCATTCCCCCTTCCCTGTCTTGTGGTCTTTCTCTGGTGAGCACATGTGCCCTATAGAAAAATTTAAAAATAATCATAAAAAAGGAGATACATGCATATTACATAATGATCAAATCAGGATAATTAGGATATTCATCACCTTACACATTTGTCATTTCTTTGTGATGAGAACATTCAAAACCTCTGTTCTACGTATTTTGAAATATACAATACACTATTGTTAACTCTAACGATCATATTTAATAGAACACCAAAATTTATCTAAACATCACATTGTATTTCATAAATATGTGCAATTATTATGCTGGTCATAAATAAAATTTTAAAAGAAGAGAAAAGGAGCTATTCATAGACATCTACCTCTTTCTGCTCAAAACTTGATGGGAATCACAGTCCATTTTTAATCAATATTTTCTTTTGCAAGTGGCCCACCTGCTCTGACTCATTATCTTTCCATTTATCACCTCTCACTTAATAAATTATTAAGCCTAATGCTGTACTATTAGGGAAATAATTATAAGAAATCATTAACTGCATTAGATTAATCATAAATTCAAGAAGTTCTTGCCGATATCCACCCAAGTGGGAGAAACATTTAATTTTTTTTAAAGATTTTTGACACAGGGCACGTACACTCATTGAGAGAGACAGAAAGAGACAATGAGAAGGAAAGTGAAAAACCACTCCCCCAATGGGGATGGTCATGCAGTAATCCCTTCTCCTCCATCCTCCTCCTGGGATTTTGGGCACTCATGCACACAGCTGGCATGATTTTCAAGCCACCAGGTCTAGGATTTGAACTGTGGTTAGCTATGTGAGAGTCCATACCACCTGCTGGCCTGACATTGAACTTTAAATAGACTCAGGCTGTCCTGACGTTTCATCCTCACCATCTGAGAAGGGGGCAGAATGGAGCCAGGGGTACCAGAACATCCTGTGCCCAGTTCAGTTCATTTCTAGCAGGGGTACCACCTTGGCCTCATTCTAAGCTCCCTCCCACTCTTTTTTTTTTCTTTTAAACAGATTTCTGCTCTAAGGTGTGTGTGTGCTCCCTATAGAGACAGAGAGAGACAGAGAGAGACAGAAAGTGAAAAATCATCCCCCAAAGGGGATGGTCACACCACAATCCCTTCTCCTCCATTCTTCTCTTAGGATTTTGGGCACACATGCGCATGTGCCCAGCATGATTTTCAAGTCACTGGGTCAGGATTCAAACTATGATTGGCCATGTGAGAGTCCAGCGCCTTAACCACTATACCACCTGCTAGTCCCCTAAGCTCCCTCTATTTACACCATGACTTACACTTAATCACGAATACCCTGACTCTGCCTTCACAATGTCACAAGCATCAAGCATTTCTCTATCATCTTCATGCTGTCTATCATTATCTCTCAATAGGCTTCTAGATGATCCCTAGTCTCTCCCTCTTTTCAGTAACCTTCTCCACCTACCTGGCCTGTTACCTCCCCAAAGCACAGCTATGATCATTTCACTGTTCTATTCAGAGACCTTCCCAGACATCTAAAAGGCCTGCCCTGGTTTTTCTGACAGCTCTAAGCTTAAAGATATAGTCCTAGGAATTAAGCGAAATTTCAAGATAAAATTTACTTCAATGCAATGGCAGCATGAGCTTAAAAAATTAAGTTTCTCACTCCCCCTTCCCTGTCTTCCTTGACCTTCTTCTGTCTGGGTGAGCACAGTGTCTATGAGCCTTTCTCTTCTTTCGTGACATAGTTGTGCAGGAGTCAAATGAGATGGTGAATGAGTAATGACTGGCATTCAGTTGGCCTTCAGAAAGTGTCCTTTCTCTCCCAACTCATCCCGACAGGACAATTACTTCACCCTCAGAGTCAATTCACAAGAGTTACAATGGGTACTGTATTGGGTTGAATTGTATCCTCCCTAAAAAAATTCATATGCTGAAGCCCTAACTCCCAATGTGGCTATATTTGGAGATGGGGCCTTTAGGAAAATGAGATAATAAATCGGATAGAACTGGTATCCTTATACAAAGAGGAAGTGGGTCATATAGCGGTGTTGTGGTAACACAACTAGACCCACATGGGAAGGTCTTTATCTCTCTGTGCACACAGAGAAGAGACCGTATGAGGACACACTAAGAAGACAGCCATCTACAAGCCAGGAAGAGAGGCCTCATCAGAAACCAACCCTGACAGCACCTTAATTTGAGAGACTTCCAGCCTCCAAAACTGTAATAAAATAAATTGGTTAAGCACCCAGCCTGTGTTATTGTGTCAAAGCAGCCTGAGAAGACTAAGACAGACGCCATCACTTTATCTACATTCCCCAGCCAGGTTTCCATGCTGCCCTTCCCTCACTACAGCTCAGTAACAAAGCCTTCATCACAAGGTTTCCCAAACTCTCTCTGTTCACTGTTCACCCACGTTTGTGCCCATTTCAGAATCACGCCTTACGTAGGGAGTGACACGGTGACGTGAATCATCATGTCCTTCTCTGTAATTTCCTCCCACATTCCTTTTGAATTCTGGATTTTAGACTCTATCTAATATTTCTCCAGCTTGACCTTGCATCAGACTCTCCTCTTTCCACACTCTCCTCATCCCCTCATGGGGCTCAAAACGCCATTACAAGTCTTTAGGCAGGTTTGCTGCCACTTTGCAGGACGAGAAAACCCAAGGTTGCTATCATGGTAATTGGGGAAATAGCCAAAAGGCAAGGAATTCATGATCACATTTTACTATGTAAATTTCCTATCTCGGAAGTTTGACAAGAAAAAGAGATACATGGAGAAAGGATAAGATCTTGCAGGTCTTGTGTGCCCTCTGCAACACCTCCCAAGTGGTGGTCAGCTTCTGTAGGCTTACCTCCAGGGACAGAGAGCTCCTGGTCTTCCAAGGCAGTTGAGTGCACGATGGAACAACTTAGTTAAAAATTCTTCTTTGCTTTGACCTGAAATCTATTCCCTTAACCCTACTTCCACCATCTAGGGCGAGGGAATATTATGCAGCCATTACCATTATAGCTTTAAAGAATTTATTAGGATACTGTGGAAGTGCTAATGACAAAAATGTCAAACAAAGGTTGGGTCCATACTGCATTCTATTGCACTGCTCAAAAGAAACCAGATCCCATATGATGACAGTTGTTTGAATCCCAGGCTTAGTCAGCCTGAGGCATAGCAGGTACATGTGTGTACTCAAAGCTCGAACTGACTGGAGGACTAGAAGAAGAGGATTACACTGTGATCAGACGAGTCCAGCAGGTGTTCTCTCTCTCTCTCTCTCTCTCTCTCTCTCATGCATATTCATACACTCTATCATAAATAAAGAAAAAAACTACTTTTTTAAAAAGTCAGCAAAAATAAAATATACCTACCTATATACTATGTGATCCCCCAAAATGTTTACATACGTGTGTGCACATAAAATAATGGAAATATATCCAAATTTAACAGCGGTTATATTTGGAAAAGAAAAAGATGCATGCATTTTCGGGTTAATTTTTTAAATTCTTTCCCTGTGATGAGTTTGTGGAATTTTGTAATCTGAACACAACTTTTTAAAACCTTTAACCACAAAGGACAATTCCAGAGCTGTCTCCAATTCTGGCAGAGCCTGAGGACCGAGAATAAAGCAGGCAGGGAAGCATGTGTTTATTTGGAGGAGGGGTACAGAAAAAGACATGAAAATGTCATTGAACGCTAACTACAATAATGCTTTATGTGACAGAAAAAAGAGAATAGACATCATAAGGTAGCTCCTCCGATATTAGAGCTGAAATTACCTCAGAAATGATGAAGGTCAACCTTGTTATTTTCAAATGAAAAGAAAATTATGGCCCAGCGGAAGACAGTGATTTGAGTGTGTACATTAATTTTATCTTATTTCCATACCCTGAAGAAAGTCAGAGAATGCAGGCACACTCAGGACCACTAACCGAGGAGTCAAGAATTGCCCAAGGCAGTGGGCGATGGATAGGTGTGTGTCATCTTGGCCCCACACTCAGAGGAAGCCAAAGGATTGGAAAAAGGACCCGATATCAGTAATCACGCTTGACAGCACAACTCAATGGCATGGACACCTCTTTGCCGCCCTCATTCTAAGCTCACTGGAGCCTTCTGACTCGGTTCTAATCTTGGCTTTTCCACAGAAAACTAGACAACCTTGTGCCCATCGCTTTACTGCTTGGAGTCTCAGTTTCTTCCACTGTAAACCGAGGATAAGAATCCCTCTCGGCCTACCCCCACAAAGTTAGTATGTTATTATCAGGCTGACAAGAGGTGATCAATGTGAAAGGAAAAAAAAAAAAACTTTTAAGAGAGTTTTCGCCTCACAGAGGCATGCTATTCTGATCATTATTTTATGTGCAGCCTATGTTTTTATGGAGTGCTCTGAATTTCCTGAAAGAGAGAGAGTGGTAGTTTCTCCTTTGAGAGAACAAGATCATCCTAACTCAAATGAAAAGTGTACTCGGCTAATTTAAAGGACCGTGGAATATCCAGAATGTTCAAACTCTATTCTCTTCTTTTGCCTTCTCCTTTAAGAGATATCAGAAGGTCTCAGGGGCTCCTCTCCATCCTGTCTCTGAACTGTCTAGACACCTCCATTGGGTTATCCTCTGACAGTTGTTCTCAAACTTTCACATTCCTCAGAGTATAAGATACCCAGTTCTCCCTGAGAATGCTGGGCACACACACACCCATGATCCAGGCTGGATGAAGCTGGGGGTAGGTCATGGTGTCAAGATTCTGTCAGGAATGTTCTTTCTCTCTATCCCTGTCTCTCTCATGTAATAAATAATTTTTTAAAAAACACATAGATTTAAATAATTTTTTAAAAAAACATAGATTGCTGAGTCCCATCCCCTAGAAGTTTTGATTCAGTCCGTCTGGGAGCTGGAAATTTTGAATTTCTAACAAGAGCCCTGGTCTTGCTGATGCTGCTGGTCTGAGTATCACACTTGGAGAGCCACATCCTGGGAGATGACAAAAGGACAGAGGAACACTAATTTTTATACTGTCTCTTTAGGGCCAAGTACTAGACCATATCATTGGCTCTATCTTATTTAATCCCCACAACAGGGCATTAAAAGTGGGCATTATTCTTATTTAAGGATCAGAGAGTGAAATGACTTGTCCAAGATCCCACAGCAAAAGCTGACAAAATCCAGGAACCATAAGAAGAGGCCACAGCACCACACTGACCCCCTCACTCCCCAAGCATTCTCTTCCAGATTTCCCTAAAGGGGCACAGTAGGGCAAGACCCTCCTACCCACCTCACTGTAAGCTCGGTAACAGCCTGTGCTCATCTGTCTCAAGTGTTATTCCAGATTCCTCCTTCCACTTCCTAGGAACTGGCCTTTAATATTGATGCGTGTCTCCCTGAGTAAGCTCTCTTTTCACGGGGGAAGTTTGGAAAGGTTTAATCTTTGATCTTTGCCATCTCTCAGGGCTCGTACTTCCTGGATTGGGACAGAACATAAGGTGGGGCTCACATATTCAGAATATTTTATTTCTAAGACTCTGGTAAATATTTAGATGCAGGCCTTGCTCCAGGGTCATCTTAATCTCTGTTTACTCTACGTCAGCTCATGTCCCCATGGACAATGGTTGTCATTCATTACCTGTCTTTCAGGAACATCTCTCCTTGCCCAGAGAACCAAAGGGGCAAGAAATCAGGAAACCACTGCCAATGTGGGCATTTTCCCACTAGTTTTTGGCACAAAACACGGGTGAGGTCTTCTGTTGGCACTTAGAGGTCAAGAAGGCTAGAGACCAACCCACCTGTCAATCCTGATGGATCTGTCTTAAAATCAGAAACGTTGAGTCCCTCACTGAAAGGGCCCGATCTCTCTCTCACAGTGACCTCCTTGCAGTCCTCAAATAACCTCAGGGCCTCTGGCCATTCTGTTCCTTTTGTTTGGGTGGCTCTTCCCCCAACCTTCATATGGCTGTCTTCTTCTGATCCTTCAGATCTCAGCCTAGATGTCTAAAGTGAAGAAAAATCCCTCTCCTTCCCTCCTCCCTCCACCTCCTACCCTTGATTCAAATACATTTCCTTCTGAACACTTAACCACTATTCCCAATTTTACATATTGTTTCGTGAGAATGAGTGACACACACACACATACACCCAGATCTATATTAGCACCTAACCCAGAACCTGGCACACACACAGTTGTACAACAGAAGAACAATAATGCACAAATAGAATGAAAAAGGGGTGAGTGATTTGATTCATGGCTTAAAGAGAAAGATCTGCAGATATGACAATGATACAGTAATTGCCAGCCTGTGGGTAGTACTAAGTACTACCCAATACATCTATCCTGAGACATCTACATGCATTAACTAATTTGATCTCCAAAGCAACTCTACAAGGTAGGTGCTATAATTCTAGTTTGCAGTTCAGGAAACTGAGGGAGAGGTTAGCTTGCCCAGGACTACACAGCTAGGAGTAAGTGAAACTGGGGGTTCGAACCAAGGCAGACTGGCTCCAGAATCCATTCTTTTTTGGTTTTTTTGGTTTTTGTTTTTTTCGGGTTTTTTGTTTGTTTTTTTTGGGGGGGAGAGGTTTTCGCTATAGGGCACGTGCGCTCGCCAGACAGAGAGAGACATAGAGACAGAAAGCAAGAAATCACCCCCCAGGGGGATGGTCACGCCACAATCCCTTCTCCTCTGTTTTCCTTTCAGGATCTTGGGCACGCATGCACATGCCCCCGGCGTGAGATTTAAGCCACTGGGTCCGGGACGTAAACCACGGTCGACTACGTGGGAGTCCAGCAACATAGCCATTACGCTAACTGCTGGTTCCCAGAATCCATTCTTGATTCTAACTTTAAATCATCTCCCAAATATAAAATTTACCTCCCCAAAGTGTAAACATCTGCAGCCGACTCACTTTTCTATGCCAATGGCAGATAGGGAAGTTCAGATAGATTTCTAATATGAATAATCCAAAGGCTCTATCTTAGCACTTTTTTTTTTTCACTTCACCCAACTAGAAATATTGGTTACAATTTACTTTCTTCTTCCTACTAATCTGTGAGAAGATGCTGGCAGGCAAGCAGGTGTCATGGAGGTTAATGTGCTGGATCTCACATGGCCAACTGTGCAGTTTAAGTCCTGGACCTGATGGTTTGAAGATCATACCAGGCATGCATGAATGCATGCCCAAAATTGCAAGAGGAGAATAGAAGAGAAGGAATTACAGCATGGCCATCCCTCCCTGGGGGGGCAGGACTGATTTCTCACTTTCTCTCTCTCTCTTTCTCTATCTCTATCTCCGACCCTAGTGAGAGCATGTGCCCTATAGCACAAGCAAAAACAAAAAGAGAGAAAGAAGGAAAGGAAGGAAGAAAGAAAAAAAGGAAGGAAGAAAATGCTGGGAAGGCTGCCAGTGGGGAAAGAGAAAGCAGGAGCTTAGGAACTAACTGGATGACAGGAACTTGGCTACACAGCCGTCAGCTGATGCCTAGAAACACAAAGCACACATGGTGGTAAGTGGTTGTGCATTAATCAGAGAAGAGTATCTAAGGAGAGACTAAGCCATGGATAGGAGAAAGAGAGAGAGAAGGATCAAAGGAAGAGGAAGAAGGGAGGAGAAAGCGGAAAGGACAGAGGAGAGGACAAGAAGATGAAGAATGAGAAGGAAAAGAAAGAGCAAGAAGAGAAGCTGGTGGAAGAGGAAAAGGAGAAAATAAAAGGAAGAGGAAAAAAAGCAGAGAAAGGAAGAAGAGGAAGACTAGAAATAGCAGAAGGGAAGAAACAATGTGTTCTAGAGCAAGGCCGAAATTGCCATGATTAACCAAAAACTCCCACCAAAACAGAGACACATACAGTAGGGAACTGCCAAGTTTTGCAAAACTCAACTCGAACTGAGAAAGGTCAAATGGCCTGATAATCTCAGGAAGCAATGACCACACCAAACTTTACTAAGGATTCCCATGCGGGCCAACATCGGGTATTCAGAAGGCCAGGTTTTCTTTTCCAGTTTTACTCCCATGAGCTTAAAACAATAACAACAATTTTTCTCTGTGCACAAGAAAAGAAATTTGGAGCACTGTTTAGGCAGGCATTGACTTAAACCCAACACCCTTCTGACCTCCTGAATTCTTACCACTGCCTACACTGTGTGGTCATTGTACCAGAGAACAGATCGCAGGCTAATGTGTAAGGTGACACCATCGAGAACAGCCAGCGTGAAGATCTGGGGATATGTCCTTCTCTTTCTTCCCTTTCTTTAATTCAGTTCATACTTGTCAAGTGCCGACATATAGTGCAAGGTCTCAGGCTACGTATTGTGAGAGATTTTAAAAAAAGATTAAGAACAGGACCAGCAGTTAGCGTAATGGCTATGTCACTGGACTCCCACGTGGTCGACTGCAGTTCACGTCCTGGACCTGGTGGCTTAAAACTCACGCCGGGCGCATGTGCATGTGTGCTCAAGATCCCGAGAGGAGAATGGAAGAGAAGGGATTGCGGCGTGGCCATCCCCCCTGGGGGGTGATTTCTCACTTTCTATCTCTCTGTCTCTCTCTGTCTAGACAGTCTGGCAAGTGCACGCACCCTATGGTAAAAACCTCTCCAAAAAAAAAAAAAAGATTAAGAAAACTATAGGTTTAGATGATAACATGTATATCTTCAACTGGATTGGTGTGAAAGGTATTCATGTTGGGTGAGTTCATTTTACAAGCTCTACGTAGTGATGTACAGTGATTGAATATAGAAAATAAATTGAAGTAATAATAATAAAAAAGAAAACAGTAGGCTCTCATGCAGAGCACCGAGACAAAGAAGGGCACAGACAGCTGCATGCAGGTAGAAAGCAGTTGGAGCAGGGCAGAATGGACTTGGGGTCAGAGGAGGCAGGGCTCACCTCCTCACTTCCTCCAGTCTTATAAAGGTCCAGATACTTGTCTTTTTTGCTCACTTCTTCCTGGGGATCCCTCCCTTGGTGTACTCGCTGCCTCTCCCATGTCCTATTGCCTGGTTCCCTCTCTTCCTCTCTGCTTCATGAGGTTGCACTATGTCTTAATCTTACTAAGGTTTTTTCCAACACCTTTGGCTCCTCTGGTGGTATCACAAGTGGCTGAACTTTGGTCTGATCATTAGATTTTTAGAGGCTTAAAGATAAAATCAAATATATTTTACTCAAGAGGGTTTCGTAATTTGAGAAGCTATCTTCTTTCTTTCGTTCGTTGTTTTATGCTATAAGGCACTTGCACACACTGGAGAGAGATGAGGGTGTGGGGAGTATGAGAAAAGCACCCTCTAGAGGGAATAGCCACACTGCAGTCTCTTCTCCTCCATTTTTCTTTTGGAATTTTGGGCACCCACGTACATGTACCCAGCACGTTTCTCAAGTCATTGGGTCCAGGACTCAATCCAGCACCTAACCACCATGCCACTGACTAGCTCAAACTATCCTCTCTCTTCAGAGAAAATTTCCACCAAGGGTCTCTGGTCAGCCTTAAATGAAAGATTTTACTGGTTTTCGGATTAACCTTTAGACCACACATACTGGTCTCATAAATTTCCATCCCAAAGCACAAGGAAAAAGAGATATCTGTATAAGCAGAAGGACAGAGGGAATGTAAGTTCTGTCATCATCATGCATGAGCTTGGGTAGCCCATGGGGCTAATCATCGTTCTTGCTGTACCTACCTTGCTAGCCCACTGAGGATTCAGTCAGACAAGGGATGTAGTAGTGCTTCCAAAGTTTCCAGTTGAAGAAAGAAGAACAAAAGCGAAATCTAAAGGTTTACTGTGTACCAGGCACTGTTCTGCAATAATGCATGTGTCCTCAAATCTGGTCCCCCACAAGTGTTTGTAAATAAAGTTTTCCTGGAACACACCATTCAGGTATTTTCCATGGATGCTTTTGTGCTACAACAGAGTTGAATAGTTGTGACAGAGATCACATGGTTGCAAAGCCAAAAATATTTACTCTCTGGCCCTTTACATGAAAAGTTTTGGGGGACCAGTCAGGTAGTATGGTGGTTAAGGCAGCTGGATCCCACATGGCTGACTGTGCAGTTCAAGTCTTGGAACCAGCGGCTTAAAAATCATGCCAGGCATTTGTCTAAAATCCTGGGAGGAAAATGGAAGAGAAGGAACTAGGCATGGCCATCCCCCACCCCCAGGGTGGGAGGGGTGATTTCTCACTTTCCCTCTTTCTTTTTCTCTGTCTCTCTCTCTCTGGTGAGTGCATGCACCCTATAGCTAAAACTAAAACACGCCAGGCATGTGTGTATGTGTGCCCAAAATCCTGAGAGGGAAATGGAGGAGAAGGGATTGTAGCATGGCCATAAGTTGTAGTGTTCTTGAGGGGTGACTTCTCACTTTCCCTCTCTCTGTTTCTCTCACACATACCACACAAACACACATGCCCTGTAACAAAAATCTAATTTAAAAAAAATTTTTTTAAGTTCATTAGCTCCTACTCTAAAACACTGTGGTATACTGCTTTCTAATAACTCTCTAATAATAAGGGGAAGGAAGGAACTCTGTCCAGAGACACGCAGACATTCCCTCTTGAAGGTCCTCACTGGTGGATGGACTAGCATGTCCACACCCATGTCCTGTGCTCATTTCCTCCTCTATTATGTGGAATCTTAAGACTTTTAGTTCTGAAAGAGCCTTCGAGACCTCTGATCTGACTGGTTCATGTTACAGGAAAGAGTCTCTGAGACTCAGAGAAGTTAATGAATTGCCCGATGTCACAGAGCCAGAACAAACCAAGTCTTTCGGCTCCTTGTGTGGTTCCCACTCCTTGCCCTTTGGAACTGCTTCTGCGTTGAAGGAGAGGAGGTGTCAAAGGGTTGGCTCAGTCCTATTACATTCCCCCCCATCCACCCTGCCACCAAGGAGTCAGTTGTACTCCTGGTAGGTGGGACCAAACTCTCCTCCGAAACAAAAGTCCTCCACTGGGCTCTACCTGGCCTCGCTTCTTTGTGTAATTTCTGCTGCCACTAGGCGAGGAGTGGGAAATTCTCTCTTCAAAGCTCAACCCCTGAGTTTCCTGGTCTTCCTACCCTCCCATCTCCCACATTCCCAAACAATCATTACATCACAGTACCTAGGCAGCTGTTGGCTGAAGGCGCCAAACCCTGGTGTCAAGAAAAGGGAATCCTGCCCTACCACCAGCCCAGCATTACGTAAGTGCAGGTTGTGGTTTCATGTTACTCAGTTGAATTGGGCTGGCTTGTCTCAAGTGTGACTCAGGCTTCTGAGGGCCTCCCCACCTGGCTCCCTCTGTAAAGCTGACTCCACTCATAATTTCAGACCTGGAGTTCTTGCTCCTCTCCTCTAATTGTTCCTCACATCCATGCTCAGGCCAAGATGCAAACATTTCTCCAGCTGGGCCTCTTTAACTTTTTAGGCATGGGATCTTTGTCCAGAGCTCCTGGATGGTTCCCTCTTATGGGTCATAACCACTCCTTTCAAAGATACTAAGCCCCAGAAATGCCCTGAGCCAGTCTCCCCTCAGTCCAATTTACTTTCAGACTTTAAGAGTGACTCCCCAAGCCCCCTCTGCCTCAGGCATATCATCAATTCAGGGTCAACATAAGTCCTCCCTTCTAAAAGTCCCCTGGGCTCTTTCCCGAAGCTTTTCTGGCTGTCCACTCCTGCCACAGCACAAAGCAGCTGGGCCAAGAGCAGATGGAATGGTCAGTAATCCCCACTGGAGGGTTTCTGCCACCAGAAGGCCAAGAGAAAGGTCACTCTGGGGGCCGGCAGGTGACCTGGTGGTTGGAGGTGCTGGATTCCCACATGGCTGACCACATACAAGTCCCGGATCTGGCAGCTTGCTTTCTCACATTCTCTCTCACTGTGTCCCTCTCTGGTCAAATTTAAGTAAGTAAATAAATAAATAGATAGATAGATAGATAGATAGATAGATAGATAGATAGATAAAGTTAAGTAAAAATAATTCTTTAAAATAAAAAGAAAGATGGGACCAGCAGGTGGCATGGTGGTTAAGGCGCCATGGTTTGAGTCCTGGATCTGGTGGCTTGCTTTCTCACTTTCTCTCTCTCTCTCTCTCTCTCTCTCTCTCTCTGTGTGTGTGTATGTGTGTGTGTGTGTGTGTGTGTGTGTGTGTGTGTGTCTGGTCAAAGTAAAATAAATAAATAAAATAAAAATAAAATAATTCTTAAAAAAATAAAAAGAAAGCTCACTCTGGAGAGCCTCTGGCCACTGTGATGTACTGTTTGGACTAGCATGATTGACAACTGTTATTCTGGTGGTGGTCAAGAAGGCTGGATCCAACATGACTGACAGCACAGTTCGAGTCCCAGACCCAGTGGTTTGGAAAACACACTGGGCATGTGTATTTTTGCCCAAAATCCCAAAAGGAGGAAAAAATGGAGGGGAAGGGATTGTACCATGAACATCCCCCACTAGATGGGGGAAGGGAGCATACCTTTCCTCTGCCACACTCTCTTTCTCAGTGTCTCACCAGTAAATGCACACTCCCCCTGGCAATATTTTTTTTTAAGTTTTCTATAGGGCACATGCACTCATCAGAGAGATACACAGAGAAAGAAAGTGAGAAGAGAGAGAGATAAAGTGAGAGAGCAAGCCTCCAGGTCCGGGACTCAAACCACAGTTGACCATGTGAGAGTCTAGCACCTAAACCACCATGCCACCTGCCGGCCCTTGGCAATTTTTTAAAAAATGATGTTCTAGTTATGAATATACTAACAAGTGACAAGCCTGAACTGCCTTAGCATTTTATTTCAAAGGGAAACTTAGAAATTTGATGTGGTTTAAAACCTCAGTTTGGGAGGGAAAGTTCTTAGATGTGTATTGTTTTGCATGCCATGTTTTCCTTTAGTTTCTTCTCTCAGGTGTGTACTGTGGTGTTTTCAAACTATTTTAAATTTTATGATGGAAATTATCCCATTTATTTTTCCTTGTAAATTAGCAGATTTTAAACTATCAGTTAGCAGAACCTTGTTTTCAAGCAAAATTTTAGCAGATTCCTCTTATATAAAATAAGTAAAAGTCAGGTTGCTGGGGGGAAGGGAGAGGCGGGGATTCAAACCCAGTCAGCTATGTGGAATCTGGCTCCCTTAATCACTAGGCCATGGGGCCATCTTTTTCTTCTGTTTCTTGCATTCCCATTTATTGCCCACTTGCCAGGCATAGTGCATCGTCTCACGAGATTCTGATACCTGGGCAGTTTTGGAAATCATTAACATAATCTCATGACATCTTAGACGGAAACTATGGTTAGAGGGAGAAGAATCTAATGTCAGTCCCATTAAGGAAGCGTTGAGTTTCTGCACAAAAGAAGAATCAAGCCATGTTTCTCTGTTGGTTAAAATAATCCGATCCTGAGACACACAAGGAAAACAACACCCGCAGGAAACCCCATATAAACCAGTGAACCCTACCTGATTTGGGTGGGGCTAATCCCTCTCCTCAGCCCAGAGCTAGCCTTGGGTGCTATCAGGAAGAAAGGAATCATTGCCGGGTAAGATGTAACATGTTCCCAGACCTAACCCAAAATGCCTATCTGCTAGGGGTGGTTCTTCCTGGTGCCTCCTCCCTTTGTTGACTTTTTTAAGATCCAGAGACTGAAAGCTGACCTCAACAAATCAGCCCTAAAATTTTTACATGAAGAGATACAATTTCGGTCCAGTCGTGGTGGCACAGGCAGTAGGGCACTGATGTATAATACTGGAGCCATCTGGGAGGATCCAGGTCCAGATCCTGGATTGACCTGAACACGCTGGGTGTGCCAGTGACCTGAACTGGTTGGAAGGCTGGGAAGCAGATCAAGGTATGACAAGATCCTGTTAAGAGTAACTAGCTCAGGGCTAGCAGGTGGCATAGTGGTTTAGGCACTGGACTTCCACACAGCCTAACATAGTTCAAGTCCTGGACCCAGTGGCTTGCTATCTTGCTTTCTCTGTCTCTCTGGTCAAATGAAATAATAATAATAATAATAATAATAATTAATTAAATTAAATAAATAATTCTTCTTTTAAAAAAAGAGTAACAGTCTGTTTTTTTTGAAAGATAAACATTTTTAAAAGGAATATATAGGGGCTGGCAGGCAGCATGGTGGTTAGGGGTACTGGACTCCCACATGACCAACCATGGTTCGAGTCCCAGACCTGGAGGGCGCTCTCTCTCTCTCTCTCTCTCTCTCTCTCCCTCCCTTTCTCCCTCCCTCTCTCCCTCTCCCTCTCCCCTTCTCTGGTCAGATTAAATAAAGTAAATGAAATAGTTCTTTTTTAAAATGAACATATAATTTTATATTGATTACAGTCAATTGAAAGAAAAATAACATGGCCAACTGTACAGTTTGAGTCCCAGATCCAGCGGCTTGGAAAACATGCCAGTGCATATGCATGCATACCCAAAATCCCAAAAGGAGGGAGAAATAGAGAAAGGATTGCAGTATGACTATGCCCTATCAGGGCAATCTTCTCTCTCTCTCTCTCTCCAGTGAATGCACCTGCACTCCAACAAATTATGAGAAACAAAGAGGAAAGAGAGAAAAGAAAGAGAAGAAAGAAAGAATAGCTGTCTGAAAATGGGATAATTTGCCTTGAAAATGGTGAGTTTCTTGTCATGGAATGGAGAAAAGAAAGGGGAGAAAGGGGAGCTGGGTACAAAGTGAGGCTGTACGAACATTTAGCAAACTTGGTATAGGGGACCTGAGGCAGTAGATGGGGTAAGGTGCACCATTTTCAAAGTAATTAACCTTCAAGGTACTGTTTAGCTCTCTAATTCAGCACATCTTAAGTCTGTTGAGATTTCATGGCAACCTCAGATCTGAAATCTGCAGTGTGGCACTGTCCAATAGAACTGTCTGCTCTGGCCAGCCCTAGAGCCTAGTGGTTAAGGGAGCCAGATCCCATATGGCCAATTGCAGTTCAAATCTCAGCCCCAGTAGCTTGAGAAACATGCTGGGCATGTGTGCATGCATGCCCCAAATCCAGACAGGGTGGAGAAATGGAGGAGAAGGGATTGTGGCATGACCACACCCCTTTGGAGGATAAATTCTCTCTCTCTCTTTTTCTCCGCCCCCCCCTTCTATCTCTTTCTGGTAAATGCACATGTCTTCTGGCAATTAAAAAGAAAAAAAAAAAAAAGGAATATTCTAGAGCTGGACTGTCCAATATAGTAACCACTATTCCAACTTGACTGTTGAACACTTGAAATATGGCTGTGTGACTGAGGAAAGAAACGCTTAACTTATCTCATTTTAATTGTAATAGCCAACATGGCTAGTGGCCTGGATTGTGGACAGCACAGCTCTAGAGGAACTGCCCTAGCCTTGTCTTGGATTTTGCCATGAGAGCTTCCTCTTTAACTCTCAATTTCAAGAAAGCATCAAAGTCCAAAACATGAGGAGACAAAACGCCTTGGCACAGGACTAAAAGGAGGTATCCGAATGTGTGTACCTCCACAGGGTGTCAGGAAGGACCACCATGAAAGACTCCAAGCAGAAATCAGCATCCTCCCAGTATTCTCAGACACCTTAAGAACAAAATAGAAACCCTTTCATCATCTTACTTGTATGTGGAACCTAAAAAAGTCAAAATAAGAGAATTAGAGAATACAGGGAGATTCCATGGCTTACTAGTTAAGGGAGCTGGAGCCAACTACATGGTTCAAGACCTGGACCTGGTGGCTTAAAAAGCATGACAAGCACATGTACGTGAGTGCCCAAAGTCCTGACAGGATGAAGAAATGGAGAAGGAGGGACTGTGGCATGACCACACCCCATTGGGGGTGCTTTCTCCCTCTCTCTGGGAGTGCACACACCCTCTGGCAAATTTTAAAGTAAGTAAGTAGAGAGAGGAATCATGGTTGGCAGGCGTTGGGTGGGTTGGAGGGCGGAGTGGTACATGGAGAGATGTTGATTAAAAGGTACAGAGTTTATTTAGGTTGACTAAACTCCAGAGATCTTTTACACAGACAGTGACCATAGTTAATAATAATGGCCTGTGTTCTTGAGAATTGTTAGGAGATTAGATTCATAGATGTTCTCATCACACACACACAGAAAGATATGTTAATTTGCTTGACTGCATCATTTTACAAGTTATACATGTATCAAAACATTACAATGTACATAATAAATGCATACAATTTTTATTGGTCAAAAAAATTAAAAATTAAGGACCAGCCCCATAGATTAATGGTTAAGAGAGTCAGATCCCACAAGATGGACCATAGTCGAATCCCAGCCCAAGTGGTTTACAAAACATGCCAGGCACATGTGAGTGTGTGTCCAAAATTCCAACAGGGTGAAGAAATGGATGAGAAGGGATTGCAGTACGACCATGAACAATTCGGGGTCAGGGAGAGCATTCCTCCCCCTCCTCTGTCTTTCTGTCTCTCTCTCTGGCAAGCACACATGCTCTTAATAATTATCATAACTGAAAAATTTTAAAAACAGAAATGACTTCAAGGATAACTGAGCCAACTGTGAAGATGCCAGTTATTCAAATTCATCCCGAAAGAGCTGCGGAGAGGCCAACTGCAAGATAACTTCTCTCCATGCTATACATACCATGACTGTGACAGTCTTTACCTTCTTGCATTTTTTTTCTTCAGTCAACTTACAATGGCCACTCTCTTCTCATTAAATGCATGCTTTGTTACTCATCTCTTTCATCAATCAGTGTTCCTTATGTAATAAGCCCAAAAAGTTGCAAATTTGACCAATTTTTTCAACTAGTTGCTTTGGTGAGAACTCTGGATCAAAATAACCCTTGGGCTGAACTGATAAGCCAGGCAGGGCCCCGTACTGATATGCTGGAAGGAGCATTCTAGCTCCTCCACCACTCCTCACAGGGCTTCGGTTAGAGATAGTCCTGCTCATGTACACGTGACAGGGAAGACAACTCTTAAATATACAATATACAAAATATAAAATCCGTGAAGAGATGTGAAAACCGCATCCAGAGTAAAACTGTAATTTGAAGTAGTAGGGCATTCATCCTCCATCCATTCAGTGAATATTGAGCATCAGGCACTGCATTAGGCTCCAGAGGTAGGACCCGCCCCCCCCCAAAATAATCTCTCCTCTGTGGGATGAAAGTGGAACAGGAGTAGCAAAATAACTTCTACTTATTGAGTTTCCACCCCAGAAGAGGTTTTCAGTTCTCACAACAGCCCTGGAAGGTAAATATTACTCTCCCCATCTTATAGATACAAACACAGAATCTCGGCTTTTACCCTAGACTTCCTTAGTCTGTGTGTTCTTTCTGTGTCTCCACACTACCCAGTCTGTGCTGTCTTTTCCTCTATTTATCCCTTGAAGGATTCCAAGCACTCTTTATTTAAAAGCTATTCCCTTACCAAAGAAATGAAGAGTGCCCAGGAGACCTGGTGAGCGCGAAACCCATTGTCCAGTAACTAGGTGAGAAGGAAGAAACACCATGGCCCGAAGTCAAGAAAAATAAAAAATGGGTTCCTTAAGGAAACAGCACAGTCACATAAATTGTATTTCAGAGAAAACTTACCGGCCACCACACCATACTTCGGCCTGCCAGGAAGAAACCGCCAACAGTCCCACGATTAGTGGAAAACATCGCCTGAGGAGGAAAGGTTCAAAAATGTAATAGAAAACTGGAAGAGTGGCTTTGCCAGCCAAAAGGATAAGCCTCCCCACACACCAACACTTTCTTCTACTTACTTCACAATCTTTATTCTCCTAACCTCAATACATGCAGATGAAAGAGGATGAGCTCTACATCTGACAGACAAGGAAACTGAGGCCCAGTTCGTCCCAGTGCTAGTTCTGCATTTAGCTTACAACATGACTGAAGCAAGTCATCCCACATGCATGTATCTGTCTATTAAACAGAAAGAACTGGAATTGTTCATGCTTTCCTTGTAAATGCATCAAGGTGCCTAACGAAATACTGTGCTTTTAAAAAGTACCACACGGTGTGTAAATTATATCTCAATAAAGCTGTTACCAAAGAAATGAAAATGCTATAAGAACGCAAGTTATTTGTACTAAATAGTACATGAAATACCAGACATTCAAACTCAATTCAAATCTTTCCTCTTTGGAACCGAATGGTTAAGGGAGTTGAGTCCCACATGGCTGACCACAATTTGAATCCTGACCGTGGTGGCTTGAAAATACACCAGGCATGTGTGTGTTCATGCCCAAAATTCCTACAGGATGGAGAAATGAAGAAGATGGGATTGCAGTGTGACCATGTTCCCACTGAGAGTGCTTTCTCTGTCTCTCGAAAAGAAAAAAAAAGATTTTGCCATAGCGTACATGCACTTGTTGAGGCAGGGTCAGGTAGGGAGAGAGAGAGTGAAAGCAGGCAAGCTTCCCCCTATGGGAATGGTCAGACTGCAATAACTTCTTTTGGGGTTTTTGAGCATGCTCCCAAATGCACATGGAGTGTTTCTGAAGCCTCCAGGTCCAGACTTGAAATATACAGTCAGCCATGTAGGATCCAGCTGCCTAACTACCATGCTATGGGCTGGCCTTTGGTTAAATTTTAATAGGAATTATTTTCTCTCTATATAAGACCACTAATGATATGAGGAAATTAATTAAGTACTTTGGTTGTACTTCATTAACATTCTGTGGAAAAAATTATTTGCTGTAGAAGTAGTCTTAAATTTGAATGGCTGTGATGGCATGAGGAAGTTGGCAAATTCTTTCCCTGAAAAAGTATTAACATTGGACAGAATTAGTAAAAACAACCATTTTAGTACTCTGGAAATTAGTCAAAGGATACAGTAAACCCAAAAGTGTTCATGGTTAAAAAATAGCTAAACCTGGAAGGAAATGGTGACTCTGTGGCATTCTTGAAAAGATCTATTCCCCTATTCCCTCTCTCTCTCTCTCTCTCTCTCTCCCCCCCCAACCCCTTTCTCTGTCAAGTACACACCCTCTCTGGCAAAAAAAAAAGAATTCCCCTCCCCCCAAAAAAAACCTTTCCTCTATGAAGATGTAAGTAGGATCTCAATGAAATTACAACTTTTCACATATTATAACCACTCCAGTAAATAAAGAGAAAGGAGAGGATTCCTTCTGCTGCCTGGTCTATCAGAAAAGGCTTCACCAAGGAGGTAGCATTTCAGCAATTCTTAAAGAAAAAGCTATATTTTATTAGTCACAGAAAAAGAGAGACATTCAGACTACAGGAACAGCAGGTCGATGATGTAGAGATGGAATCACACTTATGTGGGTGGGTAGGAATGGCCAGTAGTATTAACTAGTGAACCCAGGTGAGGTTCCTGTTTGAATGGCAAGACTGGTGAGAAGTGGGACAGAACACAGCCCATCAAATGCCAAGCTAGAAAGTACAAGCTTTAGTCCACAGGCAGTAGGGAGCCACTGAAGGTTCGTGAGCAGAGAAATGACATGTATCTTCAGTACTCTCACTGCTACCTTGGAATGTTGACAGGAAAAATAAGTGGGTTCAGGCCCAGACATAGACATTTCCCAGGTGGTCTCAGAAATGAAGAGCTTAGAGGAAGAATGTGAGGGCAGGGACAAGAGGGGATCTGGACCAATTCAGGAAAGGTGTTGGGAATAGACAAAAGATGAAGAGAGGTGTGTCTTTACCAGTCCTTGACCTCCCTGGAATGTCCATCCCTCATCCCTCACCTTGCCAAGCCCAGACCCTAATTATCCATTCTTTAGGTCCTTTGCACCCCACCTATCCCACGAAGACACTCCCTCAGAGACCTTCTCCTTCCATATGGTCTAATCTACTCTACCCCCTAAACAAAAAGGATCCCTCCCTCCCCTGAACACCTTGGGAACTCCCATCAATATCTCGTTTACAGCCCTTGCTTCAAGTCTTTCTGTTTAGTTGTGTGTTACCATCTCACAAATTTGGAACCCCACCTAATGCTTAGTATAATGCTTTGTGCACAGAAAAGCACTGTTCTGTTAACAAGAGGTACCCAAAGGGAAACTGCATGGTTCCAGACCCCACTGTGTAAGCTACAGTATTAAATTCACCTGTCCTCCCTGCAGCTAGAAAATAACAAACTCACAATTGCAAGCTGCAGGGGCAAAAGACACACGATATTGACTCATGACATTTTGGGTTTTGTTTTCCATTGCTGCTTTTTTCTCAAGCAATACGAATATGATTGAGCAAATGGAAGAATAAGGAAGAGCTTAAGAAACTCTCTCTCTCTCTCTCTCTCTCTCTCTCTCTCTCTCTTTCTCTTCTCTCTCTACCTCTCAGGGAAGAAGTAAATTAATAATCTTTTTTTTTAAGGTTTTGGTCATAGGACGCATGCGCTTGCCAGAGAGAAAGAGAGAGGGAAAGTAAAAAATTACCATCCCTCCCAGGGTGATGGCCACACCACAATCCCTTCTGTTCCATTCTCCTCTTGGGATTTTGAGCATGCGCACACACACTCAGCATGATTTTCAAGCTGACTGCAGCTGGGGCCCAACTGCAGTCAGCCATGTTGTAAAAACCAATGCCTTAGCCACCATGCCACCTGTTGGCCCCATAAATTAATAATCTTAAAATAAATGAATTTTAATAAATAAATCAGAAAGATAAATAATCTTAATAAAAGAAAGCACTGTTATATAAACTGATAAATAAATCTATTTTTTTAATAGTAAAGTCAGTGGGACCAGCAGTTGGCGTAATGGCTATGTCGCTGGACTCCCATGTAGTCGACCACAGTTTGAGTCCCGGACCGGGGGGCTTAAACTCACGTCGGGCACGTGTGTGTGCATGCCCAGGATCCCTAGAGGAGAATGGAGGAGAAGGGATTGCGGCATGGCCATCTCCCCTGGAAGGTGATTTCTCACTTTCTGTCTCTTTGTCTCTCTCTTTCTGGCAAGCACTCGCATCCTATAGTAAAAACCTCTCCAAAAAATAAATAAAGAAAAATAGTAAAGTCAGCCATTCAACTTAAAACAATATAAAGTCTCTCATGAAACAAAGAAGTGGCAAAAAAAAACAAAAATGGAAATAAACACTGAGGAATAATAAGCTGAAGCCCACATATCATAGAGTGGATGAAACAGAACAAAACAATGTTGGGAGAGGTGGGGATAGTGACAGAGGGACCCTGGTTGTGGGTGTCTTTCCTAAGTTTAGGAAGCACGTGGGCCTACACCATTTAATCTAGGCTGTGCAGAGATCATGCAGGAATCAGGATGACCATCCCTGAACCAAGTCGCTCTTGACGCTTCAGTAGCCAGAAAAGGACTGTAAACTGGATGAAATCCAGCACTTAAATGATCAGGGTTCAGAGGTATAAGCTAATGGGGGAAGATTAACGTGGACAAATACTAGCAGGCTCATTAAGTAGCATTTAACAGAACAAGTGATATGATTCACAGATATTTGAGAAGTGTAAATACCATAAAAAAATCAACACCTCCAGGGTCTGGCAAATGGGATTGGCTAAGGGAAAGGAGATTATCAGCAATGGGTGTAGGAAATGGGCACTACAGCAGAGCTGACCACGGATGGGTTCACAGCGAGGCTTTAGCACTAATAAGCTGGACTGAGAATGCAAGAGAGAAGGCTGGCAAGACGACAAGGTACCGGATACTGTGGAAAGCCAGGACTTAAGAAATATAAGTTCTTGGGACCAGCAACTGGCGTAATGGCTATGTTGCTGGACTCCCATGTAGTGAACTGTGGTGCGAGTACCAGACCCAGTGGCTTAAACTCATGCCGGGCACATGTGCATGCATGCCCAAGATCCCAAGAGGAGAATGGAGGAGAAGAGATTGTGGCATGGCCATTCCCCCTGGGAAGCGATTTCTCACTTTCTGTCTCTCTGTCTCTCTGTCTTTCTGGCAAGCACGTGCACCCTATTGCAAAAATCTCTCAAACAAATTGAAATAAAAAGATGTGAGTTCCAGAAACTTGGATGTTCAGACACAATAGCATATATTTCAGTCTTAGACAAATCACAACCACACGGGATTTCGATTTTGGAACATTAGCCTTCTGAAAATGGGAATATTAGCATTCCTGCCTTCCTTGTCTTGTGGCTTTTTGTAAAGATATACTACCTAGTTGACCATTTTTGCCTATTTTATTTAAAAGGACCAAACAATTCAGGGCCTGGATTCAGCCTCCATCCCAGGGCCCCAAAAACCCTCAAGGGAAAATAATGATAGTATAAAAAATAATAATGATTTAAAAATAAACTCCTACAGTCCACGAAGAGCTTTCAGATTCGTCTCTGTAGATCCTCACCACAACCTTGGAGAGTCATAAGAACAGATAGAACAGTAGCCCTTTTCCCCTTGTCCTTCACACCCATCAGGGCTACTCGCTCTTTGTCCCTGCGACACTTAGGAGTCTTCAGTCACACCTGATTTCTACGATTCCCTGTGTTTAAAAAGCAGGCAGCAGCAGTGGTTCTAAGCAGTGATCCTACGCCCACACAGGAAGGACCCAGGTTGGCATCCAGAGGTCTCCCTGTACACACAAGCACATGCCTGTGATCCAGGCTGGATGAGGCCAGGGGTGGATCACAGAGTCAAGATCCCGTTGGGGATGCCTGCCTTCCTCTGTCTTCCTCTCTTTGCCCCTCTCCCTCTCACACAAAAGAAAGAAGTCAACTTAAAAGGAATAAAAAAGAAACAGATACTTAACAATATTTTTTAGAGAGATTTTTGCTATAGGATGTGTGCACTCGCCAAGAGACAGAAAGTGAGAAGCTGCAATCCCTGCTCCATTCTCCTCTCAGGATTTTGGGCATGTACACATATGCACCGGGCATGAGTTTTAAGTCATCAAGTCCAGGATTCGAACCACGGTCAATTACTTGGGAGTCCAGCAATATAACCATTACACCCGCTGCTGGTCCCTTAACAATACTTTTGAAAGAACCAATACTTCCTTTTAACCCCAAAAACAGCTGAGTCCATGAAAGGGTTAATGCCCACTCTCTCTTCTAAGCCAAAACTTTCGAGTGTGATTCAACACAACCACCGGCCAGAGCTGAAGCCCCAACAGCCCGCCAACCCAGGCAACAACCAGGGAGCCCAGCTGGACTATTTACACACTTTTAAAACACCTCTTCTCGTCATCGGGTGTGCCAGAACCTGTCATAGTGAAATTTCCAAGTTCCAGGCTGCTGAGAACAAGTTTCTCTGGTTTGCTGTGTCCCCAGAGTCCCAAAGGAGAGACACGACACACTTCCCTCTGCCAGTTACCAAGGCACCTTCTGGCCTTCCTCTTCCTCCTCCTCCTCCTCCTGCACCCAGCTTCCCCATCTCTAACTAGGATCCAGCCCCTGCCCCATGGGCTGCCCCCCAGCACCTGCAGCGGGCAGAGGCTGTGGTTTTCCTGCCCTGCACTGCTTCTTTCCCATCAGAACGGGGATGACTAAGAGGGAGGACGGTGGTCACCTCCTTGGGGCTCATCTCCCAAGCCCCTGGACCCACTCTGCAACTCCAAGGTGTCCCTTCCCTGCCCTCTGCAGACTCCCCTGGTCACTCCCGTGCCCCACCTTCCCTCTCTGTTCACAGCCCGGGCATCCTCCTGGGGCCTCCGGGCAGGCTCCCCAGACATCCGTGTCACTTCTGCTCCTTCTTGCTTGCCTCGCTCCCCATCTCCCACTGTACCCCTGAACTTCTCTCAATTGCTCCGAGTCACTTCCACTCCTCTCCGCAGACTCTTGAGTCTCCCAGACACCTTGCCGCTCAGGGAGGCGGGGCTCCTCTGTGCAACCCCCTCGTCCCTCAGCCCGCGTCCCAGGGCCCCCACGTACCCATAACCCGACGGCCATCACCACCAAGAAGTAGATGACGATGACGGAGATGTCGGCCGCATTGCGGATGCGCTCGTGGGGCGCGAGGGGCGCGGCGGTGGTGGGGATCCCGGGGCTCAAGGTGCTACTGTCCATGGCGGCGGCGACGCGTCCTTCCCGCCCGCCGATGCCACTTGTTCCTTATACGGCCTCTGGGTTAATGATCAGCCCCGGGGGAGGAGGACCGGCGACGTCGGGGCAGCAGGGCAAGAGCGCGGGGACCCTGCACTGCGCTGCGCTGAGCCGTCTGAGAGCAGCTCAGGGGCAGCGCGAACCAGGAGCTGGTGGCCCAGCGCGGCGGGCGGGCAGGTAAGGGCCTAAGGCGAGTTGGGAGGGGCCGGCCAGGGGGTGGGGCCCTCCTGGCACAAAGGCCCGCTGTGCTCCTGCAGCAGGCACCCAACCTGCAGCCACGCCTGGCCTGTCGTGGGGCCGGGCCTGACATGGGGCTGCACCCCGGCAAAGCAGGAGTGGCTCCTCTGAGGCTACCTGGGGCCAGGGTCCTCGAGGGTGCCAGTCACCTGCCACCTGCCCTTGGGCCAGTCCCCACCCTCAGTGGCCCTGATCTTTCCTGTGTAAAACGGATGCAAGACTTTTCTAAGGAATAAGCCAAGTTCTTTGTCTCCGAGCAGAACTTTCTTTGGAGGAAGGGAAATTGCTGGAAGAAATTCAGCCAGAATCTTATGGCCACAAGGATGGCCACCCACACAAGTGCCTGACTCCCCTCCACAGCCTGCAGTCCCCAGGGGCACCCCACAAAGGAAACTGAAACAGGGAGAAGGGAGTCCACCATGCCTCACCCAATAGTTCGATCGCGAACCCTTCAGAGGCAAGTAGAAAGGAAGATTCCAGAGAATCCCTTTTAAGGGGTGGAGACTCATCAAACCCTGACCCCTCCTGGGAACTCAATCTGCCCACCTGGAAACACATGTCTAAGCTGCAAGCCAGGGCTCAGAACAGAGATGGCCATGAAAACATGTTGACTTGCACAAGGGCACATAGCAAGTCAGCGGCAGAGCTGGCCCTGCAGCCCAGGTCCAGGCAGGCCTCATGCAAAGGGAAGGATGTGGGGATCTTCTCGGGGGCTGGCCTTGTAGACCACTGAGTGGTAAAAAAATGGCTTCTCCAGGACAGGAAAGCCTTGCCCAGATGAGGAGGAAGAGGAAGGCAAGGACCACATAAACCCTGCCAGGACTTACTCTGCCTAAGGCTCTTTCTGTCCCCCACTCACAACCATCCACTGCCCAAGTGCAAATGCAGCTCTTTTGCACCTCCTGGCCTCGGGGGTCTGCTCCTCTCCTCCCTCATCCTCTCATTCTTCCCACTGAGGCTGCACTCGGAGAATCATTTCTTAGACAGCATCCATGGGGGTCTTCCTCATTTCCCATCCATGTCTCAGGACTATACAGCGACGCTCAGGGCCCAGCATAATATCTGCCCAGCAGCAGTAGGAACTCTTCTTCCCAAAACCTGGAGGCAGAGGCTATCCCCTGTGGACGTCCCCCAAGATTTAGAGCTCAGCTATCATCTACAGCTCGGAGCACTTCACCTTTTGTCCATGTTCATTCATTCGTTTGACCCTGCATCCAGCAAATAATTTTCACCGGGCTCTGTGCCAGGCAGAGTACCTGCCCTCAGGGAGCATCCTGGCTGCAAGTGAAACCACCTACAGGAAAAGTCTAACCCTGAACCCACAACTGCAGGCAGCCGGCCCATGCCACGTTCCAAAAGTACTGGGCATACAAAGTGAGGTCTGGAAACGAACAAATCCAGAAGGTGAGTAAGAGATCTAGGAGTTCTAAAGGACTTCAAGGAGGCACGGAGCTGTCCTTTAATCATCCTAGGACAGAGGAACACAGGTAGGTGGGGAAGGAAAGAGAGAGTGGCCAATGAGAGTGGCCAATGTATTCATTCATCCGTTCATTCATTCTTACAACTCAAGAGCACCTTGGGGAACCAGCAGTTAGCGTAATGGCTATGTCACTGGACTCCCACGTAGTTGACCGCGGTTCGTGTCCCGGACCCGGTGGCTTAAAACTCACTCCAGGCGCGTGTGCGTGCGTGCCCAAGATCCCGGGAGGAGAATGGAGGAGAAGGGATTGCGGCGTGACCATCCCCCCTGGGGGGTGATTTCTCGCTTTCTGTCTCTATGTCTCTCTCTGTCTGTCTGGCGAGCGCACGCGCCCTATACTGAAAAAAAACCCTCTCAAAAAAAAAAAAAAAAAAAAGAGCACCTTGGACATGCCAGCTCCTGTGTGCCACCCTGGGAGCACAGCTGTGAACAAGACTTACACAGTTCTGATTGTCACAGGTCTTCCTGCCCAGTGAGGGAGACAGACCATCATCAGAGATGAGACAACTACCTATAGAATTGCCATCGTGATTTGACTTCTCTTTAAGGAGAAGAACTAATGCAAAGAATTTGACCTGGGAATGAGGTGAGGTTGGAGGAAAGCCTGGGGAAACTGGGGCAAGCAGGGCCCTGGAATAAAAGGGGCCGGGTAAGGTGGCAGGAAGGGACATGCCAGGAGAGGACAAGCATGGGGGCAGGACTGGGAGGGTCAAATATTTAGAGGGGTCAGCAGAAGCTACAAATAGAAATAGATTAAAAGTATGTTATCAGGAAGCAACCCGCTCCATGGTCATCCCCAGGCTGCCTGGAGCCCTTTTGCAACCTCCCTTCCTCATTTGTCCCTATGAAGGGACATTTTAAACCCAATTTCCCCTGAACGGATACTTTGGAGAGAACACAGTGTGATGTACCATCCGCTCCCACACAGCTGGCCAGAGTTGCTGGGTCACTGCTCTCTTGCCTTCACTGATGCCAACCAAAACCAAAGTGTGGTCACTAAAAGGGACCTTGTTATCAGAATCCTATGGAAAGAAGTAAGCCAGACAGACACTTGGTCGTGTGGGTAGTTGAGGATGGATGGGCCTGAGAGCAAGAAGCAGACCTACCCACCCCACCCCCAAATGCCCCAAGTCCACACAAGCTTACAACCAGTGTTCAGATTAGGGTTCTCAGTTTAAAAAGCCACAGTCAGAAAAATAATAAGTATTCAAATGACTCTGAAGTCACTCAGCTAATATCTACAGATGACAGGAAGGACTCAGCATGTTGAAGGTTAATGATTGATCATTAAGTGGGAATCGTCGAATATCCTCTTCTCCACCTACCTCCACACTCCTCACCTGTCCAGGTCTCATGGGAGTCCCACCTCTCCTGCCAACCCAGAAGCTCCTCCCAGCAGGCCCACAATGTGCAGTGTCCACCCCATACTGGCTAAACTATGCTTCTTGGCAAGGAGCCTGTCTTATTTAATTATTGTGCTGTTAAACAGAAACATCTGAGACTGAGTAATTCATGAAGAATAGAGGTTTATTTGGCTCACAATTCTGGTGGCTGGAAAGTCCATGAGGATGGGGCTAGTTTCTGCAGCATCACAACATGGCAGAGAAAAGCAGAAAGCTCAGAAGACACACACACAGAGAGACCTGAAGGTATCTCTTTGTTGTATAAAAATCCACTCTCACAGGACCAGCAGTTAGCATAATGGCTATGTCGCTGGACTCCCATGTAGTTGACTGCGGTTTGAGTCCTGGACCCGGTGGCTTAAAACTCACGCCGGGCGCATGTGCGTGCATGCCCAAGATCCCAAGAGGAGAATGGAGAAGGGACTACAGTGTGGCCATCCCCCCTGGGGGGTGATTTCTCACTTTCTATCTCTGTCTGTCTAGTGAGCACACTTTCTATCTCTGTCTCTCTCTGTCTGTCTGGTGAGCACACGTGCCCTATAGCAAAAACCTCTCCAAAAAAAAAATCCACTCTCACAGGAACTAGCCCCTTCTCACAGAACTGAGAACTCACTCACAGACCAGCATTAATCCCTCATGAGGACGGTGCCCTCATGATCCAAACACTACTGGGTTTCACCTACTAAAGGTCTCATCATATCCCGAAACCATTACATTGGGGACTTAATTTCAGAACATGAGCCTCTGAAGGATAAACCATTATTCAAACCATAGCAGGACCCTATGCTGAAGTGGCCAGCTCCTAAACTCTTGTCACACAATAAACCAACAGTCTAAATGCAAAGTTAGGGAAGCAGAGACTGAGAGACTAGTTTGAGTGGTAAATTTAAATCTTGGCTCAGCCAGGGCTGGCAGGTGGCATGGTGGTTAAGGGCACTGGACTCTCACATGGTCAACCACGGTTCAACCTAGAAGTTTGCTTTCTCACTTTCCCTCTCTCTCTCACTCGGTCCCTCTCTGGTCGAATTAAAATAAATAAATAACTAAAATTAAATAAATCAATTTTTTAAAAAAAAGATTTAAAAAGAAAAATCTCAGCTCAGTCACCAACAACAGCAGACCATGGACAGCTCACTTGACAACTGTGTCCTTGAATATCTGAAATAGGGCAGCGCAGGTGGCAGTGGCTTTCTCAAATGATGGGTGTGAAGGGACATCATCAACAGTAAGACACAAGCAAAGGGGAGGGACCTCGAGGGCTGCTGTGATGTTCTCTCCTTTCCCTTTCCTTGTTTGGGAAGCCCAGGGCATCGGGTCACTGATCCCTGTATTCATTTCCTGTGTCTGCAGTACCACAAACTCAGTGGCTTAAAACAACAGAGATTTATTCTCTGCTAGTTCTGGAAGGCCGAAGTCGGAAATCAGTTTCTCCGGACTGAAGTCAAGGTGTCAACAGAACCACACTATGGATATTCTCGAAGGGAGTCGTTCTCCTCGCCTCATCCAGCCTCTAGTGCCTGCCAGCATTCGTTGGCTTGTGCTACAACGCTCTGATGTCTCCCTCTGTCAGTGTATGCATGAAATACACATGGGAACCAGCAGTTAGCGTAATGGCTATGTCGCTGGACTCCCACGTAGTCGACTGCGGTTCGTGTCCCGGACCCGGTGGCTTAAAACTCACGCCAGGCGCATGTGCGTGCGTGCCCAAGATCCCGAGAGGAGAATGGAGGAGAAGGGATTGTGACGTGACCATCCCCCCTGGGGGGTGATTTCTCGCTTTCTGTCTCTATGTCTCTCTCTGTCTGTCTGGCGAGCGCACGCGCCCTGCAGTGAAAATCTCTCCAAAAAAAAAAAATACACACAATATAATTTTTACTGTCATAACCATTTTGTAAATTTTGCTAGAGAGCACGTGCACTCAACAGAGAGAGAGTGAGAGAAAGAGTGAAAGTGAGAAAGCACACACACTCCCCCTCATAGTAATGATCACACCACAAGCCCTTCTCCATTTCTCTCCTTTTGAAATTTTGGACATGCATGCCCACGTGCCCAGCATGTTTGTCAAGCTGCCCAATGCAGGACTTGAACTGCATAGTCCACCATGTGAGATCCAGTCACCTTAACCACCATGCGCCCTGGCTGGCCCTCATAACCATTTTTTAAGTGTACAGTTAGTGACACTGAGTACATGCACAGGGTGTGTAACCATCACCACCATCCACCTCCAGAATTTTTTCATAATCCCAAACCACAACTCTATACCCACTAAACAATAACTCTGTCTTCCTAATCCTTGGAAACTACCATTCGGCCTTCTAAGAATGTGACCACTATAACTATCTCATTTGAGTGAAATCATACCACACAGTCTGCCTCCTTCTTCACATCACCTTTTATCTGTATCTGTCTCCCTCTGCCTCTCCTGTTAAGGCCAGTTGGGATGGCTTTTAAGGCCCACTTGGATTATCCATGATGACCTATTCCTCATTGCCAAGCACATCTCAAGATTCTTTAAATCTATCACACCTACAAAGATCATTTTCCAAATAACATAGCATTTACGGGTCCCAGGGATTCAATCCGGATATCTTTGAGTGGCCGTTATTCAGGCTACTATGGCCAGTGGTGATGAGAGTCTAAATACAAAGGACTTGCTAGAGGAAGCAAAATTGGAAATGCTTTTCAAGAGTAGAGCTGAGGAAGGGACTATCGGAAGGACGAGTCCAACCCCGGGGATAAAAACTAAAAAGTTACCAGGCAAAGGGGAGGTAAGGATGAGTTAGAAGGGCCAAGACAGGGAACTATTGAGTTGACCTCAGATTAGCCCCAGAAAGCTCATGTCTGAGTGTGAGGGGAGTAAAGAAGGGGGAGATGGAAAGCTGAGAGGGACAAAATGCCCCCTCTAGAGTGATCTTCCTGTGAAAGCTGTCGTCAACTGGAAGATGACCCCTGGTCAAGGCTCCATCCAAGTATCTGAGTCCCAGCTCAGCCCTGATACACTCTGTGACCTTGGACACGTCCTCTACATTCTCCGAGTATCACCTCTGCAGGGGAGATCCAGCTTGGTCTAACAGAGACTTGCTGAGTGCACACATGCACCCAAGCTTCCAGCTAGGACCACAGCCCAGAATGCTTTGCAGTGGGCTATAGCCCTTCCCTCTAGATCCCAAATCTCAGACTGGCTTCAGAGAGGAGTCATGGGACAGGAAGCTCCTAGGAACCCAGCCTGCCTTCCTCCAAGCACTTCACAGGGCCCTGCCTCTACCCTGTCCTAAACCTGGGGCAGCAGGAACAGCATCTGGCTGGGAGTCAAGAGCCTGGGTTCGGGGACTGGCTCCCCTGCCAGTGACCTTAGGCAAGTCACTCTCCTCTCTGAATTTTGCAGAATTTGACCAATCAGTCCATTGAAAGGATCCTGGCACCAATTCTGGTGTAGCCTGGCTTCTGAAGCTCCCTGGGCCTTCATTTCCTATCTATTCACTACCCTGGACAGTCCCATGTCAGATGCATGTCAACCTCACTTCATCCTAAGTCACGTCTGCTACTACATCTGCCAGTCCCAGGAGTGAAATGTTTAATCACTCACCACCCTTTCTTTTCTTTTTTTAAAGAATTATTTTCATTTAACTTGATTTATTATTATTATTGTTATTATTTTGATTTGACCAGAGAGAGAGCGGGAAAGTGAGAAAGCAAGCCGCCAGGTCCAGGACTCAAACCGTGATCAGCCATGTAGGAGTCCAGTGCCCCTAACCACCATGTCACCTGCTGGTCCCCTCACTCACCACCATTTCTAAAAGTGGAAGGGGGGACATGGTCATTGCTCATAAAGCATTGAGCTCGTGCCTAGCCTCTCCTCACCCAGTGAGCTCTGCAGTGGCTATGCAGCCAGGCATACCTGGTGGGGACCCTGGCCCTCTCTCTGGTTAGCTAGGTAACCTCGGAGCAAGTTACTTAACTTTGGGGGACCTTGTTTTCCTCACTTTCAAAATAGGAATAATATCTCAGATAAATGAGAAAATATATGGCAAACATTTCAGCTCATTGCCAAACACATATTTAGTACTCGACAAGATAGTTAATGTGTGTGTGTGTGTGTATGTGTGTGTGTGTGTGTGTATAGTGTATAGTGTATATATATATATATATATAAACAATATATATATAAACAATAAGGTAACGAGTTATATATATATAAGTTAACAATAGTATTGTTACCCTGATTTTATGGACGAGAGCACTGAGATTCAAAAGTTTAAGTAACCTGAGAAATCATACTGCACCCCATAAATATCTACAATTATTATGTGCTGAGCCAGCCCCATAACCGAGTGGTTAAGCCCCACATATGGCTCAAATCCTGGCCTGGGCAGCTTGAAAAACACACCAGGAGCATATCCCATTCCAAGGCCCAACGGAATCTCGCCCATGGCCCCTCAGCTGTAGATGGCCACCTGGCGCTCAGCTCAGCATAGCACAGCCTGCCTTCTGCCTTTTAACCACGAATGAGCGTAGAGAGGAGGGAGAGGGAATAAAGCAAGAAGGGAAGTCTTGGTCCTGATTCGGAGGCTTCTCCTGGAGCAGGCTTCCCTCTCTGCCTCCTCCCCTTTCACCCTCGGTTTGGCACTTGGCAGCTGCTGCGCCATTTCAATGAGTCATTCATTACAGCCACGCAGGCCAAAGTCAGCAGTGTTACAGGCACGGTCTTCTGCCAAACACCTTGGTTTTCTGAAAACTCAGCCCACGTGAGAGCAAGTGGAGTAGGAGAACGAACTGTCATTCAGCCACACCTCAGCGTGACTGTCACCCCACGTGTCCTGACTCCCCTGTGCAATCAGGCAAAGAAGCATGTTATCTGGACTCACAGACAAGGGGTCCTGAGCTGCAGGCCAGACAGGAATTCACCAAAGCTCCCTCCTGGAACTCTTACTCAACACTGCCAATTGTTTCCCATGGAGACTTGAATTGTAAAAACACCAGGCTCCAAAATCCTCAGGCAATTCCACTTATGCAAAGTAGTTTAAGTTGGCAAAAAATCAACAGAGGAAAAGTAGAATAGTGGTTGCCAGGAGCCAAGGAGAGGGGCACACGGGCATGATTTTTTAATGGATGCTGAGTTTCGGTTTTACAAGATGGAGAGGGCTGTACCACATTACCGAAGGCTTTTATAGCACTGAGCTGCGTACTTACGAACAGTTAAGACGGTAAAGTTTATCTGACATGTTGTTTATCACAATAAATACTGAATCTGAAAAATGATAATATGGGGCCAGTGGATGGCATGGAGGTTAAGGCACTAGATCTCACATGGTCGACTATGTGGTTCAAGTCCTAAATCCATCAGCTTGAAAAACACGCTAGGCACATACGCACATGTGTACAAAATCCCAAAAGGAGACTAGAGGAGAAGGGATTGCAGCAAGGCCACACTCCTCCCCTGGGAGATGATTTCTTACTTTCTCTCTGTCTCTCTTCACCAAGCTCACGTGCGTTGTAGCAAATCTAAAAAATAAAAATTAAAAAAAAAATTAAAAAAAAAAAAACGCAACATGGTCCAGATGTGATAGGACACTGTGTTCCACAGACTGGGACCATAGTTCATAGGTCCAGGTTCAGTTCCCAGACCAACCTCAAAACAAACACGGTACAACACACCAGTCATGCTACGACTTGAGGAGGCTGAGGCAGGAGGTCTGAGGGTTGCAAGCTCAAGGCTTGCCTGGGCAATATGCTAAGACTCTCTGCAAGGGTGCTAGATATCATGGTGCATACTTATGGTTCCAGCTGGGAGGTTGCAGCAGGAAAATTGTGACAATGAGGCCCTGTCTTTAAAAAAAAAATGGCAAAGGGATCAGCAGGTGGTGTGGTAGTTGAGACACTGGACTCCTACATGGCTAACCACGGTTCAAGTCCCAGACCCAGTGACTTGAGGATCAAGCCAGGTGCATATACATGTGTGCATGAAATCCTGAGAGGAAGATGGAGAAGGGATTGGAGCATGGCCATCCTCCCAGGGCATGATTTCTCACTTTCCCCCTCTCTCTAGCTCTCTCCTCTTTGTCTCTCTCTGGTGAGCACAAGCACCCTATAGCAAAACTAAGTAATAATACTAAAAAAAAAAAAAAAAAAAAAGGAAAGAAAAGAAAGTTAATCAGGATCAGCAGGTGGCGTGGTGGTTAAGACGCTGGACATTCCCACATGGCCAGTCACGGTTCAAGTCCTGGACCTAGTGGCTTGCTTTCTCACATTCTCTTTCTCTCTCTGTGTCTCTCTCTGGTCAAATTAAAAAATAAATGAATGAATAAATAAAAATAAACAATTATTAAAAAGAAAAGAAAAGAAAGTTAATCATGGGCAAATGAAAGAACCATGAAGATAAAAGTGAGGATGGGGGCTGGCAGGGAGCATGATGGTGAAGGGCGTTGGACTCCCACATGGCTGACCACAGTCAAGTCCCAGACGTGGCAGCTTGCTTCCTCCCTTTCTCCCTCTCTCTGTCTCTGTCCCTCTCTGGACAAATTAAAAATGAGTAAACAAACTTAAATAAAATAATTCTTTAAAAAGAAAAAGTGAGGATGGGGAGTCACTTGTATATCTAATAAACACCAGTTGAGCATTTATCTAAACACTAGGGGGCAAAATGAACAACACAAACATACTCCCTGTCCTTCAGGAGCTCTAAACCCCGACACGTGCTTAATGGGCATGGTGGGAGGTGGCTCCTTTGGGGGAAAGAAATGGTTCAGAACTAGATGGCAATGGTGAGTGCACAGCATTATGAACATGCTAAGAGCCAGTGACTGTTCTCTCAAAAATGGTTACTTTTTTTATTTTTTAAGAGATATCTTTGCTATAGGACACTTGTACTCACCAGAGATGCAGAGGGACAGAGAAAGTGAGAAACCACCCCCAGCACATCGCAATCCCTTCTCCTCCACTCTCCTCTCAGGATTTGGGGCACACACACACATGCACTCAGCATGAGTTTTAAGACGCTGGACCCAGGACTCGAACTGCAGTCGACCATCTGGGTGTTAGGCACCATCACCACTACACCACCTCCTGGCCCCTACAATGGTTACTTTTATGTTATTTGTATCTTACCTCAGTTTGATAAATTAACAAATAAAAGACAAGACACCTTGACTGGAGATTCTACACTGAGAAACGTATCCATTCACCTACCCATTCACTCAGAGTACCCACTCTGTGTCAGGCACTAGAGTTATAAATTTGAATAAGACACGGTCTCTGCCTCAGGCCCTCTACATTCATCATGGAAAATGTGCATGTGATAAGCACGGCCTGCCCTGTGCGCCACACCTCCCCCAACTCTTCGCAGGCTAACTCTCAACGTCCTTTAGTCTCAGCTTGAATTTCTTCCAAGAGGCTTTCTGTTCCACAACCCGCTCCTAGCCTAAAGACTTTCTCAAAAAGGGTCAACTCTGTGGGACAGTGGTAATGAGCTGCTCAGTGGCAGCTGGATCCCACATGGTGACCATGGTTCAAATCCTCCATCTAGGCGGCCTGAAGCACCACGCGGTATGTATATTCATAGAATTGGAAGTGCTCATGGTCTGCATGGCTGAGCAGAACAGTGGGAGATAAAGAGGAGGTGTGGACAGGAACAGGATCACAGTGGGCCTTGTGCAACGTGTTAAGTGTGTTGAAATTCATCCCATAGAACGCTGGGGAGTCAGTAAAGTAGGGGTAGCTGAACTTGAACTCATGATCTTCTCAGAAGTTTGCGTTTCAGAGGTCCATTAACTCTCTAAAATTGCATGCATTGTTGTGGTCAGATTTGTGCTTTCTTTTCTTTTTTTTTTCTTGGAGATTTTTGCTATAGGGCATGTGTGTTTCCCAGAGAGACAGAGAGATAGAAAGTGAGAAATCACCCCTCAGGGGGATGGCCACACCACAATCCTTTCTCTTTCATTCTCCTTTCAGGATTTCGGGCACACACGAACACACACCCAGCATGTTTTAAGTCTTGGGGTCTGGGACTCAAACCGCAGTAGACTATGTGAGAGTCCAGCAACGTAAACATTATACCATCTGCTGGTCCCATATTCATGTTCTCTTACAGAGAGGGCCCATGGCTTTCATCAGATTTTCAGAAAGATCAGAGATCCAAAAATGGGCCCAGCCATGGCAGCATATGCAGCTAAGATGCTCCTACTGCTGGGCTGGAAGACCCAGGTTCAATTTCCACTTCAGAAACTAGAAATGGAAAATTGATGATAACATATGATTAGGAAAATTATTGATGATAACATATGATTAAGCCACCATGCGGTATATTCTAGATGAAAAATCACATTTTGTATGCTGTGACGATGCTCAGTGAATGAATGTAAATTAATTATTTAATTAAAATTTAATTATTTTTTAAATTTCTAGTTCAGCCTAAAAACCAAGCCTGTGATAATGTGTGCCCACAATCCCAGGAATTCAGAGAGACTGAAGCAAGACTATCACAAGCTGGAGTTCAAGGCTGACCTGGATGGTATAGCAAAACCCTAGGTTAAAGAGCAGGTCCTGGAACCAGCAGATGGTGGAATGGTTATGTCACTGGACTCCCATGTAGTCGACTGTGGTTCAAGTCCCAGACTCAGGCTTAAAATTCATGCTGTGGCTTCCTGTTCTCCATCATGGCACGGGATCAGGGTGAAAAGGAGAACCCCATGTGGGAACTTCGTATCGGCAAGCTATGCCTCAACATCTGTGTGGAGGAGAGTGGAGACAGACTGACCCGAGCAGCCAAGGTGTTGGAACAGCTCATAGGCCAGATCCCTGTGTTTTCCAAAGCTAGATACATTGTCAGACCCTGGGTATTAGGAGAAATGAGAAGGTTGCTTTCCACTGCAGTCTGTGGGGCCAAGGCAGAAGAAGGTCTGGAGAAAGTTCTGGAGAAGTTCTGGAGAAAAGTTTCTGGAGAAAGGTATGGATGGGAGTATGAGTTACCAAAAAAAAGAAATTTTCAGATACTGGAAACTTTGGTTTTGGGATCCAGGAACACATTGATCTGGGGATCAAATTTGACCCAAGCATTGGTATGTATGGCCTGGACTTCTATGTGGTGCTGGGTAGGCCAGGTATGAGCATGGCAGACAAGAAGCTCAGGATAGGCTGCACTGGGGCCAAACACAGAGTCAGCAAAGAGGAGAGGAGGCCATGCGCTGGTTCCAGCAAAAATATGATGGGATCATCCTTCCTGGCAAATACCCATTTCTATCCTAAAAAAAAAAAAACACACACACACACACAATAAAAGTTTTCAGTGAAATATTAAAAAAAGAAAAACTCATGCTGAGTAGGGGCCAGCAGGTGGCATGATAGTTAAGGGCCCTGGACTTCCACATGGCCAACTGGTTTGAACCCCAGAATAGGCAGCTTGCTTTCACTCTCTCTTCCTCTCTTTCTCTCTTTTTCTCTTTCTCTCTCTCTCTCTCTCTCTCTCTCTCTCTCTCTCCAAACTAAAACAAACTGAAATAGATA
>NW_006159701.1:6894977-6895996 GCF_000334495.1 Tupaia belangeri chinensis | reverse complement strand
GTGCCCAAAATACCAAAAGGAGAATGGAGGAGAAGGGATTGCAATGTGGCTATCCCCTCTGGGGGGTGATTTCTCGCTTCCTGTCTCTGTCTTTCTGTCTCTCTCTATCTCTCCAGAGAGCACATGCACCCTATAACCAAAAAAAAAAAAAAAAAACTCTCTCTGGAAAAAAAACAGTGGGTCCTGGCAGCACACATCTGTAATCGCAGTTGGAAGCTGAGGCAAGAGGATCAAAACATGGTAACTTTATCTTTTAAAAAAAGGAAAGATCGGGACCATCAGATGGCATAATGGTTATGTCGCTGGACTCCCACATATTCAACACAGTTCGAGTCCTGGACCCAGCAGCTTAAAACTCACACCAGGTGTGTGTGCACATGTACCCAAGATCCCAAGGGGAGAATGGAGAAGGGATTGCAGTGTGGCCACCCCCCTGGGGGGTGATTTCTCGCTTTCTGTCTCTCACTGTCTCTCTGGCAAGCACACACGCCCTATAGCAAAAATCTCTCTTTAAAAAAGAAAAAAAGGAAAGAAAGATTAGTGACCCCAAAAGAAAGACCACCACCATCCTTGACCACCCTAATTAAAACAATCCCACACTCATTTCAGCTTGTGACTTTCACAGTATTCATTAGAAAATATAAATATCTTTTTTATTTCTTGGCTTATTTTATTATTGTCTGTCTTACCCATGAGAAGGCAAGTCTGTGAGGGCAAGGACTTCATCTTCATTCACTGCTCTATCTCCAGTACCTAGCCCATGTGACTGAAACTTACAGAAACTCAACAAATACTTGTTGACTAAATAAACTTTACTGCAAATATTCTTTTTCATTGTGATAAAATACAAATAACATAAATTTCACTGTCTTAATCATCTTTAAGTGCATACTTCAGTGGCATTAAACAGATTTGTATTGTGCTACCATCACCGCCATCTTTTTTTTTAATTATTGTACTTAACTTTTATTTATTTATTTATTTATTTATTTATTTTGACCAGAGAGGGACAGAGTGAG
>NW_006159701.1:6871885-6894932 GCF_000334495.1 Tupaia belangeri chinensis | reverse complement strand
CTCAAACCGCAGTCAGCCATGTGGGAATCCAGAGCCCTTATAACCACCATGCCACCTGCTGGCCCCACCACCATCTAGTCACAGAACTCCTGTTTTTTCACAAAAGGGAAACTCTGTACCTATTAAACAATAACTATTAAAATTTATTAAAACAGGGCCAGCAGGTGGCATGGTGGTTAGGGCACTGAATTCCCACATGGCCAGTCTCATGTTTTGTGTCCCAAACTCGGCAGCTTGGGAAATACACCAGGCGTATGGGCATGCATTCCCAAAATACCAAGAGAAGAATGGAGGAAAAGAGATTGTAACATGGTCATTCCCCAGGGGGGTAATTTCTCTCGCTCGCTCGCTCTCTCTCTCTCTCTCTCTCTCTCTCTCTCCAGTGAGCATTCATGCATGCCTAAAGCCAAAAAAAATTTTTAAAGGTTTTTTTCATTAAAAAAAAAACTATTAAAACAATAACTCTGCATCTCCTCCCCCTCACCCAGCTTCATCCATCTACTTTCTGTCGCCATGAATTTGACTACTGTAAGTACCTCGTATAAATGGGACCGCATACATTTTCTCTTTAGTGACTGGCTTATTTTAGCATAATTTTCTCAGGATTCATCCACATCATTGCATGTATCAAGATTTCTTCCAGGGCCAGCAGGTGGTGTGGTGGTTGAGGATGCTGGACTCCCACATGGCCGACCGTGGTTCGAGTCCGGATCTGGTGGCTTGTTTTTCTCACTTTCTCTCTGTGTCCCTCCCTGGTCAAATTTAAATGAATGAATAAATAAAGTTAAATAAAATAGTTCTTTAAGAAAAAAGTATTTCTTTCCTCTTTAAGACTTAATAATAGTTGTAGTTAAGTATATACCACATTTTGTTTACCCACTTATTCATCAATGGACACTTGGTTTGTTTTCACCTTTTGGCTGTTGTAAATAGTATTATGAATCTTTTTTGAAATAAAACATAATGACAAGGGCCGGCAGATGATGTAGTGGTTAAGGGTGCTAGACTCCCATGTGGTTGACCACGGTTTGAGTCCCAGATCTGGCTCGCTCGCTCTCTCTCTCTCTCTCTCTCTCATCAAATTAAAGCAAATAAATAAAGTTTAAATAATAATAATTAAAAATAATCTTTTTTAAAAAGTATGACAGAATGACTGGGTAGGAAAGGGCATGAATAGATGATAGATGGATGAGGGGCAGATGAATGGGTGAGTAGGTGGATGATGCATAGATTGATAAACAAACTCTGAACTGAGAACAAGGACAGGTGTTTCACTTGTATGACACACCAGGCCTAAGTAATAGTAGCATACCTATGGAGACAATGAAAAGATCAGGGGTGGCCAGAGGTAATAGTAATCCCATTGTAATAATGGCAGTAGCATTGAGCTAAAGGGAGTTTCAAAATATTTATAAAGAGGAGTAACTCTGTGCTATTTCATGATCACAGCTGGCAAATGTCAGTAAAAGGACTGTGTAATTAGCTCAGGGTGTTGATGACTAAGGAGAATGGGGTTTCCCAGAGTGGTAACCCTGGGAAGGAAGAGCATGATCCAAATGGAGTAAAACCACACTCAGTATCAAATATGCAATGGCCAGAAGATCAGTCAAAATAAAAAATGGAGTCGATGAAAATCGGGGCATTTGAGCTGCAGAGGATGCTGGCAGTGAGTAAGTACAAATGCCAAAGTGTGTATAGATGGGGACCAGGAGATGGCGGTTACGTCACTGGACTCCCACATGGCTAAATTGATTGCCTTATTTGAGAGATTTGGATGACTGGAAGGTTTTCTTTATACGTATGCTTACGTATGAACTATGTGAACGTTCTATTTACTGAATCAATAGATGGAGAGAGAGCACTAAAGAGGAAGAGAAGGGGAATGAACACTACCCTAGGATCCCTGAATATCCGAGCAATTAAGGGACCTCAGTAATCTTTTAACTCAACTCCGTTATACATTCACTGACTCAAGTGTATCTTGATAGTCTCGCATATGGCAGGCACTTTCAGGAGCTGCAGCTAGCAAGATGTAAAAATATAGCAGTGAACAATCTAAAGCAGAAAGATGCTACAGTTCTCCAGAAAGAAAAGAGACGCAGAGAAAGCACAGAGTCAAAGCCTTGGCTAAGATCACCCAGAGAGTCAGTGGGAGAGCCATAATTGACATCCGGGTCTGAGGGCTCCTGTTTGGTTTTATTGCCTAGCCTGGGCTTAAAGTACAGCAAAGGAAACGAACTTGATCACGCAGTCAGTGTTACGAGCAGAAAGATAACTGAGCCACAAAATTGGCTTCTCAGGAGGGACTTTCCTCTCCTACCTGTTGCTTTCTAGTAGCCAATGATGGCCACTGGAAGGATCTCTCATTACTATTTTTTTAAAGAACTATTTTTATTTTATCTTTACTTATTTAATTTATTTTAATTTGACCATAGAGGAATGGAGGGGAAGGGGCAGGGGTGGGACTTGAACCGTGGTGGGCCATGTGGAAGTCCAGTGCCCTTAACCACTACACCACCTACTGGCCTCTTGTTACTATTTTTTAATTTTTTTTTTTAGTATATAGAAATAAATTTTTATTTATTAATCTTTTATGTATTTATTTATTTTACATTCAGTCACTGTCTCATTACTTTTTAATACTCTCTTCATCCTCACAGAAATTACTATTTACGAGTCATTATAAATAAGTACCATTACACACACCCCTTTCCAAATAATGGTTCATTTCTCCTTGCTGAGACTCCAAAAATGGTAAGACAGAACAGTAAGGCAGACACTTACTTAAAGAATGATCTTCCATCTGAGCAAAACAAGAAGGAAGAAAAGTCTTAGCCATTGCTAAGTGCTCCTGATCCCTGGGATTTTCTGAGGCTCTTAGGCAAACTCTTCAGTCAGGTTTTTCCAAGTCTGGGAAATCTTACCAGGAAACCAAAAGAGAAGAATGTCATTCTCATTACCTTGAATGACAAATGTGCAATAATCAATAGCCTCCGGCTTTAGCCTAATGTTCTAAACTGACCTTGATTTAAGTATCGTAGAACACAGAGGAAAATAAAATCATACACAGATAAGCATATGTGTAAACATCCCTTAAAATATCAAGGGGTCTCAAAAAGGTTATGAAAAATGTGTATCATAAAAAACTACGGGAACCAGCAGTTAGCGTAATGGCTATGTCGCTGGACTCCCACGTAGTCGACCGCGGTTCGCGTCCCGGACCCGGTGGCTTAAAACTCACGCCGGGCGCATGTGCGTGCGTGCCCAAGATCCCAAGAGGAGAATGGAGGAGAAGGGATTGCGACGTGACCATCCCCCCTGGGGGGTGATTTCTCGCTTTCTGTTTCTAATGTCTCTCTCTGTCTGTCTGGCGAGCGCACGCGCCCTACAGTGAAAATCTCTCCAAAAAAAAAAAAAAAAAACCATGTGTGGGCTTCAAAATTTCTTGAACTAAAATAAACTTATATTGGCCCAGCTGGTAGTGTGGTGTTTAAGGTAGCTGGATCCCACATGGTCAATTTTGCAGTTCTAGTCCCGGAGCCAGCAACTTGAACAACACACTGGACTCGTGTGTGCGTACCCAAAATCTCAAAAGGAGAATGAAGGAGAAGGGATTTCAGAATGATCATGTCCCCTGGGGGATGATTTCTCACTTTCCATCTCTCTCTCTCTCTCTCTCTCTCTCTCTCTCTCTCTCTCTCTCTCCCGCAAGTATATACACTCTATGAATGTACCCTATAGCAAAAAAAAAAAAAAAGTTTAAAAAATCAATTACATTTTTTTAATTTTTAAACTTGTATTTTAATTTTTTCACAAAAATCTTAAGTCTCTTAATATGTACCCACCTAGATACACAAACATATCAATCTCAAAGCACAGAATAAAAGTCAGAGATGAAGAATCATCCATTCTAAACTGATTACACTTAAAGAAAAAACCACTGTGATGATCCGAAATGTGAAATCCTAACATCTCGGTCTTTGGAGTTATTCTGTCCCTGGAGAGGGATCTGCTCAATGAATTTCCACTCTCTTAGACTCTGATGGGTAAGAGAAACAAGAAAATGATCCTTGTTGAGAGAGCAATGGCTGATGAGAGAGAGAAGACGGTTCAGGGTGATGCCTGAAAAGAGCAGAAGGTGAGTGGACAGAGGCAGGGCAGTAAAATGCTACACCCTGCAAGTTTGATCCACATGTTTTTTTCCGGAGACCTTCCACATACCAGGATCTGGGACCGGCTGAAGTTAGGAGCAAATCATGGCATCAAGACCCTGTTGAGGATGTTGTCTTTCTGTCTCTCTCTTTCCTTTTTTTTCAAGAATTATTTTATCTAATTTTTTTTAATTTGACCAGGGAGAGACAGACAGAGAGAGAGAGAGAAAGGGAAAAAGCAAGCTGCCAGGTCCAAGACTTGAACCATGGTTGGCCATGTAGGAGTCCAGCACCTTTGACCACCACACCACCTGCCAGCCCCATGTGTCTCTCTTTCTCATACTGTCTCTCTCACTCATGGAAGAGATAAATAAGAATATTTTTAAAAGGGAAGAGAAGACAAACAAAAATTTTTACATGAGCTTAGGCATGGAGCCAACCATGGGACCCCATTTTCCATGGAAAGCCTCTGCAAGGCCTATCTGTTCTATTTTCTAACTACTGATCATTTTGGGTCTCAATTTAATCTCTTGTTTTGATTCATCCTAAATCACTCACAGCTTGCTTCCCACTTCTGTTCTCTGAGAAAGCACCTGGGTGGGCAGAACTTCCTTCGGTGCAAAGTATACTCCAAAGTCATTGTCCCATGTGAAAGAGCTGTGAGCTCTACAGGGCAAAGGCCTCTTTAAACTACTACTGCTATTAACATGATTGCCTGCACGCAGTCCTGATATGGGAGGACTGCTTGTATTGCCTTTTTTTTTTAATTTGCCAGAAGACACGTGCGCTCACCAGAAAGAGACAGAGAGATAGAGACAGAGGAAGAGGGAAAAAGCACCTTCCACGAGATATGGTCACACTGCAATCCCTTCTCTTCCATTTCTCCATCCTGTCCACATGATGTGTTTCTCAAGCCACTGGATCCACATGATGTGTTTTTCAAGCCACTGGATCCCTAGGATTCAAACTCTACAGTCAGCCATGTGGGATCTGGCTCCAGTAAGCACCAGACCACAGAACCAGCCCTGTTTGTACCTTCTTGAGTAGAGAAAGCTGCTGGTAGCTTCCTCAAATGGTCTCAAGAGGCAATTCCTTTAATGCCTGAATCAGACATATGTCAGGCTTTGGATTTCCAGAACCTCTGAGAATAACAGACTCTTCACATCATAATATTTAACATGCATTATTCATTAGAGCAAAAAAGAAAGAAAAATTTAAATTTCCACTATGAGGAATTGGCTAGAATATAAAATCCTGGGTCAAACCAGTTCTGCCTGGTTCATACCTGTTCTGGTTGATTCAAACCAGTACAAAACAGTTTCAAACTCGTTCTGAATGGGTCAAACTGGTTCTGTTCAGTTCAAGTCAGTTCTGGCTGGTTTATACTGGTTCAAAACGGTTCTGGCCAGTTGAAACTGGTTCAAAACCGGTTCTGGCTGGTTTGTACCAGTTCAAACTGAATCAAACTAGTTTATACCAGTTCTGGCTAGTTCCCACTGGTTTGAAGCAATTAAGGCCAGTTTGGTCTGTTTATACCAGCTCGAATTGGTTCTAGTCAGTAGAAAATGGTTCAAAACTATTCTGGCTTGTTCATACTGGTTCTGGCCAGTCCAAACTGGTTCAGTCCATTTCTGGCCAGTCCAAACTGAATCAAACTGGTTCAAAACAGTCTGATCAGTTCAAACAAATTCTGGCCAGTTCATACCAGTTCAAACTGGTTCTGTCCAGCTCATACGGGTTCAAACCGGTTCTGGCCAGTTCATGTGAATGGCATGTAAGTTATTGGCATATAGTTGCCATGTCAGTCTCAACATGTGAAAGACATGCTACTGACATGCTACTGGTGTATATCATTCACACGTCACTGGTATGTCACTTTGAACATGAGAATAGCCTGTTACTGACATGTATGCTGACATATAATTCTTGACATGTTGGTGTTATTGACATCTGTGTGGTTGGCATGTAGTTGGCATGTCATTCTTGACATGGACATCCAAATTACCTCCAGATGTCACTTGTTTTACAAGAGTGAAAGCTCTCTAAGAAAAGGGGTAAAAATACATTGGTATTAAATTTCAGCAAATTAAATTAAACTAAACTGAAAGATGGACAGTATCAGGTTGGTAAATATTAAAAATAATTCAGGGCTCTTCTGTAGCCTACTGGTTAAGGAAGCCAACCCCCCATGGCCAACGTGATTTGAGTTCTGCTCCCAGCAGCTTAGAAAACACTCCAGGGGTATTTTCATCTGTGTCCAAAATCTTGACAGAATGGAGAAATGGAGAAGGGGTTGCAGCATGACCACACCCCACTGGGGGGTGCTTTTATGTTATGTATATTTTATCACACACACACAAAAAAAGAAAAATTCCACTCAATAATAATTCTAAGCCCCATTGTGGTGAGGAAATGAGTAAATCCCTAGTTTCATACTCCACTGAAGTTAGTGTCACCTGGGACAGTCATCCCACAAGACAGCTTGATGACATACCAAAATAATCAAGCCCAGGCTAGCAGGTGGCGTGGAGGTTAGAGTGCCGGATCCCACATTTTCAACTGTGCAGTTCGAGTTACAGACCTGGCAGCTTGAAAAACACACCAAGTGCATGTGCATGCATGCCCAAAATCCTGGAAAGAGACTGGAAGAGAAAACATTGCAGTGTAGCCATCCCTCTGGGGGATGATTTTTCACTTTCTCTCTCTCTCTCTCTCTCTCTCTCTCAGACACACACACACACACACACACACACACACACGTACGCACAATTGCAAGCACCTTATACCAAAAAAGAAAGAAAAAAAATGTCTTGGCCTGTCAGTTCTAGTCTTACATGCTTACATAAAGTTGCAGCTTAGTGGTATATGATAAGATGTTCCTAGAACACAGCTAAGACCTGGTATGAAGAGGCAGTATGAGGGGTGGTGCTAGAAGACAGATGCCTGTGGAATGATTCACATCCTCTTTCAAGCTATGAGGATGGAGGCCTGCTTCATTAAGAAGCTGGGGTGGGTAGGGGTGGGGAGAACATTTAAAAACATGAGAGTCAGTTAGGGGAATCTCCTTACTCCTGTTTTGCATATAAGGAACCCTAAAACAGCTAGTTTAGGCTCTCTAGATTATTAAAACCATGGAATCTTTTTTTAAGTTTACTTATTTCCTCTATGAGCAAGACAGATATAGTACCCCTAATTGCGTCTCAATGCTATCATCCAACCCCCAGCCCTGGATCATCGGCACGCCTGTGCCCAGGGTACTCAGGGAGGTCTCCAGACACAAACCCAAAATCTTCCCATGTGGGTTGGCCTCACGAAGCATAGCATTTCACCACTGTGCCACTGTCTGGCCTCCGAAATTATGGAAAGAATTTTATGAAGACTCTTCAGAGGTGTTCATAAGGATTTTAGCAGCTTATTTGGGTTCCGGTTTCTATTTCTTTTAATGTTTAAGTAATCTTGTCCACCTTTCTCAAGTCCTAATTCTTGTAGCTTCATTAGTGTTGAAGCAATGCTTACTCATGTCTCAACTCTTTGTACAGGTATCCTTTTATTAAACAAACAAAAACTCCTCAATAAAAAAGGAAAGAAAATAATCAGAAAAATGTTAGAGGGAGGACATTTATGTCAGTAATATCTACAATAATAATAACTATAAATGGGGACCAGCATCAGCACAATGGCTATGTCACTGGACTCCCGTGTAGTCAACCGCAGTTTGAGTCCCGGAACTAGTGGCTTAAACTCACACCGTGTGTGTGTGTGTGTGTGTGTGTGTGTGTGTGTGTCCAAGATCACAAGAGGAGAATGGAGGAGAAGGGATTGTGGCGTGGTCATGCCCCCTGGGCAGTGATTTCTCGCTTCCTGTCTCTCTGGCTCTTTCTGACTTTCTGGCAAGCACACGCACCCTATAGCAAAAACCTCTCCAAATAATAATAACAATAACTATAAATGACTTAAATATCCAAAAATAGAGGATTTATTTTAAAAATCTATTAATGGGGCTGGCAGGTGGCATGGTGGTTGGGGGCGCTGGACTCCCACATGGCCAACCACGGTTTGAGTACCGGACCTGGCGACTTGCTTTCCCTCTTGCCCTCTCTCTGTCTCTCTCTCTCTCTCTCACTCTGTCCCTCTCTGGTCAAATTAAAATTAATAAATAAAGTTTAAAAAATGATTTAAGAAATAATTATTTAAAAAATAAAAATAAAAAATAAAAATCTATTAATATGCTAGAATGATTTGTGGTCATAGGATATTATAGATCTATAAAATGTTGTTTGATGCAATCCAATTTTTTAAATATGTGATGCTTATTTTCAGATAATATAATGATTAATATATATAATATAGGGTCCAGCAGGTGGCGTGGTGGTTAAGGGCACTGGCTCCCACATGGTCGACTGTGGTTCAAGTCCTGGACCTAGCAACTTGCTTTCTCACTTTCTCTCTCTCTTTTCCCCCTATCTGGTCAAATTAAAATAAATGAATAAGTAAGTAAAGTTAAATAAAGTTTGTTTAATATATGTAATATATAACTATATTTGATTTATTATATGTAATACATAAATATATTTTATATTTTCAATTCTGAAAGAACATATGCACCAAAAGTTAACAGTGGCAATTTATGGACTATGGGCTTAAGAAGACTTTCAGGGCCGGGTGAAGACTTGGTGGTTAAGGGTGCTGGACTCCCATTTGGCCGACTGCATTTCAAGTCCTGAACCTGGTGGCTTGCTTTCTCTCTCTCTCTCTCTCTCTCTCTCACACACACACACACACACACACATACACACACACTCTGTCCCTCTCTAGACAAATTGAAATAAATAAATAAATGAAAAATAAAGTTAAATAAAATAATTTTTTTAAAAAGGAAAGGTCCTGCTCAGTGGTGCACAGTGAAGTGCCATTCAAGCAACAATTAATCCATATGAAACATCATGGGTTCAGCTCCCTGGTCAAGCTGTACCCACCAGGCATGTGTGCCCATGACTCTGACCAGCTGGTACGACTGTGGGTGGGTCGTGGCACACGGTGGGGGAAACTGCAGCATAAGATTCTGTTGAGGGTACTTGTTTTTCTTTCTCTCTCCCTCTCCCTCTCTTTGTTTTCCTCTCTCTCTCTCTCTCTCTCTCTCTCTCTCTCTCTCTCTCTCTCTCTCTCACACACACACTCTCATGAAAGAAATAAACTCAAACAAAAAAAAGTACACAATATATAAGTGCTAATAATAAATGCTAAGAAAGAAAGTGAGAAAGACAAGGTGGTTTGGGTACCCTGAATATCACCTTAGCACCCCCTCCCAAAGCAGGGAGTATAAAAGGGATCATCTTTGGAAACACCCTGCAAAGACATGCATACATGGCCTGGAGATGACTTGAAGCTCACTAGATCTTTGACTCTGTGTGTGTGTGTGTGTGTGTATGTGTGTGTGTGTGTGTGTGTGTGTGTGTGTGTGTGTGTGGATGGATGGTCCCAGCCAGGATAAGTCCAAAGCAGCAGAGGAAGGACAGTAATTATACGGGACCGTGAAATGGGTCCAGGAAAGTGGGTAAAGTTCAGGGCCTTGCACAAAGCTTTTCCTTCCTCGAGACCAAGGCAATGATTCTCTGAGAAACCATTGTTAAGAGAATAATAAAAATCCTCAGGGCCAGCAGGTGTTGTGGTGGTTAAAGGCACTGGATCCACACATGGCCAGCCTCAGTTCAAGTCCCGGACCTGATGGCTTGTTTTCTCACTTTCCCTTTCTCTCTCTCTCTCTATACACTCTGCTCAAATTTAAAATAATAGTAATAATAATAATAATAATAATAATAATAATAACAATAACAACAAATGGAGTTAAATAAATAATTCTTTTTTAAAAAATAATAAAATCCTCTCATTAGTTAACTGCTTGTTATCATTTATGGAGCACTGTAAGTGCTTTGCAAGCACACACTCACACATGCCTGGTGTTATACATATATATACCTGTGCACACAGCACCCAAAATCCAACAGGTTGGAGGACTACAGAAAGGAGATCACAGTGTGACCAAACCTTAGAGGGTAGTCATTTTTCCCTCTCTCTCTCCCCCTCTCTCTCAATCTCAGTGTGTGTGTGTTTGTCAGTCTCTGTCTCTCTCTCATATGCATGCACATGCACTCTATCATGAATAAAGATTATATACACGCATACACACATACATGTATTATACATGCATACAAACCAGAGGGGATATCCTGGGGAGGAGGACAGGAGGAAGAGGAGAAAAAAAGATACCCAAAAATGAACTCAAAATTCTGAGTTCTAATTCTTATTCCATTCCTGACTCACTGTGTCATCCTGACAAACCCCTTATCCTCTCTGACCCTACTCCTCCTTTGTGAAACTATGTACTTTTCAGTGACCTTCCTCCACCAATATCTCCCTCTGTCGCATGGCCCCATCCTTTTACTGGCTACTCTTTTTTTATTTTTTGAGTAATTATTTTGTTTTATTTTATTCGTCTTTACTATTATTTTTAGGGAAAGTGAGGAAGCCATTAAATTCAGGATTTTAACCATGGTCAGACACATGGGAATTCAGCACCTTAACCACTATACCAACTGTCAGCCCCATTTTTTTTGAAATCACTATTTTATTTAATTTTGTTCATCATTATCATTATATTTTTAATTTGACTAAGAAATCACAACCCCCTGGAGGGATGACCACACCGCAATCCCTTCTCCTCCATTTTCCTCCTGGAATTTTGGACACACACGTGCGTGTGCCTGGCATGAGTTTCAAGCCTCTAGACTCAGGACTTGAACCACAGTCAACCAAGGGGGAGTTGAATGCTTCTATCACTATGCCACCTGCTGGCCCCTCACTGGCCCTTCTTCCCGCATTTTCACTAGATTAGACTCAAGTTCTGACTAGAACCTAAGTCTTGATGGCCTATGGACTGCAGGACTCAGAAAAGATTCCAGGAGCTCTGCTCAGCTCCGATCCCTTCTCTGTTTCTCTGTGACCTTTAGCAAGGCCCATAACTTGAGCCTTATCGCATAATGAGTTGGTACTTTGAGAGGTCAAGAAACCACACACTCTTCTCTCAGAAGGTACACAGTTTAGGCGATAACCTAAGTTATATAAACATACATTCACTGCAAAAACAAATGTTTAAGGGAGCAGAGTATCTAATACTGTTATCGCAGCTCCCTGATTATGCACGTGTAACAGTAATCGCAGCTCATGAGAAAGGAGGCAGAGGCGGATGTGAAGCTGGAAACAGGTTGGCTGCAGGTGGTGAAGGACCTTGCATGCCAGGCTGGGGCCTGTGGGTTTCTTTGGTAGATGTGGGAAGACCCTGACAAATCCTGGTCAGAGAGAGACATGGTACATTGTGCAGGATGGATTGGAAGAAGGGAAGATTGGGAGGAGGGAGACCACAGGAATCTGATGCAGAAGCCAGATGGTGACACAGCAGTAAAGCGCCACATACCATGAAGCTGACCCACATGGGGAGGTTCAGAGTTCATGTCCAGAGACCTCCCTGAATTCACAACACATGCAAGTACCCGTGATCCAGGGCTGGCTAAAACGGGAGATGGACCACAAGATCAAGATTCTGTTGGGAGTGCTGTATTTCTGGCTCTCACTCATGGAAGAAAGAAAGACTTTTTTTTTAATTGTCTTGGGGACCAGCAGGTGGTGTGCTGGATAAGGCAGAAAAATTGTTTTAAAGAGACTAATACGGGGACCAGCAGTTAGCGTAATGGCTATGTCGCTGGACTCCCACATAGTCGACCGCGGTTTGAGTCCCGGACCCAGTGGCTTAAACTCACACCGGGCACATGTGCGTGCGTGCCCAAGATCCCGAGAGGAGAATGGAGGAGAAGGGATTGCGGCATGGCCATCCCCCCTGGGGGGTGATTTCTCACTTTCTGTCTCTCTGTCTCTCTCTGTCTGTCTGGCGAGCGCACACGCCCTATAGCAAAAGCCTCTCCAAAAAAAGAAAAAAAAAAAGAGACTAATACGATAATCCTGGTCAGTGACAGTGCTGAGAGAAATGGTGAGGAAAACACTAAAAGAGGCATTTCCAGAAAGACTCCCTGGGTCTGAAAACTGGTTAAGAGTCAAATGGGGCTAAGAGTCAAAAAAGCAGCATAGGGGAACCAGCAGTTAGCGTAATGGCTATGTCGCTGGACTCCCACGTAGTCGACCACGGTTCGTGTTCCGGACCCGGTGGCTTAAAACTCACGCCGGGCGCGTGTGCTTGTGTGCCCAAGATCCCGAGAGGAGAATGGAGGAGAAGGGATTGCGGCGTGACCATCCCCCCTGGGGGGTGATTTCTCGCCTTCTGTCGCTATGTCTCTGTCTGTCTGGCGAGCGCACGCGCCCTACAGTGAAAATCTCTCCAAAAAAAAAAAAGCAGCATAGTAGGCGAGTAGGTGGTGTGTTGGTTAAGGCAGCTGGAGTCCTCCATGGGTAACTACAGTTCAAGTCCCAGACCCCATGACTTGAAAATCACACTGGGGCATGGGTGTGCATGCCCAAAATCCCAGGAGGAGAATGGAGGACAAGGGATTGCAGCATGGCCGTCTCTTCTGGGGGCTGATTTCTCACTTTTCCTCTCTCTGTCTCTCTTTGGCAAGCACACACACCCTATGGCAAAAACCTAAGAAAGAAAAAAAAAGGTGGTGTAGAAATCAAGAACCAGCTGACCTCCCTATCCATACAGGTTAATATAACAAAACATCTACATGGTGGTCTGGAGCTTCTAGAAGGGACGCCAGATGAGGGCTGTGCCCTGAAAAGCAGGAGGTCAGAGAAAGTGCCCAGAAGAGGATTGTGAGCAGCATTTAGAAAGATGGATAATAACAGAGACCAGCAGGTGGCGTGGTGGATAAGAGACTGGACACTCCCGCATGGCTGACCACAGTTCAAGTCCCAGACCTGGTGGCTTGCTCTGTGTGTGTGTGTGTGCGTGTGTGTGTGTGTGTGTGTGTCTGGTTAAATCAAATTTTTAAAAAAATGAATAAATGAATACAATTAAATAATTCTTTTTAAAAAGGAAAGAAAAAGAAAGATGGATAATAACAATCCAGGGAAAAGAGGCAAACTGGAAGAGCCAGAAGGCACAGCACAACACAAGAAATGCAGAGGCAAAGTGGGGCACTCCTGTACCCTGCACATGCCAAATAAGAGGCAACTTGTGATGGGGAACAGAACCTAGGGATTCTCTGCCACAGTTGCAGCTTGTGACCTTGAACAAGTCTCACCCCTGTCCTGGACTCAGTGTTCTCAGAAGATGAATGAGGTCGGCCCCAGTTCCATGATGCCAAGATATAGACAGTAACACAGGCCTCTGATGATACTCCTTGATTCCTCCAGCACAGTCAGCCGGGGCATGCTTTGACCTGCTCAGTTCAGGAAGAGTTTGCCCTACAGAGACTGGCATCACCTTCTTCAGGTCACACCTGTCTCTGAAGCAAGAAACACTAACCTCTGTAAAAGAAGTGCTACACCTTCTTCCTGGGAAATCTACAGACTCATTTTCCCCCTCACAACTGAAGTGAGGAGCTCAGAAATTCTAAGGAGATGCCTGGAGTCAGATACTACCCACAGAACAATAGCAATCATTGAACTCAGGGCAAAAGGAAGCAACTTTTAGTGACTGTACTTTCATTTTTCAGCGAGTGCAAATTTGATTTGTCTGATGAGAATGATCAGTCTAAAGCAGTATAAACTGACCTGAACCAGTCAAAACTGGTCCGAACCAGCCTAAACCAGTCTAGACCAGTCAAAATCAGCGAGAAATGGCCTGAACCAGTCTGAACCGGTCAAAACTGGTATGAACCAGTATAAACTGGCCCAAACCGGTATAAACCTGCCTGAACCAGTATAAAGCAGTCAAAACCAGTCTGAACCAGTCAAAATCTGTCTGAGTCTGTCTGAACTGATCTGAATTGGTATAAACAGTGCTGTACTGGTCAAAACCATCCTGAACCATTGTAAACTGATCAAAACCAGCCTGAACCAATTTGAATGAGTCAAAACTGGCCAAATCAGTTCTGGCCAGCCCATACCAGCTCATACCAGTTTGAACCAATTCATACTAGTTCAAACCAGTTCAGGTCAGTTCAAACTAGCTCAAGCCAGTAGAAACCAGTTCAATCTGGTTCTGGCCAGTTCTGACCAGTTCTGGCCATTTCAATCAGGGTCAAGCCGGTTTTAACTGGTCAAACCATTTCTGGCCAGTTCAAGCTGTTCTGGCCAGTTCAAGCAGGCTCAGACCAGTTCTAACTAGTTCTGATTGGTTGAAACTGGTATTAACTAGTTCAAACTGGTTTGGGCTGGCTCAAACTAGTCCAAACCAATTCAAACTGGTTCTGGCTAGTTCAAACTGGCTCTGGCCAGTTCAAACTAATTTTAACTAGTTCAAACTGGTTCAAACCGGTTCTGGCCAGTTAAACTCGGTTTGAACAGGTTCTGGCCAGGTCAAACTGGTTTTAACTAGTACAAACTGCTTCTGGCCAGTTCTAACCAGTTCTGGCCAGTTAGTTCAAACTGGTTCTGGCCAATTTGAACCGGTTCTGGCCGGTTTGAACTAGTATGAATTGGTTCAAACTGGTTCTGTCTGGTTCAAACCAGTTCAAACTGGTTCTGGCCTGTTCAAACTGGTTCTGGCCATTTCAAACAAGTCCTGGTTGGGGTTCAAACCAGTTCTGGCTAGTTCTGGCTGGTTCAAACTGGTTCAAACTTGTTCTGGCCAGTTTAAGACCAATTCTGGCCAGTTCAAACTGGGTAAAACCGATTCTGGCTGGTTCAAACCAGTTCTGGCCAGTTCATATCGAATTCAACCAGTTCTGGCTGGTTCAAACAGGTTCTGAATGGTTCATACCAGTTCAAACCAGTTCTGACTGGTTCATACCAGTTCAAAACGGTTCTGGTCAGTTCAAACTGGATCAAATTGGGTCTCAGTCTGGTTCAAGCTGGTTCATATCAGTTCTGGCCAGTTCATATGATTCCAACTGGTTCAAAGTGGTTTGGGCCAGTTCATACCAGTTCTGGCAGGTTCATACCGGTTCAAATTAACTCAAACCAGTTCTGGTAGATTCATACTGGTTCTAACCTGTTAAAACCAGTTCTGACCAGTTCAAACAGGTTCTGACCAGTGATTTGTCTGATGAGAATGATCAGTCTAAAGCAGTATAAACTGACCTGAACCAGTCAAAACTGGTCCGAACCAGCCTAAACCAGTCTAGACCAGTCAAAATCAGCGAGAAATGGCCTGAACCAGTCTGAACCGGTCAAAACTGGTATGAACCAGTATAAACTGGCCCAAACCGGTATAAACCTGCCTGAACCAGTATAAAGCAGTCAAAACCAGTCTGAACCAGTCAAAATCTGTCTGAGTCTGTCTGAACTGATCTGAATTGGTATAAACAGTGCTGTACTGGTCAAAACCATCCTGAACCATTGTAAACTGATCAAAACCAGCCTGAACCAATTTGAATGAGTCAAAACTGGCCAAATCAGTTCTGGCCAGCCCATACCAGCTCATACCAGTTTGAACCAATTCATACTAGTTCAAACCAGTTCAGGTCAGTTCAAACTAGCTCAAGCCAGTAGAAACCAGTTCAATCTGGTTCTGGCCAGTTCTGACCAGTTCTGGCCATTTCAATCAGGGTCAAGCCGGTTTTAACTGGTCAAACCATTTCTGGCCAGTTCAAGCTGTTCTGGCCAGTTCAAGCAGGCTCAGACCAGTTCTAACTAGTTCTGATTGGTTGAAACTGGTATTAACTAGTTCAAACTGGTTTGGGCTGGCTCAAACTAGTCCAAACCAATTCAAACTGGTTCTGGCTAGTTCAAACTGGCTCTGGCCAGTTCAAACTAATTTTAACTAGTTCAAACTGGTTCAAACCGGTTCTGGCCAGTTAAACTCGGTTTGAACAGGTTCTGGCCAGGTCAAACTGGTTTTAACTAGTACAAACTGCTTCTGGCCAGTTCTAACCAGTTCTGGCCAGTTAGTTCAAACTGGTTCTGGCCAATTTGAACCGGTTCTGGCCGGTTTGAACTAGTATGAATTGGTTCAAACTGGTTCTGTCTGGTTCAAACCAGTTCAAACTGGTTCTGGCCTGTTCAAACTGGTTCTGGCCATTTCAAACAAGTCCTGGTTGGGGTTCAAACCAGTTCTGGCTAGTTCTGGCTGGTTCAAACTGGTTCAAACTTGTTCTGGCCAGTTTAAGACCAATTCTGGCCAGTTCAAACTGGGTAAAACCGATTCTGGCTGGTTCAAACCAGTTCTGGCCAGTTCATATCGAATTCAACCAGTTCTGGCTGGTTCAAACAGGTTCTGAATGGTTCATACCAGTTCAAACCAGTTCTGACTGGTTCATACCAGTTCAAAACGGTTCTGGTCAGTTCAAACTGGATCAAATTGGGTCTCAGTCTGGTTCAAGCTGGTTCATATCAGTTCTGGCCAGTTCATATGATTCCAACTGGTTCAAAGTGGTTTGGGCCAGTTCATACCAGTTCTGGCAGGTTCATACCGGTTCAAATTAACTCAAACCAGTTCTGGTAGATTCATACTGGTTCTAACCTGTTAAAACCAGTTCTGACCAGTTCAAACAGGTTCTGACCAGCTCAAACCAGTTCTGGCTGGTTCATACTGATTCAAACTGTTTCTGGCAAGCTCAAACTGGATCAAACTGGTTCTGGCTGGTTCAAATTGGTTCTGACCAGTCCACACCAGTTAAAGCCGGCTCTGGCCAATTCACACTGGTTCAAAACAGCTCAAACTGGATCATACTTGTTCTAGCCAGTTCATGCGAATAGTATGTAAGTCACTGGCATGTAGTTGGCATGTCATTCTCAACATGTGAAAGGTGTGCTAATGACATGCTACATACATGTGTGTCATTGACATGTGGCTGACATGTTACTCTGGACATGAGAAAAACATCCTACTGGCATGTTGATGGCATGTGTGATGTTTACGTGTTGTTGGTGTGTAGTTTGTGTGTTTATGTGTGGATAACATAGTATGTACATGTGAGTAACATTTACATAGTTCACATGTAGTTGGCGTGTCATTCAAAAAGCAAACTACATAATAGGAGTAAATATTTGAAAATCATAGTGGTTTAATATCAGAAATATAGAGAGAACTCCTAAAAGTCAAACAAAACAAAACAAAACAAAAAAAAAAAGAAAGAAAACCAACCTGATTTAAAAGTGAGCAAAAGACTTGAATAAATATTTCTTTAAAAAGATCTATAAATGACCAATAAGCACATGAAAAGATGTTCAACATCACTAATATTCAGAGGGAATAAATGAAGTGTTGGCAAGGATGTGAAGAAATTGGAAACCTTATGCATTGTTAGTGAGAATGTAAAGTGATATGATGGTTCCTCAAAAAAATAAAATAGGGGCCCAGCAGGGGCATCGTGGTTAAGGCACTAGATTCTGACATGATTGACCATGGTTTGAGTCCCAGACCTGATGGCTTAAAATTCATGCTGAGAGTATGTGCCCAAAATCCTGAGAGGAGAATAGAGAGAAGGGATTACAGTGTGGCCATCTCCCCTGGGGGTGGTTTTTCACCTTCTCTCTCTCTGTCCCTCTGTGTCTCTGGTACACATACATGCCCTATAGCAAAAATCTCTCTTAAAAAAATAAAAATATAAGTAATAATAATAAAAAATAAGATTAAATAAAATAAATAATTACTTTTTTAATAATTACTTTTTAAGTTTGTGTTAAATGTATTTACCACATTTTTTAAATTAATATTTTAAAAGTACTTGAATAACTTACTGGAACATGTACTCTAGTTTTCCACAGACCCCACAATTCCACATTGTATTCCACTCGATACTCTCTCACATTGAAGTAGCCTGGACCCTGAATGACATGCCATAAAGGAGTGAGCTAGGTGAGTAGGGTAGAAGATGGAGTGAAGTAGGAGGGAGTGTCCCGGATCAATAAGTGCCCAGAATAGAGAGTGATCATAGTACTTCCAGGAGCTGGAAGGTCCAGGTGAACAAAGTACGGGGGAGGCCATAGGGTTTAGCTCCCTTATGTGATACATGGGGAAACAAACAGCCAGAGAGAAGAGACTTGATCAAGTCCATAACTAGCGAGTGAAAAACTCAGGGCTAACCCCAATGTTCCTGTCTCTCCAATGACAGATTCTTTCCTTGCCTGTGATTCCCTTTACCCATACGGCCTACTAATCCCTAGTGGTGGCTCAGGGAATTTCCAGGAATCCAAGTTCATTCACATCAGTAGCTCACAAGGATTCAGACTAGTCAGATTAGTCTGAAAAGCCTGGCTCTGCTTCCAGTGATTGCTTCACAGGGTCCTCTGCTATTTCCTTGAGTATGAGTCAGAGCTGAACTGAATAGCTGGCAAGTTTCAGGGGCTGGGTGCAGGACTCGCCTTGTCTGTACTTTCCTAGGTGGTGTGATCACAAGGAAATGCCTCTCCTGGTCACTTGAGGATGCCTAGAATTTCACCATTAGTCCTTTCTTCCTCTAGCCTAAGGCTTTGTCCTGCATTTAAGCACAAATACCCTTGAGAGAAGTAACAGTCTCACTTTAGTCTAAGTATGGCATTAAATGTGAAAAACCAGAACTAGAATAAATCTAAAGATGAGACAAGCCAACTCTCTCATGCCACTGCTGAAGAACAAGAGCCCAAAGAGATTAGGCCTTGATTATCCAGTGTCAAAGTCAGAGTGAAATTCTGAGTCCGAGACTCTTTCTACTTCTCCACAGTTTGTCATGAGGCCTTGTCTTAGGAATATTCTCCTGGAGAAATGGGGGGAGGGGGGAGAGGGACATCACAAGGTGTGGAAAGGCATTGGGAAGAAAGAAAGAAAGAGGGGAAGAGGGAGGGAAGGAGGGAGGGAGGGATGGAGGGAGGGAAGGAAGAAGGAAGGAAGGGAGGGAGGAGAAGAAAGGGAAGGAAGGGAAGGAAGGAGAGAGAGAGAAAGAAAGGAAAGAAAGAAAGAGAATGGGAAAGAGAGAAAGAAAAGAAAAGATAAAGGAGAGAGGGAGGAAGGAAGGGAGAGAAAGAAGGAAAGAAAGAGAGAAAGAAAGAAAAATATTTGGCTAGACTATAATTTTTCAACTCTGTTTAGTTCAGTCTTTGACTCAATATGTATTTATTGAGGGTCTCCTATGTTCCAGGAACTGTGCTGGGTGCTGAGGGAGGAGGAAGCTGTCTCCTCGATAGGCTAGTGCTTCCAGCTGACCGTTTGCTCAGTTCTTCTGCCTTCCTCATCCCTTTTGCTGAGTCAATCAGCAACCTCATAATAATTGCTTAATTTGGTACCTTTTTCTATTCCAGGATACTATATGTTCATTATCTCATTAATTCTCATAAATAAATAAATATAATATGACAAATACAGTGTCATCTATCTTACAGATGAAGACATTAAAGCTGAAGCTTTCCTTGGAACAAGCATCCTTGTTTCTCTCTCACTCAAACCAACTAATCCCCAAATCCCGCATGGTTTGAAATAGGAAGAGAAGCAGGATCTCAATGCCTCCTCCCCAAACTTCTCTTTTGCTGCAGCCCACAAACAAGTCTGTGGCAAGAGACACGACCTACCATCTCGTACATTTCTAGATAAACTTGGAGCCTATTACCCAAGACTGTATGTCTTCAGTGAATGAATCATTGATGAAACTCTGCCAGAGGAGGAGAAAAAGACCTCTACTTAGTTAGAAGACTCAATCCCTGCAGAAACACAGAAAAAGCTCATTGTATAGATCCAATTTCACCTTGATCCTCACAACGCTCTCTTGATAGTGTACTCTGAAGGTGAAGAAACCAGGGCTGAAAAGCAGGAACAGTCCATGCAGAAGAATGCACAATGAGGAAGGACAGGGCCAGACCAAAGCCCTCCCTTCTGACACTGTTTCTCCTACTTCATGCTGACTTCCTTGGAACCTCAGGCAACTTGAGGCAGGAGTCAAATTCTTGACCAGACCCTCTCAACTCCTAAGAGAAGTCTACCAGAGTTGGAGTAAGGATCAGCATCTAATTAAGACTGTCTCGGGTGAAGGCCCTAAGTCAGGTACCAAGGAAAAGCCTTCTGGTTCTTCTTACACTCCTCTTTATTCATGCCCACCTTCCCCAAACTCCCTGATTTCCTCTTTCAAATTTTTCAAGAATTCTCATGTAACCTAAAACTGCACCGAACCTGTTTGATTTTCTGATGATAGCGCCACTTTGGGACAATGTTCTCCTTGTGAATTCTTTGCTTGATAAAAAGCAGATGACTTTCTGGTGTTTCGTGTATCTTAAAAGCTGCTCCTTCTCATTGTGACATAATGCTACAACATAGATGAATCTTAAAAACATTTAACACCGTATGAGGTACGTAGAACAGACAAGTTCATAGACAGAAAGTAAAATAGTGGTTACCAGGACTGGGAGATGGGAAGTAATAAAGTTGGATTGTTTCATGGTACAGAATTTCTGTTTGAGATCATGAAAAAGTCCTAGAGGTGGACAATGGTGGTGATTGGAACAGGGCAGTGGTACAGCAGTTATGCAGCTGGACCCACATGAGAAGGTCTTGAGTTCCCATTCAGAGACCTCCCCATGAGCTCTGGGCATGCGTGTATGCCCAAGGTCCAGGCTGGCTCTTACCAGGGGTGAATCACAGCATGGGGAGGGAGTGCTCACTTGCTTTCTCTGTCTTTCATGGAAAAATAAATGAACAAATATTTTATATTTTTAAATGAAAACTTAGAATGGTGATAGTTGTACAATATCATGAGGACACTTAATGCCAATGAATTATATACTTAAAACTTGTTTCATAGGGAAATAGTATATTGTATATATTTTACCACAATTTTTAAAGAATTATTTAATTTTTTTTTTATTTGCTATAGGACATACATGCTCACCCAAAAGAGAGAGAGAGAAAGAGAAAGCAGGCTGCCAGGTCTAGGACTTGAACTACAGTCAGCCATGTGGGAGTCTAGTGCCTCAACCACCACACCATCTGTTGGCCTCAATTTTATTACAATTTTTTAAAAATTAGCTGCTCATGGGGCCGGCAGGTGGTATGGTGGTTAAAGGCACTGGATTCTTACATGGCCAACTGCAGTTCAAGTCCCAGATCTGGTGACTTTCTCTCTCTCTCTCTCTCTCTGATAAAATTTAAAAATAATAATAGCAAATGGAATTAAATAAATAATGAATTAATTTTTTAAAAATTAGCTGCTCCTTCTAAACTGGATATGATGGCTATGGAAGGTTTCTCATGCTGCTCCTAGTAAAACTTAACCCCATACCTGCCATACAAACTGACAAGGATTCTTTGCTTGAACAAACTTTAGTCAGGCTCCTGAACGTTCTCCTAGGCCTATGTATGTGTTTGCTTGTAAAATCCAGTTTTAGCAAAACAAAGCAAAAAAATCTAAGTCAGTTTAGCAAGAATCACTTCCCCACCCTCGAAATCTTACCACTCTTGATATCTGAACATCCTTGATCTCCGATCAGGTTCTGGTCCTTCACCATCCCCCGGCTGATATCTGATCACAATGGCCTATCTTTAGCAAGAATCGTATTAGGTTGCTATGGTGTAGCCAGAATCCCACCCTCTTCTGAGTAATTTTCCATCTACTGCCCCCTATGCCGCTCCATGGCCATAAATCCCCACTTGCCCAGGCTGTGTTCTGAATTGAAACCAATCTCCCTCCCCAGCTGCAAAATCCCGTTGCAGTGGTCCTTACACGTATCACAATGGTCCTGACCAGTATCACTGAATAATGTTTTTTTAACGAAATATAGGTAGAGGCCCAACCAAGTGACATGGGTAGTGTGCCACTGTGCAATACTGGAGCCAGACAGGAAGGCCTTGGGTTCAGATCACAGGTTAACTTGAATACACTGGGCCCACCCATGGGCATGCCTATGATCCTGGCTCGCTGATATGTATACAGTCCTTTGGGGCACCAAGACATTATCACAGCCTCCGTCTTCCTATGGGAAATGATTGGGTGCTAGTATCTGGGTTGTTATGCAAATTAGGTGAGAATGCAAAGTGCTTAACACAATTCCAAGCACCTAGTGGGCACTGAATAAATGGAAATGAGTGTTTTGGTTTTTGGGTTTTTTTTGCTTACTCTCTTGTTCTTTCAAAATTAAGAGTCATCTTGGGCTGGCAGGTGGTGTGATGGTTAAGGGCAGTAGACTCCCACATGGCCAACCACAGTTCTAGTCCCAGACCTGGCAGCTTGCTTTCTCATTTTCTCTCTCTCTCTCTCTCTCTCTCTCTCTTTCTCTCTCTCCCTCTCATTCTGTCCCTCTCTGGTCAAATTAAAATAAATAAAGTTTAAAAAAAATTAAGAGTCATCTAAGGGTTCAATGGGTTTTGGCTTTTGGTTTTGTTATTTTATATATGTGTGGCTGTTTTGTTTTTGTTTTAACTGTGTGTGCACAATCAGGGAGATAAGAGCCCTTGTAAAGGTAGCAAGTTCCAGTCTGTATTCCCAGGAATACGTAAAGCAGTGTAGATACACATGTCATGACAGGTACATGAGTCTATAAATATATAAAAACTGTTACTGGGGACCAGCAGGTAGCATGGTGGTTAGGGCACTGGACCCTCCCACACGGCCAGCCATAGTTCAAGTCCTGGTGGTTTGCTTTCTCATTCTCTCTCTCTCTCTCTCTCCCCATCTCTCTGGTCAAATGAGGGCGCTGCGCCCCCCCCCCCCGCCCAGCCATAGTTCAAGTCCTGGTGGTTTGCTTTCTCATTCTCTCTCTCTCTCTCTCTCCCCATCTCTCTGGTCAAATTAAAATAGATGAATGAATAAATATAATTAAATTTTTAAATAATTATTAAAGAAAAAAATCTGGGGGACCAGCAGGTGGCGTTGTGGTTAAAG
>NW_006159701.1:6849575-6869902 GCF_000334495.1 Tupaia belangeri chinensis | reverse complement strand
CATGTCATGACAGGTACATCAGTCTATAAATATATAAAAACTGTTACTGGGGACCAGCAGGTAGCATGGTGGTTAGGGCACTGGACCCTCCCACACGGCCAGCCATAGTTCAAGTCCTGGTGGTTTGCTTTCTCATTCTCTCTCTCTCTCTCTCTCCCCATCTCTCTGGTCAAATTAAAATAGATGAATGAATAAATATAATTAAATTTTTAAATAATTATTAAAGAAAAAAATCTGGGGGACCAGCAGGTGGCGTGGTGGTTAAAGGTGCTGGACACTCCCACATGGCTGACTGCAGTTCGAGTACCAGATCTGGCGGCTCGCTTTCTCAGTTTCCCTCTCTCTCTCATATATATATATATATCATATATATATTCAATCACCCCCCAGGGGGGATGGTCACGCCGCAATCCCTTCTCCTCCATTCTCCTCTCGGGATCTTGGGCACGCACGCACACGCACCCGGCGTGAGTTTTAAGCCACTGGGTCTGGGACACGAACCGCGGTCGACTACGTGGGAGTCCAGCGACATAGCCATTACGCTAACTGCTGGTTCCCAATAAATAATTTTTTTAAAAAACTGTTACCTTAGAAGACTTTATTGTCAATAAACTACTTCGAAATCATTTTCTCTTATTTATCATGGTATCAGCCAAGGTTACTGAATGCAAAGACAATTAAAGATTAACTGGTCAAAGGGAAAGATTGTGATTTAATTAAAGTCTCTTATCCTACCCAAAGGTTCCAGATATTGGAAAGTAATGTGATGACTGCTCATAAAAATTCTGGTCTAGAGATTGGTGTGGATCACCCGACTGTTTATGTTACAAGGTCTCCCAGATCTCTTTCCAAGCAGAAGTGAGAAGACTGATCTTGGGATGCCCTTGTCTTCAGATACTTCAGCAGAAGCTACCATTCCAGAGAGGCCCCCTGCCGGCCTAAGGAGGCCAAAGCTTTTGAAGGCAGGAACCCTGAGTTTGGACCAGCTCTGAAGCCAGTTCTCTTAACCATGCCAGGACCCAGAGTCACACCTGCAGAGGAGTGCAGTGTGGTGTAGTTAAAACACAAGCATCAAAGTCAAACAGACCTAGGCTTAATTCCCAATGCCTCCATCTCCCAACTGATAAATGTGTGATTCAGCATTTTCCTTTATCTGACCCTCTAGGAGAGGACTTGAGAAGGTTTATGAAGGGCAGACCCCATAGCCTGATAAGGGAGCTGGATCGCACATGGCCAGACACAGCTTAAAAAACACACATGGTGTGGGGCCAGCAGATGGTATAGTAGTTAAGGCACTGGACTCCCATACGGCCAAATGCAGTTTGAGTCCCGAACCTGATGGCTTGAAAAATCATACTAGGCATGTGCACATGTGTGCCTGCCCAAAATCCCAGGAGGAGAAGAGATTGCAGCATGGCTATCCTCCCTGGAAGGTGATTTCTCACTTTCCCTCTCTCTTTCTCTCTGTTTCTCTCTGGCAAACATACACACCCTAAGGCAAAAACCTTAAAAAAAAGAAAAACATGCATGTTATGTGTACGGGAATGCCAAAACTCCTGACAGGACAGAGAAATGGAGAAAAAGGGATTGCAATGTGACCATATCCCCTTGGGCAGGCACTTTCACTCTGTCTCTGGTGAGCTCACAGAGAAATGGAGAAAAAAGGATTGCAATGTGACCACACCCCCTTGGGCAGGCACTTTCACTCTGTCTCTGGTGAGCTCACATGACCTCTGGCAATTAAAAAAATTCATGGAAAATGGAATTAAAATGGGATTATTTTGGTGCAAAAAATATTTTGAAATCTATACGCAGTTTTTTGTTTTGTTTTGTTTTTAGTTTAGTTTAGTGTTGTCTTTTTAATTTGCTACAGGGAGTGTGCACTTACCAGAGTGAGACGGACAGAGGGAGAAAAAGAGAGAAAATAAGAAAGCACTTCCCCGGGGCGGTGGGGATGGCAATACCTCAATCTCTTTTCCTCCATTCTTGTCTCAGAATTCACACGTGCCTCCATGCTTTCCAAGCCACTGGGTTCAGGACTTGACCACACTATCAGCCATGGGGGATCCATTTGCCTTCTTTACCACTTCACTGGCTGACCTTTTTTTATTTTAGTTTTTTTACAATACATGTTTTTCATAAACTTTTGAAGACCTCTTGTATCTCCTGAACTATAAAACATGGATTTTTTATTACATTTTTTAAGTGAGATTTTTGCTATAGGGCATGTACACTTGCCAGAGAAACACAGACAGAGAGACAGAAAGCAAGAAATCACCCCCCAGGGCATGGCCACACTGCAATCCTTTCTCCTCCATTCTCCTCTCAGGATTTTGGGCATGATACACACACATCCAGCGTGAATTTTAAACTGCCGGGTTCAGGACTCGAACCATGTGGGAGTCCAGCGACATAACCATTACACATCTGCTGGCCCATTGTCTTACTCTGAATTCAGTGTCTCCCTTCAAATGTGGAAGGAATTGCTCTGCCCTCAGATTCCCCTCAGTACCTGTAACGTTAAGGTGCATCATTCCCTCTGCCTCACTCTTGTGCTTTAGCCAGTTTATTTATCCATTTAACAATGCTTCATTCATATTTGTTATGTGACAAGCTTGTATTGTGTGTGTGGCCCTAGGATACAGCACTGAGCCCTCATGTTGCTGAAACCGAAGAATGAAAGGAGCTAGCCATGCAGAAAACCAGAGAAGAGTGAAAATGGAGGTGCTAAGGTACTTGGCTGGCCTGATCTAAGAAGGGACAGAAAGGCAGTGTGGCAATAAGCAGGAGGAAACGGTATGAGGAAAGGCTATGCCTGTGCCTCCCCTCTGGGGCGTCAGACCTACAGTTCATGGACTGACTGCCCACACCTGCCTGGGCAGTACCCAGACCCCTGGAATAGAATACGACCAAAACACAAAATATTTTCTCCAGCCGAACCCCCTCCTCTTCCCTTGCAAGCCACTGCACAACCACACACCCAGGTGCCAAGCTAAAAACCTATAAAATGTCTTGAATCTGTCCTCTCCTCTCTGCTGCCATGATCCCTTGCCTTGGTTCAGGTCTCATCATTATTGCGTAAGAGGTTGTACTGACCTAATTGCTCTTCCTGCCTCCAGTCTTTTCGCCCCCAACACTTCCTGAGATTGCTGCCTCAGATTGTGTCAAAACAAGGAAACGCAAAACTCTTCAGTGTAAATTCTCATGGTTCTTTTTCATCTCAAGATAAAGGCTAAATTTCTTGCTCTAGGGACCAGCAGTTAGCGTAATGGCTATGTCGCTGGACTCCCACGTAGTCGACCATGGTTCGTGTCCCGGACCCAGTGGCTTAAACTCACGCTGGGCGCATGTGCGTGTGTGCCCAAGATCCTGAGAGGAGAATGGAGGAGAAGGGACTGCGGCGTGGTCATCCCCCCTGGGGGGTGATTTCTCACTTTCTATCTCTCTGTCTCTCTCTCTGTCTGGTGAGCACACATGCCCTATAGCAAAAACCTCTAAAAATAATAAAATAAAAAATAAATAAATTTCTTGCCCTAGCATGTGACATCTTTTTTTTTTTTAAGAGGTTTTTGCTATAAGGTGCATGCACTTGCCAGAAAGACAAGGTCTCCTCTCGGGACCTTGGCTATAGGGCATGTACACTTGCCAGAGAAACACAGACAGAGAGACAGAAAGCAAGAAATCGCCCCCCAGGGCATGGCCACACTGCAATCCTTTCTCCTCCATTCTCCTCTCAGGATTTTGGGCATGATACACACACATCCAGCGTGAATTTTAAACTGCCGGGTTCAGGACTCGAACCATGTGGGAGTCCAGCGACATAACCATTACACATCTGCTGGCCCATTGTCTTACTCTGAATTCAGTGTCTCCCTTCAAATGTGGAAGGAATTGCTCTGCCCTCAGATTCCCCTCAGTACCTGTAACGTTAAGGTGCATCATTCCCTCTGCCTCACTCTTGTGCTTTAGCCAGTTTATTTATCCATTTAACAATGCTTCATTCATATTTGTTATGTGACAAGCTTGTATTGTGTGTGTGGCCCTAGGATACAGCACTGAGCCCTCATGTTGCTGAAACCGAAGAATGAAAGGAGCTAGCCATGCAGAAAACCAGAGAAGAGTGAAAATGGAGGTGCTAAGGTACTTGGCTGGCCTGATCTAAGAAGGGACAGAAAGGCAGTGTGGCAATAAGCAGGAGGAAACGGTATGAGGAAAGGCTATGCCTGTGCCTCCCCTCTGGGGCGTCAGACCTACAGTTCATGGACTGACTGCCCACACCTGCCTGGGCAGTACCCAGACCCCTGGAATAGAATACGACCAAAACACAAAATATTTTCTCCAGCCGAACCCCCTCCTCTTCCCTTGCAAGCCACTGCACAACCACACACCCAGGTGCCAAGCTAAAAACCTATAAAATGTCTTGAATCTGTCCTCTCCTCTCTGCTGCCATGATCCCTTGCCTTGGTTCAGGTCTCATCATTATTGCGTAAGAGGTTGTACTGACCTAATTGCTCTTCCTGCCTCCAGTCTTTTCGCCCCCAACACTTCCTGAGATTGCTGCCTCAGATTGTGTCAAAACAAGGAAACGCAAAACTCTTCAGTGTAAATTCTCATGGTTCTTTTTCATCTCAAGATAAAGGCTAAATTTCTTGCTCTAGGGACCAGCAGTTAGCGTAATGGGTAACCAGCTGCACGCCCACGTAGTCGACCATGGTTCGTGTCCCGGACCCAGTGGCTTAAACTCACGCTGGGCGCATGTGCGTGTGTGCCCAAGATCCTGAGAGGAGAATGGAGGAGAAGGGACTGCGGCGTGGTCATCCCCCCTGGGGGGTGATTTCTCACTTTCTATCTCTCTGTCTCTCTCTCTGTCTGGTGAGCACACATGCCCTATAGCAAAAACCTCTAAAAATAATAAAATAAAAAATAAATAAATTTCTTGCCCTAGCATGTGACATCTTTTTTTTTTTTAAGAGGTTTTTGCTATAAGGTGCATGCACTTGCCAGAAAGACAAGGTCTCCTCTCGGGACCTTGGGCACACACGCACATGCGCCCGGCGTGAGTTTTAAGCCACCGGGTCCGGGACATGAACCGCAGTCAACAGCAACATACCCATTACGCTAACTGCTGGTCCCGACCACTAATGACCTTTTACAGAAAAAGTCTGCCAGCAGCTGATTTAGAAGATAGTAGAGAGTGACAAGGATGAGCACTCATTGTATTGCAGCTGTAATGCAATACTTGGAGACGCTGGACCCACAGAGAAACATCCCAGATTCACAGCCTGAGGTCTCCGTGTACACTCCAAGCGCATGTGCACATTCCTGTAACCCAGGTGGGCTGAGGCTGGGGGTAGCTCATGGCATGAAGACTTTAATGGGTCTCTCTCTAAATATATATCGATCTCCTTCTGTCTCATGAAAGAAGAAAGGACAGAAAGATGTAAGGAAGGAACGAGAGGGGAGGAGAAAAAAAGAGGGGAAAAAAAGAGTAACAAAGAGGACAGCAGGACAAATTGGAACAAGAGGAACCTGCTTTGAGATATCTACAATCTTGTGCTGCCCAGCCGATGGTTCAGCATACTTCCCAAACCAGAATGAAGTCGTGGAAATCATTTATTATTTTTTACACATACATATAGTATGCCTACAAATACCAACGTATAAAACACATAGACACACGTGTACACTGTATACACACACAGAATGTGCATAGGGAAGGGACTAAAGTGACACATTCGTAGGTATTAGTGATGGCCATCTTAAGGGAGAAGGGGGGAATTAGACCGTGGAGGGTTTATTTCTTCTCTTATTATTGCTGTACATGTTTTCTGATTCTTTTATAATAAGGTGATACTGTTTATTCAATATGAAAAAAAATAAATCTGCTTGATCCTAAACCCAAACTTCAGAACTCCAGACTACATTGTGAGGCTGGACCTCCCTGACCACCCTCATCTTTTTGTAGCACAAAATGTCTTCATGCTTTCTTCTCCCATTAAATCTGGCTCTCAGGAAAGCATCTACTCACCCAATTTACTCTGAGTTATCATCAACTGATTAACAGTGTACTACAAATGTTCCTCCTTCCAGAGTAGAAGAGGGTTTTGAAAAAGACCAAAGCCCAGAGCTGTGGGCATGAAGCTCTCCTAGTGGAATGGTAACTGTCAGGTAGCCAAGTGGGAATGCAGAGGGCCTTCTGGTCACCCCTGAAATCCCCAGGCATGACAACTGCCTACCTCGGTTACTTGCAAGGGCCTTGCCAGTGTGCAGTTCTAGGCTCTGCACCAAAAAAAAAAAAAAAATCAATAAACGTATACACTGAGAAGGCAGAATCCAAACATCAAGCTTACCCAACACTAGGTAAAAGCCTCCATAACCCAGTCCACTTGTAAGACATAGGTGATCATCTAGAAAAGGTACTAGACTCTCTCTAGAGACCGGAGTTCAAACCACTGCTCTGCCAAATAATTGCCTATGAAACTTCACTTCCTCTATTCGTCTTTTCTTAGCTTTAGTTTTCCCTGTGGAAAAGGGTGGCACATGGTTGGGTAGGTGACCTCCAAGGCCCCCCTCAGCTCAGCTCTGGGTCAGTCCGGATCCTTAGGTTGTACGTGTATCTGGGACAGGGTTCACACAATTCCTAGAGGATTTGCTTAAATCCATGAGGCAAGTTAACCATTGGGCTGGGTCAGATCCAGAAAAGATTCAAAAATTAACCTAGTTACTCATATTTCCCCTTTTAATCTTTATCATTCATAATTTTAGTAAAGTTTCAGCAGTTTCTGTCGTACTTTCATATTCCAGGTGACATCCCCCCATCTTCCTACTTGGGATGCACCAATCCTCACAAATTCCCCTTTCCCATGTCTGAAGTCTGCCAACCCTCACTTCCTCCATGAAATCTCTGACTCTCCAAGACCAGACGTCCATAGCCTCTAACCACCTCACTACACTATACTATACCCCAGTATAAGGCTGACTGCCTGGGGTCAGAGTGCCATCTTTTGTGAGTATTCTCCCTTGCTGCTGCTCCCCTGGGAGTACCAACTGTGCTATGTTCACTCCTTTAGCCTATCAACCTTTCATACCCAGTATGGGTTAGTTGTTGAGATTGCCAGGTAGCATTTGATATGCTTTTTACCAAACTGAAAAAAATAATCCTGGTCATTAGAAAATGTTAACTCTTCAAAGCACCTGCAACTCTCTTAGTTCTTTGGTGCTATTGAATGAGAATCCAGAGGGTCCAGGAAGTGGGAAAACAGTAACACAACTAGACACATGTGAGAAGGCCTTGAATTTGCACCCCAGGATTTCCCTATACGTGTACCAGCATGAATGCATGTACCCACAATCCGGGCTGGCTGAGGCTGGGGGTGGATCATGACATGAGGAACCTATTAAAGATCTCTCTCTCTCCATCTCTCATGAAAGAAAGAAGTTTTAAGAATAAGGATCTGGTACCAGCAGTTGGTGTAATGGCTATGTCGCTGGACTCCCATGTAGTCGACCATGGTTTGAGTCCTGGACCCGGTGGCTTAAACTCATGCCAGGTGTATGTGCGTGTGTATCCAAGATCCCAAGAGGAGAAGGGATTGCAGCATGGCCATCTGCCCTGGGGCAGGGAGGGTGATTTCTCGCTTTCTGTCTCTCTGTCTCTCTCTTTCTGGCAAGTGCCAGAACACATGCCCTATAGTATATAAATAAATAAATAAATAAATAAATAAATAAATAAATAAATAAATAAAACCTTTCCAAAAAAAAAAAACAAGAAAAAAAAAAAAATTCTTTAAAAAAAAAAAAAAAAAAAGAATAAGGATCTCGGGACCAGCAGTTGGCGTAATGGTTGTATCGCTGGACTCCCATGTAGTTGACTGCAGTTCGAGTCCCGGAACCAGTGGCTTAAACTCACACTGGGCACATGTGCGTGCATGCCCAAGATCCTGAGAGGAGAATGGAGGAGAAGGAATTGCAGCGCGGCCATCCCCTATGGTCGGGGGGGGGGGGGTGATTTCTTGCTTTCTGTCTCTCTGTCTCTCTCTGCCTTTCTGGCAAGCGCGCACACCCTATAGCAAAAACCTCTCCCAAAAAATAAGGGTCTAGAGCCCATGAGGTGAAGTGATTTGCTTAAATCCATGAGGCAAGTTGGTAGTAGAGCCCAAAACTCATGCCAGAATTCTTTCCTCCCAGCCCTCGGCTTTAGGGTATGCGGTATACAGTGACATCATTACCTCAAGCTGTAGCCTGGGCCTACCTCCATTCCAGCATGTGCAAATACACACACATACACACATACACACACACTTCACTGACTCCAATCTTCCTGTGGCCCTGCGCTTTTAAAATCTAAGACTATGGGGTCAACCAGTGGTGTGGTGGTTAAGGCAGCTAGATCCCAGATAGCCAACAGCACAATTTGAGTCATGGATCCAGCAGCTTGGAAAATATGTCAGGAATGTGTATGGACATGCCCAAAATCCCAAAAGAAGAGTGGAGAAGAGATGCAGCATGACCATCCCCCAAGAAGTATTTTCTCACTTTACCTCCCTTTCTTTCTGTTTCTGTCTCTGTGGCTATCAGAAACACCCTATAGCAACCAAAACCTCCCCCTATTATTATCATTCTCAAGGGAACAACAGCCCAAGGCAAGTCCCAGCCAGCCCACAATACATTTTCTTGAAGAGCTTGCAAGGGGCCAGGAGAGGTTGAGCTCAGTCCCGCTTGCTCTGAAGAGCTCTCCTCAGTCCCTCCTCTCCTCTCCTGGGCAACAACTTGTTTAGTCGGGAGAAGGGAGAGATGAAAGCTCTGGAGTGTGAATTAACTCAGACTCCATAACAAAATCTCACAGGCTAGGTGGATTCAACAATAGAAATTTAGTTCCTCACAGTTCTGGAGGCAGAAGTCTAAGATCAAGGTGTTGGCAGATTTCGTTTCTTCTTCAACCTCTCTCCTTGGCTTGTAGATGATCACCTCCTCGCTTGTCCTCATGGTTTCTCCTCTGGGTGCATATATTCTTGTTGTCTCCTTGTGTGTCCAAACTTCCTCTCCCTATAAGGACATCAGTCAAATAGGATTAAAGCCCATTTATATGCCTTCACCCTTAACCATCTCTTTACAAGCTCTATCTCCAAATACAGTCAAAGTCTGAGGTACTGAGGTTTAGCACTTCAACACATGTATTTCAGTGGGTACCACGATTCAGTCCATAACAGAATGCATGCAAGCACACAGCCTCCCAGTACATAACTGAGAGGTGCTCTTTCCAATGGAAATATCTTCTTTGCCCTGTCCAGCATCCATGGAAGCATATTCCCTCACCATAGCCATCACCTTTCCCATTTGGTGGGGTCATTCAGGAATCTGTAAATGTTCACACATACTCATATGCATGTGACAATTATATGCAGGTGTGTATGGACAGGGACATCAATGCTACTCCATTTGGTTTGGATGTGTGTTGTGTAGGCACGTGACTGTGCAACTGTGTACACGTGTGAATTGGCATAAATATTTGGCCATTCACCATTCACTCACCAATTTAACAAAGATGTATTAATGTTGCAGGCATGGTGCAAGACTCTGGATATGAGTAAGACACAGTATACAAATGGGTGTGCACCAGGTTATCTAAGTGGTAGATGTTCTTTTCAGTATTATATAGGCGTCTTATGAAATCTCTGCACATGCACATCAGAACCCACACCAAGCTGGGAAAATTTCTAATTGCATAAGTGAGGACACATCTTTTGTTGATGCTAAAAGATGCTCTTTAGTCTCTCTCCAAACCTCAAGGATTAGTTTCAAAAAGCCCCCATGGAAGCCCCAGGTAATAGAGGCATCCTCTGCCCACCACTCCACTAGGGTGGAGGCAGAAGTGTGGGTCCCCCATCATCCCAGCCATTCCACCCACCCCACCCATAGGGAGGTGAGGCAGCATTTTCTGATAACAGGGCACCAAGAGTCCAGGCCACTGGGAGCCACCTGAGCTTCACGTGGTTTTATGGTTTCACAGTTAATATTTGGCCTTGGGTTATTTCTGCTCTATGAGGTAAGCGGAAAAGGCAGGAAAGAGATGGGGACAGGGGAGATAAGGTGCCAAGTCACCTGCAGAAGACACCTGCCCTGGCAGCCACCTATGGCACCACAATACCTGCAGGGTTCCAGGTCCTACCAAAGGAGGGAGGTGTCCAAACAGGGAGAGAGCAAGGGTTTCTAGGAACATAGCTGGAAAAGAGAACCCTTTTCAAAATGTTCCCCAGGAGCCCAACATCCCCTCTGCAACCTAAGGAAGCCCTTCTTCCTATAGGCAGCCAGCCTGCGTTTGGTCACTCCCAGGACATGAGGAGCTCACTACCTCTAAGATACTCTCTTTAAAACATTCTCTCTTGGGTCAGCAGGTGGTGTGGAGGTTAAGGCACTGGATCCCACATGGTCAGCTGTGTAGTTGGAGTCCCAGATCCAGCAGCTTGAAAATAATGCATGGTGCATATGTGTGCATGCTCAAAATCCTGAGAAGAGACTAAAGGAGGAAGGACTGCAGTGTGGCCATACCTCCTGAGAGGTGATTTCCCATTTTCTCTCTTTTTTCCCTCTCTGCAACGGCACATGCCCTATGACCAAAACAAAACAAAAAAATCTCTTTTATACTAGGGCAATAGTCTACTTCCTTTCATTCATAAATCCTACATTCCCTCTTAAAAATTAAAAAAAAAAATGAATCTCCTTGGAAATAACTGTCCTTTAATTAATGTCTCCAGGAGGTCCCTGATTCAAAAACTAGTACATAACCTAGGAAAAGTTCATTATTACTTTATAATTTAAATGCCTTTCTTTCCCATTTGAGGTCTTTAAATGCCTTAAGATTATGTACTGTATATGACCTGCAGATAGTGTAATGGTTACATCTCTGGACCCCCACGTAATCGACTACAGTTCGAGTCCTGGACCCAGTAGCTGAAACTCACGCCAGGCACTTGTGTATGCACACCCAAAATCCCAAGATGAGAATAAAGGGGAAGGGATTGCAGCATGGCCATCCCCCCTGGAAGGTGATTTCTTGCTTTTTGTCTCTCTGTCTCTCTGTCTCTCCAGCTAGTACATGCACCCTATAGCAAAAGTCTCTCAAAAACAGATCATGTGGGAGCCAGCAGTTAGCGTAATGGCTATGTCGCTGGACTCCCACGTAGTCGACCGCGGTTCGTGTCCCGGACCCGGTGGCTTAAAAACTCACGCCGGGCGCGTGTGCGTGCGTGCCCAAGATCCCGAGAGGAGAATGGAGGAGAAGGGATTGCGGCATGACCATCCCCCCTGGGGGGTGATTTCTCACTTTCTGTCTCTATGTCTCTCTGTCTGTCTGGCGAGCGCACGCGCCCTACAGTGAAAATCTCTCCAAAAAAAAAAAAAAAAAGATCATGTACTATATAAAATGTATATACTATGTATTCAGTACATATGTATGTTATGCATATATGTGTATAGACTATGTGTATATATTTTATATGCATAAACTATGTATGTATACACTGTATTACATATATTTTTTAATTTTTTTAAATATTTTATTTAACTTTATTTAGTATTATTATTATTGTTTTCACATGAGTTTTGCCAGAGAGAGAGAGAGAAAGCAAGCCACCAGTTCCAGGACTCGAACTATGGTTAGCCATGTGGGAATTCCAACACCTTAACCACCACACCACTTGCTGGTCCCATGTATTACATATATTTTTAATGTAATATTATGTGTTTATATACTGTATCTACATACTGTGGATACACATTTACTATGTGTATATATGTAAATACATACATATATACATATATACACACACTGCTTATACCACCATTTAATTAATGTTTACTATACCAGGCATCGTGCTCAAAATTCCTACCTACACTATTTTATTTCATCTCCACAACAGTATAAATTAGCACTAATCCTATTTTGTAAAGGAGAAAAGGAAAGTAAGGAGTTAAGTACCTTGAGGGAGACCTCCCAACCAGTGAGTAGAATTCAAACCCAGGTTATTCTGATTTTAGGCCTGTCCTCTAAAGCACCACACTATAATCTTTTCTATGCCTTGCACCTAATAAGCCTAAATAAATGCTAGGTGAGCAAATTACTTATTGAATTAATTAACTGACCCACCCATCCCTGATAACACAGCACGAGTGAGTTTATCACCTCGATCACCTGCATTGAGTGGGTGGGACACAGAACAGATTAATTTACATGGAAAGACAAGAGATAGTTTGGGGCCTGGGCTACTTCCCTGGAAGAAAAGGTTTCTTGGGCTGGCCGATGGGCTGGTGATTGAGGGAACTTGATCCTACATGGCCGACCATGCAGTTCAAGTTCTGGCCCCAGTAGCTTGAGAAACACATCAAGCAAATGTGTATGCTCAAAATCCTAAAGAGAGGGAGAAACAGAGGAGAAGGGGTTGTGGCATGACCACACCCCATAGGGTGAGTGGGTACTTTCTCTATCTCCCCCGTCTCTCTGTCTCGCTCAGGCAAGTGCAGCACCCTCTAGCAAAAACTTTTTAATTAAAAAAGGGGGATGGCGGCAAGTGGCGTGGTGTTTAAGGGCACTGGTGGCCAACCATGGTTTGAATCCCGGCCCTGGTGGCTTGCTTTCTCACTTTCTGTCTCTCGCTCTCTCTCTCACTTTGTCCCTCTCTGGTCAAAAAATAATTAATTAATTTTGTTTAAGCAGTGAGGGGATTCTCAACTCCAAGGTATTCACAATGAAGTTAGGAAGGGAGACACATGAAAGGAAATGCAGTGGGCTTCTGAGCCTCCCCCAAAGTCACTCTTTTTTTTTTTTTCTTTGAGAGGTTTTTTTATTTTTCACTGTAGGGCGCGTGCACTCGCCAGAGAGACAGAGAGACAGAGAGACAGAAAGCGAGAAATCACCCCCCAGGGGGGATGGCCACACCGCAATCCCTTCTCCTCCATTCTCCTCTCGGGATCTTGGGCACGCATGCACACACGCCCGGCGTGAGTTTTAAGCCACCCGGTCCGGGACGCGAACCGCAGTTGACTATGTCGGAGTCCAGCAACATAGCCATTACGCTAACTGCTGGTCCCCCCCCCAGAGTCACTCTTAATCTGAGTCCTTGCAAAGAATCCCTGACATCTTGGTATCAAGACCCAGCTCTAACATCAGCTTGTCCTTGCAACTCAAGCTACCCATTCTCTCTCTCAAGGCAAACCATTCCACCTTCAACTGATTGTCCTTTATACACACCTCGACTGTAACACACATATCACATCATATTGCATTTATATTTTTATTGTCTATCTCTCTAGGATATGAGGTCCTCAAAGGCTGGGCTTCTTAGGCAAGCCAGGACAGAGCCTTGCAGAGTTGGCACTCAGTAATGTATGCTGTGAGTGAATCAGTCAGCAAGTAAGAGATCAGAGAAGGAAAAAGCCACTGTGAAGACAGAAGGAACTCCTGAATCTAAACCAGACCAGAAGTTGGTACCCTGCAAACAACACGGAGATTGTCATCACTATCATGCCCCTGCCATGAGGGTTGGCATGTAAACCCCCTCCTTCTCCAGAGCCAAGTCCTCCAGAGACCTCTCCATCATTCCTGAAGAGAACTCAAGTGTGAGTCATCTGCCACTCCAGCACCCTTCACCGTGGGGATGCCAACAAGCCACTCTCCTAACTTCTTTCAAGCTATGCCAGAACAGGAGGAGCCCCCACACTAGCAAGTGTGCTGATCAGTCCACCCAGAACCAAGAGGAAACCTTGGAGGCCAAAAAATCTAACATAACCAGGAATGTGTAGGAGGTAAAGAGAAGAATTCAGTGAGGCCAAAGTGGACAGAAGCTACACTGAGCAAGTTTCGAATAAACAATAAGGAATCTGTCAGGGTTAAAGAGAAGGCTTCCAAGGCACACCTGTTACGCCTTGGAAACTGTGCAGCCAGTGGAAGAAGCCCAAAATCTACAGCAAAGCTCACAACGAGACTAGTTAGAGAATGGCTCACCAGGACATATGAGGCACATACTCTGCCTTTTTTTTTTTTTTAAGTTGCCAGGGTTACATGAACTAAACAGAGAGAGAGACAGAAACAGAAAGAGAGAAAGAGAGAGAGAGGGAGAAAGCATCGTCCATGAGGAATGGTCATGCCTCGATCCTTTCTCCTCCGTTTTTCCACCCTGTTGGGACCTTGGGCATGCACACACATGCACTTCAGTGTTTTTCAAGCCGCAAGTACCAGGATTCAAATCATGCAGTCACCCATGTGGGATTCGGCTGCATTAATCACTAGGCCACCTGACTGGCCTTGAACTGCACTTTTTTTATGTGCTTTTTTTTTTTTTTTCCTTTTCATGAAACAGAGAAACAGACAGGCCCTCCCCATTACGGTCTTCATACCACAATCTACACCCAGTCTCAGCCAGTTCAGATCAAGGGCATGCACACATGCACCCAGCATATTCAAGGAGGTCCTGGAACATGAACCACTAGGACCTCTTCCTAAATGGGTCCAGTTGCTTTATCATTGCTCCACTATCTGACCCCTAGACTGCATATTTACATACAAAGGGGACTCCCACAAGGCAAGATTTTCTTATGGGGTGGGGGAATTCATTAGACTTAGATCAAAAGAATTTCAGACTCTGCCATTGGCATACCTACAAAACTCCTCTGGGTAACACAGTTCTAATAATCCCAGCTTCCAAACAGGTTTTGATTCTGCGTAAGAAAAGAGAAGAGCAAACGGAAACAAACACATAGGAAAAGAAGTCCAATGTTATTAGTCACTAGGGAAATGAAAAATCAAAACTACCATGAGGCCTGGCCTCAGTGGCACAGGTGGGTAGTGTACTGAACTACAGCACTGGAAGCCACATAGCCAACTGTGTACTCTAGGCACTTGTGCCCAAGATTCTGATAAGCTGGAGGGCTTGGAAAAGGGAATTGCAGGGAGAAGATGTCTTGTAAGGGGTCGAAGGGGCTCTCACTTTTGTTAGCGCTCTCTCAAAATAAATGAACTTAAACACACACACACACACACACACACACACACACACACTGGGACCAGCAGATGGCATAATGGTTACATTGCTGGACTCCTACATACGGTTCAAGTCCCAAACCCAGTGACATAAAGCTCACACCAGGCACGTATGCCCAAGATCCTGAGAAGAGAATGGAGGAGAAAGGATTGTGGCGTGGCCATCCCAAGGGGGTGATTTCTCATTTCTATCTCTCTGTCCTCTGTCTCTCCAGTGAGCACACATGCCTTACAGCAAAAATCTCTCAAAAAAAAAAAAAAATCACAGGGACCAGCAGGAAGTATGGTGGTTAAGGCACTAAACTCCCATATGGCCAACAATGATTTGAGTTCCAGGCCTGGCAGCTTGACAATCACCCCTGATGCATGTGCATCATGCCTAAAATCCCAAGAAAAAATGGAGGAGAAGGAATTGCAGCATGGCAATCCTCCATGTTGGGGAGGGGTTGTGATTTCTCACTTTCCCTCTCTGTCTCTCTCTGTCTCTTAATTATTTATTTTTTTAAATTTATTCCTTTATGTTTTTAATTTGGCCAGAGAGAGAGAGAGAAAGAAAGGGAAAGTAAGAAAGCAAGCCACCAGGTCTGGGACTCAAACCATGGCCAGCCATGTGGGAGTGTCCAATCTCTTAACCACCATGCCACCTGCTATGCCCCCAACAGTGGCACTATTAATAATCACCAAAAGAGGGACCAACAGGTGACATCGTGGCTAAGGTTCTGGACTCCCACGTGGCTGACTGCAGTTCGAGTCTCAGACCCAAAGGCTTGAAACTCGTATGCCCAAAACTCAAGAAGACAGTGGAGGAGAAGGCCATCCCCCTTGAGGGAGGTGATTTCTTACTTTCCCTCTCTGTTTCTCTCCAGCAAGGACACACATCCTATGGCAAAAATCTACACACACATTAAAAAAAAAAAAATAGAAGGAAAGAAAGGAAGAAGGAAGGAAGGAAGGAAGGAAGGAAGGAAGGAAGGAAGGAAGGAGGAAGGGAAGGAAGGAAGGAAGAAAGAAAGAAAGAAAGAAAGAAAGAAAGAAAGAAAGAAAGAAAGAAAGAAAGAAAGAAAGAAAGAAAGAAAGAAAAGAAAGAAAGAAAGAAAGAAAGAAAGAAAGAAAGAAAGAAAGAAAGAAAGAAAGAAAGAGAAAGAAAGAAATAATCACCAGAAGGTATAAACGAACCGAATGTCCATAATTGATGAATGGATAAAACATGATCTATCCATGCAATGGAACATTATTTAACTATGGAAGGAATGATACATGCTACAACATGGATGAATCTCAGAAACATTATGCTGAGTAAAAGAAGACAGACACAAAAAGTCACATATTGTATGATTTCGTGCATATGTTTGGAATAGGTAAATCCATAGGAACAGAGACTAGATTAGTGGTTGTCAGGAACTAGGGCAAGGGAGGAATGGAGAGTGACTGCTTAATGGATACAGCATTTCTTTCTGAGGTAAGACAAATATTTGGGAATGAGATAGAGGTGATGGTTGCATAATAATGTAAATATACTAAATGTCACTGAAACATACACTCCAAAACAGTTAACTTGGGGACCAGCAGTTAGCATAATGGCTATGTCACTGGACTCTTCATGTAGTTGACCACAGTTCAAGTCCTGGACCTGGCGGCTTAAACTCATGCCAGGCACGTGTGCATACGTGCCCAAGATCCCAAGCGGAGAATGGAGGAGAGGGGATCGCGGTGTGGCCATTCCCCCTGGGGGGTGATTTTTCGCTTTCTCTCTCTCTGCCTCTCTCTGTCTTTCTGGCGAGCGCACAAACTCTATAGCAAAAAAACTAAAAAACAAACAAAAAAAATGGTTAACTTGATGTTACCCAAATTTCACCACAATTTTAGGGGGGAAAAAAAGGATCTTGGTTACCAGAGCCTTTTAAGTCACTCTGCATGGTCATTGCGTTCTCCACCAAAGTCAAGGAGTCATGGCTAGGGACCTTTACAAACCCAGCTAACTGTTGAAAGAGAGCACCCTGTCATCACTTCCCTTTCCACCTCAACAGCTCTCTGACTAGGGAGGCCACAGGAGCCCCTGTAACCTCAGAGGTGTTGGAGCAGAAAATCAGGGCAGAGGGACAGCTCCTTAGGACTGACCTTCACTTGAACTCACTAGGTGGTTTCTTCATGGATCTGCAGTCAATAATTCACCACATTAAAATGTATAATGGAGTGGGCTGAGCAGTAGCTCCACAGTAAAACATGATACTCTGTAAGAATAATCCACATGGGAAAATTTCAGGTTCACATCCAGAGATCTCCTTGAGTACAACAGGCATGCATGTGTCTATGATTAAGGGCTGGCTGGGGCTGGGGGTGGATTACAGCATCAAGAGTCTATCGGGGGTACTCTCTTTCTCTCTCTCTCACACACACACACATAGACAAAATGGAATACTATTCAGTCATTAGAAAAAAATAAAATCCAGGTCAGCAGCAGGTGCCATGGTGGTTAAGGGCGCTGGACTCCCACTTGGCTTAACACGGTTCAAGTCCTGGATCTGGTGGCTTGCTTTCTCGCTTTCTCGCTCGCTCTCACTCTCTCTCTCTCTCTCTCTCTCTCTCTCTCTTTCTCTCTCTCTCCCTCCCTCCCTCCCTCTCCCTCCCTCTCCATCTCCCTCTCTCTCTCATCAAACTGGAAAATAATAATAACAAATAAAATAATTTCTTTTAAAAAATTAAATCCTGGGAACCAGCAGTTAGCGTAATGGCTATGTCGCTGGACTCCCATGTAGTCGACTGCGGTTCGCGTCCCGGACCCGGTGGCTTAAAACTCATGCCGGGCACGTGTGCGTGCGTGCCCAAGATCCCGAGAGGAAAATGGAGGAGAAGGGATTGCGGCATGACTATCCCCCCTGGGGGGTGATTTCTCGCTTTCTGTCTCTATGTCTCTCTCTGTCTGTCTGGCGAGCGCACAGGCCCTATAGCGGAAAAAAAAAAAAAAACTCTCAAAAAAAATTAACATAAAATCCTGTCATTTGAGGTAAAATAGGTAAAACTCACACCAGGCATCATGTGTGTGCCTAAAATCCTGAGAGGAGAATGGAGGAGAAAGGGATTGTGGCATGGCCATCCCTTCTGGGAGATGATTTCTGGCTTTCTGTTTCTCTGTCTCTCTGGGCTAGCACATGCACTCTATAGCAAAATTCTCTAAATAAATAAATAAATAAGAAAATGAACTTTTTTTTTTTTTTTAATTTGCTAAAGAGCTCACACACTTGCTGGAGAGAGAAAAAAAGTGAGAAAGTACTCCCCCATGGGATATAGTCACACCTCAAACCCTTCTCCATCTCTCCTTTTGGGATTTTTGGCACATGCACACAAGTTCCCAGTGTGTTCTCCAGGCCACCAGGTCCAGGACTTGAACCACACAGTCAGCCATGTGGGATTCAGCCACATTAACCACCACACCACCAGCTGGCCTGGAAGTTAGTTCTTACGAGAGAATATTGTTATAAATTATAAAAGAGAGAGATGCCACCTCTGTTCTTCCATCAGCCAGGTTGCAGGCCACCCTGATTCCAGGCCTATAGCTTTGAACTTTCCAACCACAAAAACCATGAGTCAGTAAGACTCCATTTCTTCATAAATCACCCAGTCTCAAGTATTTCTGTAAGCAAGACAGATGGCTACAGATTTTTGTATCCTTGCTTGTTTTTTGTTTTGTTTTGTTTTGTTTTAGAGGTTTTTGCTATAGGGCATGTGCACTCGCCAGACACAGACACAGAGAGAGACAGAGAGACAGAAAGCAAGAAATCACCCCCCCGGGGGGGATGGCCACGCCACAATCCCTTCTCCTCCATTCTCCTCTCGGGATCTTGGGCACGCACGCACACACGCCCAGCGTGAGTTTTAAGCCACCGGGTCCGGGACGCGAACTGCGGTCGACTACGTGGGAGTCCAGAGACATAGCCATTACGCTAACTGCTGGTCCCCCTTGCTTGTTTTTTCATGGAAGTAACAAGTATTAGCAAAGACATGAAGAAATCAGAACCCTCGTTCATTATCGGTAGGAATGTAAAACAGTACAGTCATGAAGCTGAGAAGTCCAAGTAGCGTGCCACAGCTGTATTCTGACAAGGTTCCAGAAAAGCAAGCCAGTGAGAGCCAGGCCAGCAGCTCCTACTCTGGGTTTCCTGTAGAACTAGCATCAGAAGAGTCCTTCCATTTCCTAACCACTACTGCCCCCTGGTGTCCTGCATGGCCACGCCTTACAATGCTTCACCAGCCCACTAGCACAATAGAAACATAATGCGAGCTACATATGTAATTTTAAATTTTCTAGTAGCCACTTTTTTTTTTGGGGGGGGGAGCTTTTGCTATAGGAAGACAGAGAAAAAGAAAGTGAGAAAACTCCCTCCAAGGGGGATGACCTCTCCAATCCCTTCTCCTCCATTCTCCTCTCAGGATCATGGGCACGCACTCACACGCGCCCGGCATGAGTTTAAGCCACCAGGTCTGGGACTTGAACCACAATCGACTACATGGGAGTCCAGCGACATAGCCATTACACTAACTGCTGGTCCCTCTAGTAGCCACATTTTAAAAAGCACAAAAAAATTAGGGCCAGTCCCATGGCCTAGTGGCTAATGGAATCAAAACCCACATGGCTGATGGAAGTTAGAATCCTGGCCCCAGAGCCTTGAGAAACACCCCCAAGAATGTGTGTATGCATGCCCCAAATCCCAAGAGGATAAAGAAATGGAGAAGGGATTGCAATGTGACTGTGCCCCACTGGGAGAGGAGGGGTGCTTTCTCCCTTTCTCTGTTTCAGAGAGTAGGCCAAATCCACAGCCTCTCTCGGCTCAGACTCTCTGCACAGTGAAGGCCTGAACCTAGAAGCCACCTGGCAGTGCAGACTCTGCCCCTGCTGAGCTCTGCTGCTCCCGAGACATCCGTGCTGGCTCCAAGGACCAGCTCAGGACCTTGTCAGCATCCCTGTCCACTCTCCCAAGTGCCTGGAAGGACACTGACAAAATAAACAAGACCTAGATTCCACACACTTCACCAGTCCCCATGGACCCTCCTTGCCCTCACTGCGTGCCGGGCCGGCTCAGCAAGACACAGGTGACAGAGGACCCATGATAGCCCGCTGATGGCCTGGCCAGAAAGTCAGTGACTGACCAAGGACGATGCAGCGCATGAGCCATGGCTGGGTGACCCGACTGGCCGACCTGCGACCTGGCGGGATGGCTGACAGGCTGACCGGAAGACTGGCAGGACGGGGACTGGCTGCGCTGACGGCAATGCGGACCGGACCGGAGACAGGACG
>NW_006159701.1:6824054-6849263 GCF_000334495.1 Tupaia belangeri chinensis | reverse complement strand
TGGCGCGGTGCCCGGTGAAGCAGCTGGAGCCCCGTGCAGCAGCTCGAGCCCCATGCTGCTTGGAGGCGCCGCCTGGTGGCCACGCCGAAAGGGGTGGAGCAATGCGCGGGAGTCGCTCGGGTGGGCGTGGCTACTGGGGAGAGGCTAGGGTGGGCGTGCTGGGGTGGGTGTGGCCACAGCGAAGACTCCGCGGGGATGGGCGAGGGCTCTTCTATGGACCCTTTTCCAGGGTATGATCGTTCTTTCCCACTCCTTGGCTCACCCTCTGGGCCTCCTCCTCCTCCCCTGTCGGAGTGACTGGGTCCCCAGGGAACCTGAGTCGCGCTACAGACCGTCTAGGGACCTGATGGGGTAAGAGAAGTTCCTGGGCAAGCCTGGGCATCCCAATGGCACCAGGGAACGGCATGGGCGACAGGACGCTTTGGGCGGCGGAATACTGCAGGTGTCAAAACCCCACCACTGGCCACCTCGGGGTAAGCAACACCCCAAGAAGTTGAAGCCACATAGGTTCCAGGTTCATCCTGAGGTCTTCCTGCGCATGAGGCGAGTGTATCGGAGATCTGGGTTGGTTGAGGGTGGAAGTGGGTTGCGAATATAGACCCTGTTGATGGTGCCTTCCTTCTCTCTTCTCTCAATAAAAACAAGAAAGAAAGAGAGAGAGAGAGAGAGAGAAAGAAAGAAAGAAAGAAAGAAAGAAAGAAAGAAAGAAAGAAAGAAAGAAAGAAAGAAAGAAAGAGGCAGAGAGAGAGACAGAGAGAGAGAGACAGAGAGAAAGAAAGAAAGAAAGAAAGAAAGAAAGAAAGAAAGAAAGAAAGAAAGAAAGAAAGAAAGAAAGAAAGAAAAAGAAAGAAAGAGATGAAAACACCACCTGCAGAACCTCCAAAAATCCTTGAAGGCTACAAAGACCTAGAGACTCTGAGTGGACAGGTGGGGACCGGTGGAATTCGCATTGTTTCTGTAACTATGTCCCAAGTTACCCCACCGTCATTTGTTCTCTCCCCGCATCCCGCTGGTCCTCAGAAGCTCACCTGCAAATTCACTTGCCTACCAGATGACCAGCCTGGAGCGGCGAACACTGGTGCGGCCCCTAGGTGGCAGCAAAGACCCAGAAGTGGTAACAGAATGGCACCGCCCTCCCTAGACCCAGAAAGGTCAGAAAGGATGGACAGAACCAAACTCCAGAATGCAGGAACACCCTCACATCACCCAATGATCTGAGCTCTTTCTTCTTTCCCCGGGTAGAGAACAGAGGTTGATAGGAAGGGACCAGAGAAAATGACAGTTGTGCGCTCATACCTGCAGGACAGGCAATGTGATAGTAGGAGTCTCCTCCCCACTCTGTTGCTGTTTTTCTTAAAAAGGGTACCTGCTTGGTGGACTGATTTGAGAATTAACTGAAAGACTGCGTGGAAGTCACTAAGAGTGCCTGGCACATACTAAGTGCTGTGACCATGCCTGACTGCTGTCTGAAAGTGATGTCTTTATTTCCCCCGCCCCTTAGGTTTTTGCTGTAGGGCACATGCACTTGAACTGGAAAGAGACAGTGAAAGGGAAAGTGAGAAATCACCTTGTGGTGGGGAAGAATGACCACGCTGCGATCCCTTCTCCATTCTCCTGGGATTCTGGGATGCATGCACACACGCCTGGCACGATTTTCAAGTTGCCAGGTCCAGGACTCAAACTATGGTCGTCCATGCAGGAGTCCGGTGCTTAAACCACCATGTCACCTGTTGGCCCCATGATGTCTGCTTTAATGCCAATCAAATGCTAATCCAGATGTCTGAATGAACACATTTTGCAGATGCATACAAAGCCCATTAGCAGTCAGGTAAAGGAGAGCGCCCTAGGTCACCTGGGCAGGCCTGATGCAATCAGCTGAAAGGCCTTAAAATCAAAGCTGAGGCTTCCCTGGAAAAGAAATTTTGCCTATGGACTGCAGCTTCAGCTCTTGGCAAAAGTCCCAGCCTGAGGCCAGCTGGTGTTAGCAGTGGAGGCGAGTGACTCCCACGTGGCCAACAGTGCAGTTCAAGTCCTGGATGGGCAGCGTGGAAAACATGCTGGGCATGTGTGTGTGGTACGTGCCCAAGATCCTGAAAGGCGGTAGGAATGGAGACGGAATGGAGGCATAACCATTCCCCATGTTGGGTTACTTTCTCCCCTCCCTCTCTCTGTCTCTCTTTGGTGATGTCTTACCTGGCACCCTCTGGCATTTTTTTTTTTTTAATGTTGCACTCATGCTTCATCTTAGTCCCAGTCCTGCCCTCCTTCCTCATCTGAAAGAATATCAAAAGAAGAAAATTATTGCAGGCCAGCAGGTGGGACGGAGCAGGCACTGAACTCCCACGAGGCCAACTGCGGTCAAGTCCCAGATCTAATGGCTTGAAACTCATACTGGGCACATGTGCGTGCATGCCCAAAATCCCAAGAGGAGAACGAAGGGGTTGCAGCCATGCCATCCATCCTCCCTGGGGAGTAACTTCTCACTTTCCCTCTCTCCATCTCTCTCTCTCTTCAGTAAGCACACACATCCTATGGCCAAAAAAAAAAAAAAAACCTAAAAGAAGAAAAATATTTTGCTCACTCACCACACTCACTCATATCAGAACCTGGGTACTTGCCTGGGTCCTTCCTTGCTCTCACCCTCCTGTCCAGTCCCTGAATCCTGTCAGCCCCAGCTCCCAAATAAAGCCACTGTCTGCATCTCACAGCCACCACCCACATCCCTGCCACCCAAGCTCCCCCTGGACAAACTGTCCTCCCTCTCTGCCCCACACAACAGCCAGGGTGAGATTTTTAAGATGCAAACAAGGGGCCCAGCAGATGGCATAGTGATGACGGTGCTAGACTTCCATATGGCTGACCGCAGCTAGAGTCCCAGACCTGGCCAGGGGGCCAGTAGGTGGAGTGGTGGTTAAGAGCACTGGACTCCCACATGGCCGACTGTGGTTCGAGTCCCGGATTTGGTGACTTGCTTTCTCACTTTTCTTCTCTCTCTCTCTCTCTCTCAGTGTGTCCCTCTCTGGTCAAATTTAAATAAATAAAGTTAAATAAAATAATTCCTTAAAAAAAATAATAATAAAAAAGAAACTCATGCCTGGGACATGTGCCCAAAATCCCAAAAAGAGAATGGAGAAGGGATTGTGGTATGGCCATTTACCCTGTGGGGGAGGGAGTAGTTTCTCACTTTCCCTCTCACTGTCTCTCTCTCTCTGCCTCTCTCCAGAGAGTGCACATGCCCCATGGCAAAAAAAAAAAAAAAAGACGTAAACAGGATCATGTTTCCTGCTACTCTAAAACATTTCCATGGGGCTTCCCAGTGCTAGAAAGATGGCAACAAAAGCCCAGGCCCTGCGAGGCCTGGTCCCTGCCATCCTGCCCTTTCCACCTTCATCTCAAATTCTTCTCTCTCCTGGCTGCTCTACATTTTGCTACTGCTGTGGTTTGGATGCCCCTCGTCCAGTGCAAGTGTTGAGATTAGGCTGTGATGGGATTAAGAGGGTGAAAACATAATCTGACTATGGTGTTGAAAGAAGGGTCTTGGGGAGGAGATTAGAATTAAGGTCATTAAGGCGGGATCCCCATGATTGAGGAAGGGAACGACACTAGAAAGAGACGCACGGACATAGACACATGTGCTCCTGCCCTTTGTTGTGTTGTAGGGCAACCAGAAGACCTTGGACCTCCAAACCATGAGCTGAATAAAGCTCTATTTTTATAAATCATCCAGACTCAGGAACTATATCCGTTACTAGCAACAAACAAACGAGAACAGCCACCCTGGCCTCCTTTCTGTTCCTGATCATCTGCAAGCACACGCTGTTCTCGCTGCCAAAATGGACGTCTCCCCACTCTCCCCCACACTCTAGTTCCCTTCCCTCTACAGGGGGATGGAGGGGAGCCTTCTAGACCCTCCTACCCAAGCTGCTTCAGGTGCCTTTTGTTAAGCATGTCTTCAAAGCTCTTAGTCATCCACACCTTACCACCATGCATCCGGTGACTATGAGATCACCCTGGCCACCACGTGCACATGACAGTGAGCTCCATTAGAACAGGGGCTCTAGCTGTGGCCAGCAGGTGGCCTAGTGGTTAAGGGCACTGACCACGGTTTGAGTCCCAGACCTAGAGGCTTGCTTTCTCACGTTCTCTCTCTCTCTCTCTCTCTTGCCCTGCCCCTCTCTGGTCCAATTAAAATAAATAAATAAATTTAAATAAAATGACTTAAAAATTAAAATAAATAAATAAATTTAAATAAAATGACTTTAAAAAAAAGAACAGGGACTCTAGCTGGTTTGGCTCCCTGGGGTATCTCCAAGACCCACACACAGGAAGAGCTGAATCAATGCTTATCGGGGGAGTCTTGGGGAGGAATAAGGCCAAGACCGTGTCTGAGTGCGAGCCTGGGGAGGCTCAGTTTTCATTAGTCATTCTGCATAATGGTGCCCACGTTCATCCTCATGCGTCCCAATTTAGTGACCTAGTATATGATCAACCTAGTTCTTAGGAGGGTAAAAGGGTTTGCCCCAGAACTTTTGCTTTTTTCCAGCCCTACACTTGTTTCCCACTTTTCCTCCGTTAGCCCCAAATTTTTTCTTCTTGTCCTGAGATTTCTTTTTCCTTTTAATATTCTCCCTGCAGAAATACATAAGATTTCTGTTTGCCCATTTCACTGCAGAAGTGGCCTCCTGGAGGGTTGCCATAGTGATTGGATGATGTCACTGCCCTGGAAACAGTTGCCTAGGAAATGAGTGACATCATTTCCAGGAGATGATTCCCATGGTAACCATCTCAGAAAAACTGGGGGGTGGCGAGGAAAGCGAAGGGAATGGAGGGCGGATGCAGAAGGGGCAGATGTGAAGGGTGGGAGGAAAAGTGTGTGTGTGTGTGGGGGGGGTGCACAGAAAAAAAGGCCGGGAAGATGGGGACCATCCCAGAGTAGTTGAAAATAATACAGAATCACTGACTCTCAGAAATGAAAGCTCTCCAGAGACCACATAAAGCAACACCCTCGTTATTCAGAGGATGCTGAGAGGCCAGGCCTGCGCAAGGTCATGCCACCTGTTTACTAGGGATGTTAGAACCAAGCCCTCAGCTCATTGGTAGTTTTGGAAGGGAAAATTAGGGCTTTCTTTTTTTTTCTTTTTTCTTTTTCTTTTTTAGGTTTTGCAATATGGCTCAGACACTTGCCAGAAAGAGACAAGAGACGGAGAGCGAAAATGGGAAATCATTTTGCAGGGGATGTATAGCCACAGAGCAATCCCTTCTCCTCCAGGGATCTTGGGCACACACCCACACACACCTGACATGATTTTCAAGTCAGCAGGTCCAGGGCTTGAACTGCAGCCCGCCATGTGGGGGTCCAGCACCTTAACCACCACACACACACACTGCTAGTCCAGCCTGTTGTTTTTTGTTTGTTTGTTTTGTTTTTCTTTAATCCAGACCTCAAATCAATCAATTATCCATGAATTCAACAAATTCTTATTCTGAGAGGTGTGCTGGATAGAGAGGAACATTTGCAGCTACTTCATCATCTTTTCAGTGGATCTCCCGCACTAGAGTGTAACAAGCCAGCACAAGGCCCGTCTGTGTAATTCAACAAAGTATCTTCACCCACCTTCTCAATGTCTGCCACATAGTAGCAGCTCCGTGAGTTTGTGGGGTGAATGACGATGAAGTGGTAAAAGCCACTGTGTGATACAGACCACAGTACAGGATCCCAAAGAAGGGCTCACCGTAGCTATCGGGGAGTAGGTAGGATCTAAATGGGGTAAGAGAAGAAAACTGTTCCAGAAGGCAGAGTGATCGCTTGAGCGAAAACGAGAGAGCAAGCCGAGCAAGTTGGGTTCAACTGCAGAGATTCCACTGGTGCTGCTTGGGTCCCCCCGAGTTACACAGCATCCAGCACACACTGCCTCACTTTCTGAACTCCAAGGCTTAGGGGAAGCAAAGGCAGTATGGTCCAGATGGCAGGATATGCTTGCGGATGTGGAGAGAACAGCAACACAAAGACCAATCTGGCTGAAAAGGCAGAAATAAAGCAGGTAAGAGAGTCGTGTGGCTGGTGAGGAAGGAAAACCTGGAATGTCAGGCTTTCAGCCCTTGCCTGGAGGCAACATGGCATCGTGAAAAGACAAGGACCTTGAAGCCCTGCACAGTCATGCTCTGTCACTTCCCAGATGTGTCACTGTAGGAATGTCACTTTTCTCTTTTTTTTTTTTTTTTCAAGAGAGATTTTTGCTATAGGGCACGTGTGCTTGCCGGAGAGACAGAGAGATAGAAACCAAGAAATTAACCCTAGGGGGGATGACCACACCACAATCCTGTCTCCTTCATTCTCCTCTCAGGATTTTGGGCATGCACGCACATGCACCCAGTTTGAGTTTTAAGTCATCGGGTCCGGGACTCAAATCGCAGTTGACAGTGTGGGAGTCCAGCAACTATACACCATCTGCTGGTCTCGGAATATCACTTTTCTTCTCTAAGCCTCTAAATCGGAGTTACAGCCTAGTTCACAAGACTATTACCTTTGAATTTTAAAGTGGGTAGAAAGCTCCACTAAGGAGGGTAGTGAGCCCACAGAAGGTTGTCAGCAAGCATTAGTCCCCCTCCCCTTCCTGGTATAGTTTCTGCCCTCCAGAACGACATGGGAGTTGTTCTTTGGGAAATGAATTTGACAACAGAGTTCTTCAATCTGTAGCTCACCCAACCTTTTGGAGCCCTTAGCTTGCTAGGTGCCATAGGGGTCTACAGTCCAGTGGAAGTGACAGAGAAGCATGCATGATAACTTAGGAGAACGTTACAAAGACTGAACTAATGTCACCCAGCAGTTCGGAGAGAAGAGATGGCATCCAGCCAGATCAGAGGTTTCCTAAAAGATGGCGTTCCAGGGACCAGCAGTTAACGTAATGGCTATGTCACTGGACTCTCATGTAGTTGACTGATGTTCAAGTCCCAGACCCCGTGGCTTAAACTCACACCGAGCACATGTGCGTGCATGCCCAAGATCCCGAGAGAATGGAGGAGAAGGGATTGTGGCATGGCCATCCCCCCGGGGGGTGATTTCTCACTTTCTATCTCTCTGTCTCTCTCTGTCTTTTTGGCAAACACATGCACCCTATAGCAAAAACATCTCAAAAAAAAAAAAAAAAAAAGATGGCATTTCATTAGGCCTTGAAGGAAGAATTTTATTTGGGTAGGAAGTCAAATAGGTTGAAGAAAGGATCTCCAGAGAGCAGCAGAGAGGTTAGCTATTGTTCTAACCTTCCTATTCTCTGGGGCAGGGAGGGGGTCACAATACCCATGTGTCACGGATAAAGCTTTTATGTAAGACAGCCCCCATTTTGATGACAACGTTACCTCTTACCAGCTATGAACCTCAGCCCACCTGTCTGATACCATTTCCTCATCTGCTAAAATACTAACATCACTACTGTCCAGGGCCAATGTACAGATTCAGAAGTCACACACACACAGTGCCCAGAACACAGCAGGTACTGAAATGGTTATATTCTTCGGCCGCTCTAACAACTGGGTTTTATGACAAGAAAAGCAAAAACAACCTTCGGGCCCACCCAGCTCTGAACCATGGTGTTTGTGTTTGCCTGAAGGTTGGAAGAGTCTCCTGAGAACTGAGGACATTCTGAGTCCCTAAAAGGCAGACAGCTTCTAGGGGTGTATGGGAGGAAGGTGTGGAGCACCTGACAGTTCCAAGACAGCCGCTTTTATCTTTCAGAGCCGAGAGGAATTCTGGGCTCCCCAGTCCCAACTGATGAAGGGTGGCCAAGCATTTGCCAGACAATAGGTCCTTTACCAAGAGTCCTGCTCCTTCCCGCAACGCAGAGAAAGACACTTCTGATCCGGTTTAAGGAGCTACTGGAAATCTGAAAAATAGCACCAAGAAATCAAAATCTTCCTCAGGGCCATCCAGGGACATGGTGGTTAGGGACACCGGATTCCCACATGGTCGGCCGTGGTTCAAGTCCCGGACCTGGCAGCTTGTTTTCTTGCTTTCCCTTTTCTCTGTCTCTCTCTCTGGTCAAATTTTAAAAATAATAACAACAAATGGAATTAAATGAATAATTCTTTAAAAAGGAAGAAAGAAAAAAGAGATCTCTCAGGGCCATCCAGGGACATGGTGGTTAGGGACACCGGATTCCCACATGGTCGGCCGTGGTTCAAGTCCCGGACCTGGCAGCTTGTTTTCTTGCTTTCCCTTTTCTCTGTCTCTCTCTCTGGTCAAATTTTAAAAATAATAACAACAAATGGAATTAAATGAATAATTCTTTAAAAAGGAAGAAAGAAAAAAGAGATCTCTCTCTGAGTTTTAAAAAGGAAGAAAGAAAAAAGAAATCTCTCTCTGAGAAAAACTTCAAGTGAAAAAATTAAAAGTACTGGAAGTGTCCCAGGAATGAGGCGTGTCATACTCATTTTTCTTTTTTTTTTTTTTTTTTTTTTTTTTTTTTTTGGAGAGATTTTCGCTATAGGGCGAGTGCGTTCACCAGACAGACAGAGAGAGACATAGAGACAGAAAGCAAGAAATCACCCCCCCCAGGGAGGATGGTCACGCCACAATCCCTTCTCCTCCATTCTCCTCTCGGGATCTTGGGCACGCATGCACACGCGCCCGGCATGAGTTTAAAGTCACCAGGTCCGGGACGCGAACCATGGTCAACTATGTGGGAGTCCAGCGACATAGCCATTACGCTAACTGCTGTTCCCCACTCATTTTTCTTCTAAAAGAGCATGGTACAGTGAAAATAACCATAAGCAGGGACTTGGGGTTACGAATGTTACTCCAGTTTCTGTCACTGATTTTGCTTCAACCTAAAAAGCCATTTCAGTTCTCCAGGCTTTAGTTCCCCCTGCCCTAATATTCAGATGATCTCTTCTTTGTCTTTTTTTGTTAACTTTATTTTTTTTTTTTTTCAGTTTGACCAGAGAGAGGGAAAGTGAGAAAGCAAGCCGCCAGGTCTGGGACACAAACCGTAGTCAGCCACGTGGAGTCCAGCACTTCAACCACCATGCCACTTGCTGATGACCTCTTCTTAACCACAAATTTACCTTGACCAGAAAGACTTTTTGTTTTTTGGGGTTTTTTTGTTTTTTGTTTGTTTGTTTGTTTGTTTTGGAGAGGTTTTTGCTATAGGGCGCCTGCACTCGCCAGACAGACAGAAAGAGACAGAGAGATAGAAAGTGAGAAATCATCCCCCAGGGGGGGATGGCCACGCCACAATCCCTTCTCCTCCATTCTCCTCTCAGGATCTTGGGCACGCATACACACGCGCCCGGTGTGAGTTTTAAGCCACCAGGTCCGGGACGCGAACCGCGGTCAACTACATGGGAGTCCAGTGACATAGCCAAGACTTTAAAACATCAGTAAGTGATGGGACCAGCAGTTAGTGTAATGGCTATGTCGCTGAACTCCCACATAGTCAACCGCGGTTTGAGTCCCGGACCTGGTGGCTTAAAACTCACACCGGGCGCGTGTGTATGCGTGCCCAAGATCCTGAGAGGAGAATGGAGGAGAAGGGATTGTGGTGTAGCCATCCCCCCTGGGGGGTGATTTCTCGCTTTCTGTGTCTGTCTGTCTTCCTGGCCAGTACACGTGCCCTATTGCAAAAAACTCTCCAAAAGAAAAAAAAAAATTGGTAAGTGTAGAACTAGATGGAAACTTATCACACAGCAGAAAAGCCTTCCAGGTTTACGCCACACACAAGATGACTCCTTTTTTTTCTTTTTTTGGAGAGTTTTTTGCAATAGGGCACGTGTACTGGCCAGGAAGACAGACAGACACAGAAAGCGAGAAATCACCCCCCAGGGGGGATGGCTACACCACAATCCCTTCTCCTCCATTCTCGCAAGATCTTGGGCACGAATGCGCACACATACCTGGCATGAGTTTAAGCCACCAGGTCCAGGACTCGAGCTACAGTCGACTACTTGGAAGTCCAGCGACGTAGCCATTACACCATCTGCTGGTCCCCAGATAGCTTCTTAAGTCCTCTCAGAGAACTCCATTTATCACTTACAAGTCTTTTAAAATGGCCAGAGTGTGTATGAGAGGGAGACTGAAAGAAAGCAACCCCCTTCCCCGTGAGGCATGGTTATACCAATCCTCTTCCTCCCACTTCGTCCTGTCAGGATCCTGGGAACACACGTGAACCCAGCTTGTTTTTCAAGCTGCCACATGGGATCTGGCTTTTTTGATAAGCCAGAGGGCGCAGTGTGCTGCAGGGCCATCCCTACAGAGCTAACTGAATTACGTGTACCAATACTGCCTTACACCCTTTCCCAGACTGAAGAAGTTGCCATGTATACACATCGAGTGCTTTAGGGTGAATTAAAACATAGTCCAAATCATACACGTAAGAGACCTACACCTCAAAAGTGGCACGGTGTGCCAAAGCTAGCCAGAGCCGTGGCCTCATGGCTCTGCCGAGCCCAAGGGAGCAGCTGGAAGTCTGAATCAGAAGTCTTGGGCGGAGATGACCCTCCATGGCTTATCTTGTGTGAATTCTAGAGGTTTACACTCTTCGTATCTCAACCGTTAAGCAGGAATCTGTCTTTAGCAAGTATGGGGGCATTTAAAATGTAATAGTATTTTTTTCTAGTCTTAGTTGGGTTTAAAGGGTTTTGCTTTAGTTGTTTTTTGTTTTGTTTTGCTTTTGTTTTTGACTATAGGGTACATGTACTCACCAGAGCAACAGAGAGGTGAAGTGAGAAACCACCCTCCCCCAAGGGAGATGTCTGTGCCACAATCTTCTCTTCCGTTTTCCTCTTGGGATTTTGGGTACACATGCACACACACACACACACACACACACACCCAAGCCACCTGGTATGGGACTCAAAGCTGCACCATCAGCCATGTGAGAGTCAGCTGCCTTAACCTCCACGCCACCTGTTGGCCCTTTAATAGCAATGTTATGCCTACTTATTTTTATTTTTTTGGAGAGGGTTTTGCCATAGGGCGCGTGCGCTCGCCAGACAGAGACAGAGAGACAGAAAGCGAGAAATCACCCCCCCAGGGGGGATGGTCACGCTGCAATCCCTTCTCCTCCATTCTCCTCTCGGGATCTTGGGCACGCATGCACACACGCCCGGTGTTTTAAACCACCGGGTCCGGGACGCGAACCACGGTCGAGTCCATGGGAGTCCAGTGACATAGCCATTACGCTAACTTCTGGTCCCTATTTCTCAAAGCCAGGTGTTTTAACCACAACTTGTGTGTTGGGGGGGGTGCTTTATTTTATTAGCCAGAGGGCACAAAAGCTCACCAAAGGGAGGGGAAAATGTGCCCCCCACCAAAGGAGCATGGTCACACCACAATCCCCTCTCCATTTCCCTATCCTGCCGGGAATTTGGGCACCCACCCACGTGCACCCAGCATTTGAGCCACCAGGGATGGGATCTAGCCCACAGCCAGCCATGTAGGATCTTACTTCCTTACCACTAGGCCATGGGACTGAACCTGTTGTAGCTTTTTAAAAAGTCTATTAGTTGAAGTAAAACTGAGTAACCATTTAGCTGGAAATTAGGTCAATTTAAGGGCCAGCCAGTGATGTGGTGTTTGAGACAGCCGGATCCCAAACAGCTGGCTATGCAGTTCGAGTCCCAGACCCAGGACCTTGAAAAACAGGCTGGTAACTAACATGAGCACTTGTGCCCAAAATCTCAGAAGAGATGGAGAAGGGACTGCAGTATGACCATCCCCCAAAGGGAGTGCTTTCTCTTTTTCTCCCTTTTCTCCAGTGAGCACATGTACCCTCTGGCAAATTAAAGGAAAAATCATCAAAATCAGGTAAACTTGAAGTAGGTTTCCTAAGATATTTATTAGCACTTAGGGGGTCATAGCCCTATTAGAACAAGAGAATACATTAAACCTCGATGCTTAAGTGTTACATGCTCCACAATAATAGAAAGCTGGTACCGAGAATGAGGTTAGAGCCATTTTCATCGGTCTACTACCGAACTTTAGTCAAGAATTAAGTGTTCGAGACCTCTGTGTAACTGAGGCAATCCACTTTAACACGTTCACTCCTAGGTAATGCTAATGAGATGATAAAAAACTGTTAAGAATCGAAAACCACGTCACTCAGGGAACAAACTGGTGATGCTAAGCTTCAAGAAATACTCTGAACTAAAGCCGAATGGGGAGTTTAAGGGGTTAGCTTTAAAATTCTGAAACTCAAGTTAATTGTTTTTAAAGAAATGTTCGTACACTTTCTTAATAAAACTTAAGTTATTTCAGGGATCCAGACTGTACCCCTAATTACCATCTTCTTACAACTAATCCAGGAAACGTATTAAGACACCTGAAGACGTGTTTCAGCACAGTGCTTCGCTCTTACCTCTACTGCTAATACCAACCAACATTCCAGGTCGGGTTAAACGGCAGACCACCACCTGTCAAAGGTCCATACCCTGGAAGCATTCTTTTGTTCTGCATTTTTGTTCTCACTCACCACCATCAGCTATCAGTAAGAGTGGATCAGAAAAGACTACGTGCCGAGTTTACAGAAACCTTAAAATTCGACGAGTCTTATGTGTGTGCTGCAAAATATGTCATGGGTTTGGAGGGCAGGAATACTTTAAAAGCTTCCGTGTTTGAGACTGAAATCGGGATCCAAAAGGGTGAACAGTTAAACAGCTCCCTGGGAGAGGAACAGTCAAGGACATACACAGAGAGACAATATCCCCAAAGCAGCATTTATTTACCCACTGAATTTCAAAACATTTATTTTTGAAGTCTGGCATTTCATAATCACCCATCTTGATTGACATGGGCTGACACACATGGTGCTGTCAGGATACACAAGAACAATAGCCAAAGAGTTACAAAAAATAAATCCATGATTCTTAAATGCAACCAAAAAAAAAAAAGTTACAAGTATCAAAACTTTAGATGCATTGCATTGAAAAGAAGGTTTGTGCACGTCATAATTTAAAGAGGCAAAACAAGGCGCTACTGAAACCTCACGTTAAACAGTTCATTATAAAGCTGATGAAAAGGAGCAAGTTGTCTCTCTGTATCAGCTTCCCTTAACAGTTTCCATTAGCTGAAGAAAAGAGGTGGGAGGGGTGAATTCATTTTTGCATGCACAAGATGTACTGCTTAACGAAACACTATCAGCTTGTTTTTAATGGATCTTTCAAACATCAGCTGTAGCCTGTGTTGGCTGACTCTAAACTCCTTCATTACTCTCACCTAGATTTCCCACAGATCACTAGGCATAGTAAAATGCCTCATTCAAAACGTACTTCTCTGCACAATTCAAAAAGGGAGCTCCCCTGGGCTCAGAGCAACCATCAATCCAGCAATGCCCATGAAGATTTATCTGAAACTGCTTCCCAAGGACGGGAGGAGCAGGTCTGAGTAGCTGTGTTGCCAATACAGATAGGTTTAGCACTAGATACTTAGTGATTGTGGCAAGGAAGAATTGGTGATGATGAGGGTGGGGCTGAAGGAAGGGCCAGGGACGGGAAGGATCTTCAGTTTCCTTCTCCTGCTTCTTCATCCTGCTGGTCGCTCGTCCAGAGGGTGAGGTTGTCTCGCAGCAACTGCATGATGAGTGTGGAGTCCTTATAGGAATCCTCGTTTAGTGTGTCCAGCTCAGCTATGGCGTCGTCAAAGGCTTGTTTGGCTAACAGGCAGGCCTGCTCGGGTGCATTCTGGATCTCATAGTAGAACACGGAGAAGTTGAGGGCCAAGCCCAGCCGGATGGGGTGCGTTGGCTGCATGTGCTCTTTGCTGATCTCAAAAGCTTCCTTGTAGGCAGCCTCAGACGCTTCGACCACACTGTTTTTCTTCTCCCCAGAAGCTACCTCTGCCAAGTAGCGGTAGTAATCGCCTTTCATTTTCAGGTAAAACACCTTGCTCTCATACTGGAAATCATTGCAGTTCTTGATGAGGAACTTGTCAAGCAGAGCCAGGACATCATTGCAAACTGTCTCCAGCTCCTTCTCAATCTTCTCCCGGTATGCTTTCACTTTCTCCAATTTCTTTTCATTTCCATCAGCCATGGTTTTCTGCTCGATGCTGCTAATGACTCTCCAAGAAGATCGCCTGGCACCAACCACATTCTTGTAGGCCACAGAGAGGAGATTTCGATCTTCGTTGGAGAGAGGTTCATTTAGCTCCGTCACCTATAAAACCCCAAAAAAGATAAAGGTTGAGAGCCAAGTCTACAAATCTTGGAAAGAAACCTTCCCTTCAACATAATCGACAATTCTTCTCAAGCAAAAGGGTTATGGGCCAGTCACTTGAGAATAAACAATACTCGTGGACAAAACCAATGCAGACATGGGGCTTATCTGAGGAAAACCACTCTAACAAGAGAGATAAATACTTGGAACTTAAAATGTGGTAAGGTCTTGAGAAAGCCCCCATTCAGGTCCCACGAGAATAATCCCAGAAGGTAGTGAGGTGACGGCACATAATGGTGAAGAAAATAATCCTGAGGCGTTCAGTTGTTCTGCAGACACTCCGAGCATTAAGACTGCATGATCTCGGGACCAGCAGTGAGTGTAATGGCTATGTCGTTGGACTCCCATGTAGCCAACTGTGGTTCGAGTCCCAGACCCAGTGGCTTAAAGTCTCGCCGGCAAGTGTGCATGCGTGCATTCTCAAGATCCTGAGAGAACAGAGAAGAGACTGAGGCGTGGCCATCCTCCCTGGGGGATGATTTCTCATTTTCTGTCTCTGTCTTTCTGGCAAGTGCACACACCCTCTAGCAAAAACCTCTCAATAAAAAAAAAAAAAGACTGCATGATCTCTTTGCCAGGTGATCAGGGATGCCTAGAGTCTGCCCCAGAGTCTACTTCCAGCTCTCCACTCCACAAAACACCAACCTCACCTCAAATACAGGTTAATATGACAGGGGCTTCACAGATGAGATCCAACACCACAGGGATCTCACAGAAGTTTCTCCCTGTCGTTACTCCCCACTGATACTCCCGGCCCTCCCCAAGTCAAACCGGAGAACAAAGCATTAGTAACAGCAGAGTGCCTCTGGGGAAGGGCAGCACAGCTACGCAGTAAAGCTGACAGGGAGCGTTACCGTGACCTGACAGGAAAGCCTGATGGCCGTCAGCATGGAAGCACCCATTACTCCAAGTGGAAGAGTTAAATGTCAGATTGTAACTTCCCTTGATGCCAACTCCAGGTGAAACAGCGTCAGTTAGTAGAAAGAAGGTAAGACTTGCTATGGGTTGAACTGTGCCCCACCCCACCCCCAACCCCGAGATACACCAGTCCTAACTCCTGGTCCCTGCAAACATGACTCTTTGGCACCTGGCATGTATAATTAGTTAAGATGCAGTCATACTGGATTAGGGTGTGGCCTAAATCCAAAGACTTTCCTTATAAGGAAAGTGAGATTTGGAGACACAGACAGAAGGGAGACACTCACGTGACAATAGGGGGCAGGGACTGCAGTAATGCACCTACAAGTCAAGGAACACCAAAAGTAGCCAGAAGCCGAGAGAGGGAAAGAAAGATTCTCCTGTAGAGGAGAATGAAATGCTCAACTTCTAGCCTCTAGAACTATTAGACTTAGAACAAAAAGCCCTAGTATAAGCCTCAGTGAAGCCATTAACTTACTAAATTGACCTAGAATATTTCATAGATCCTCAAAAGAGCCCATATCTTGGGGCCAGCAGATAGCGTGGTGGTTAATGGTGCTGGATTCCCATATGGCCAACCACGGATCGAGTGGACCCGGCAGCTTGCTTTCTCGCTTTCCCTTTCTCTCTGTATTCTGGTCAAATTAAGTAATAATAATAATAACAACAACAAATGGAATTAAGTAAATAATCCTTTTTTTTCTTTTTAAGAGCCTGTATCTTACTCAACAAAGCAGGGGGATTCCCTAAAACGACCTACTATTAAAGATCTTCCATTTTATTTATCTTTTAATTCCTTTTTTCTTTATTCATGATAGAACATACATATGCACATGAGGAGAGGGAGAGTAAAAGAGTCTGGCCACGCTGTAATTCCCTCCTCCAGTCGGCCAGGCCAGCCATCTGACCCACAGTCACCATGTTAGATCTGCCTCTCTAGAGCACTGCATTATCACAGCACAGTGAAGCTGGCCGAAGGTCTTTAATTTAAAAAAAAATTAAAAAAAAAGAAAGAAACCAAATCACTTAAGAAACCATAAAACACTAAACAAAAAAGCCATACTTAAATCTAACTATCAGGATAGAACTTCACCAATGGCAGAAAGAAGCCAAGTTCAATGGAGAATGTTATCAACAGCATATTCAACTAGACATGCTTAAAATGGTATACCACCACTCGAGCAGTGGAAGATCAGAATATCTGAAACAATGATGATATGTTTGGGGAATCAGTGTTTGAAGAACATAACCAAAAAATGTAATCATTACAATATGTAAAACTCAGAGAACCTTGGGCCGGCAGGTGGCATGATGGTTAAGGCACTTTACTCCCACATGGCTGACTGCAGTTCAAGCCCCGAATCTTACAGCGTTCTCATTCTCTCCCTCTCGTATGAGTGCACATGCCCTATAGCAATAATAATGATAATAATAATAAAATTAAAGTTTCTAAGTTCCCCCCTACTCCCAAACCCCAGACAAAATAAAAATGCCAGCTCTCTCTTCTGACTCCTTAACAGAGGATTCTGTCTCTCCTTTATCTATTCAAAAAAACCAAACCCCACTCCTCAGGGTGTCCTGTGCTGTCCTGTGGGCTGCCTCTACTTCACTCCAGCAGGTTCCTCATTCCTTCTTACACTTTAGCTGTCTCCATACCCAAGGGTCTGTGGCATGGCCATCCTTCCTGAGAAATGATTTCTCAACCCCTACCCCCACTGTCTGACTGGCAAGCACACATGCCTATGGTAAAAAAAGAAATCTAAAAACAAAAACAAGTATGAAGCTGAAGTTTGTAGGTGTCGGGACCAGCAGGTGGTGTGGTGGTTAAGGGCGCTGGATTCTCATATGGTCAACCACAGTTCGAGTCCCACACCTGGCAGCTGTCTCTCTCTCTGTTCCTCTCTGGTCAAATTAAAATAAACAAACAAATAAAATAATTCTTTTAAAAAAAAATGAAATTTGAAGGTGTCTGTGGGTTTCAGAAATTCATACAAGCATATCCTTTCTCCGATGGAATAAAATGCCAAAAAAGGCAACTGAGCAATACTCATGACACCTTCACCAAGAGGAAAAAATCATTTACTAGTATGTGTTTATGTAACAATCATCTGGTTGCCTGCCAGTCTGAATGAATCACTATTAGCATCAGCTGAGGGTGACTAACAACTAAGAAAGCAAATATTGTTCTTAGAACCCCAGCCAGAGCCTAACAAGGAAATAGCTGGATACGTTTAAATATAGTATTTTTAATACTCCTTGGTTATAACTCGGTTAATAAGAGAAAACCTACAGAATGCTTCAAGATAATTTATTACTTGATCAGAACTAAAGAAAACTGAGTTTCTTCCCTAGATTGGACAAGTATAGACCAAGTCAAATCAGATGACAAAAGAGATCTCCGGCCAGTCTCAGTTATGTTTATTGTGAATAACCCCCCATTAACCTTAGTATGAGTCCCCAACACTTCAAACACCAAAATATAGGAGCCAGGAGAACTCACAGCTGCATCACTTATAAGACACTGGGAGGCAGTGTGGTGTAATGGAAAGGACCGTGACATACCAATAGCCCCAACCAGGCCACATTACTCATCAGTAATGATTCTCATGGATGATCATCTACAGAACCTATGAAAGTGACACTGAATCTACTACAGGGGTTTCCAAACGGTTTCTAATTAGGAACATGGAGCAGACAGAATTTGAGAGGAGGGGCCTAAGCAGCTCTCAACGTTCTACTTCAACAGAGTTAGGGCACTAGGACACTCACTCCCACCACCTTGTACCACATAGCGGCCCTCGGCGTAGCCAACCTAGGCGCTAAGTCTTCACGTGGCTACAACCCACCTCTAAGGGGCTGTCCCACCTCTGCTCCTGCCTCCCTGCCTTCTTGAGTTCTTGTCCACCTCCCCTCTCCTCCCAAATCTTCCTGAAAACCTGAAATGAATCAGCACTTACCATCACCGAAGGCCCTTCTACCTGTTTCTTTCGAAAGCTGGACTTCTTGCCAGTCCTTTTACTGATGTCCTCACCACAAAGTCTTTGGCTACACCAACTCCCACCCCCAGAGCAGCCACCTTACCCGTTTTTCCTTCAGGACTGCCCGGCATTACTAAATGTCACAAATAACCCAGCCCGCTGCTAATTCATTTATCTCCCTATGACACCATTCCCTTACTCAAAACTCCCTAAAGGCCTCCTCCCACTATTCCCAAGGCAATAAACTATGTGTTTGTGACTAAAAATAGATCAACTGCCAAAAACAGCACAAGGACTATTTAGGAAAATCTATAAAGTTCTTAACCCAGGAAACATCCAACATCAAAATACTGAGTAGGGGCTAGCAGGTTGTTTGGTGGTTAAGGTGCTGGACACTCCCACATGGCCAATCACGGTTCGAGTCCCAGACCTCGTGGTTTGCTTTCTCACTTTTCCCTCCCTCCTTCCTCCTCTCACTCTGTCCATCTCTAGTCAAATTAAAATAAGTAAATAAAGTTAAAATAATTCTTAAAAAAAAAAATGTGGGACCAGCAGTTGGCGTAATGGCTATGTCACTGAACTCCCATGTAGTCGACCACAGTTTGAGTCATGGACCCAGTGGCTTAAAATCACACTGGGCTTGTGTGTGTGTGCATGCCCAAGATTCCAGAGAATGGAGGAGAAGGGATTGCGGTGTGGCCATCCTCCCTGGGAGTGATTTCTTGCTTTCTGTCTCTCTTTCTGGCAAGTGCATGCGCCCTATAGCAAAAGCCTCTCCAAAAAAAAATGCTGGGACCAGCGGGTGGCGTGATGGTTAAGGTGCTGGACACTCCCACATGGCCGACCATGGTTCAAATCCCAGACCTGGTGGCTTGCTTTCCCACTTTCTCTCTCTCGTCAAATTAAAATAAATGAATAAATAACTAAAATGAAATGAAAAAAAAAATACTGAGCAAACAAAAATGCCACCCCTGGGCTGCCGAGCCACATAGTCCAAGTCGGGGTAACATTCCCCCTACTGAACAGCTACCCCGTCCTTGACAACTACACACCTATGGCTCTTTATTGTGCACACCCACACGCTATCAACTTACTTCTAAGAGTTAATATAACAGAAAAATGATTTTCACAATCAGGTAAATAATTCCATCATAAAAAATCTTTAAGTTACTCTGACAGAATCCCACGAATAAAACAAAAGGCAGGCTAGAGGGATGAAAGTTTTTTTGGCTGACTCTCACAAGTTAATGCCCAGGAAGCAAGGCTCCCATCTGGCCCCAAGTTCAATGGCTCACCACTTGCCCCCCAGGACTGGGAAGACCACTCCCCACAGGCTAGAAGGAAACATCCCCAGACAGGCCCAGGCTAACTCTCTATCCTAACTAGGATGAGGCTGCCATTCTTTAAGGCCACAAGACAAGCTAAAATTCAAGCTCAGGGTAAACAAGCTTAACATTAGCCAAATGAAATAGCTACCCTTGTATCATTAGAGACTGCCTTTGCTTTGCTTTTAACATAATTAAATATTTTCATAGGGATTGACAAGGATTAAATACAACCTAATCTGAATGGCATTACTGCATGCTACTATCCCTGGAGGCACCAGGAGTTTAGGCTTTAGAAGTGGTGCCAGGTTCCGATCGCGGAAGTGCCAACGCCCACCACCACAGAAGGGAATGCTAGTGCAGGCTGAAGTGGGCAGGAGATGGGCTTCCTCCACCTGGCTTCCAGGAGGAATTTTACCAGCAACTTCAGAGACCATAACTTGAAGCCAGCAGGCAGTGTGGAGGTGAAGGGCACTAGACTCCCATATGGCCGACCACAGGTTCGATTCCCAGACCTGGCAGCTTGCTTTCTCACTTTCTCTCTCACTCTGTCACTCTCTGGTCAAATTTAAGTAAATAAAGTTAAATAAGTAATTATTTAAAAAAAAGGAGAGAGACTGGGGCTGGCAGGTGGTGTGGTGGTTAAGGACACTGGACTCCCACATGGCCAACCACAGTTCGAGTCCCGGACCTGGCAGCTTGCTTTCTCACTCTCTCTCACTCACTTTGTCGCTCCCTGGTCAAATTAATATAAATAAAGTTAAATAAAAAAATGATCCTTTAAGGAAAAAAAGGAGAGAGACTGTAACTTGAGAGCCTATAGGCTTCTAAAATATACTAAAGACAATAAGGACACACAACTGATGCCAAAAATATGAAATAATTTCTCAAAATACCATTACGCTTGTTAAAATGAGTGCTCTAAATTCAAGACTTCATTTTATTCTGAGAGAGAGATTTTTGCTATAGGGTGCACACACTTGCCAGAGGGACAGAGAAAGAGAGACAGAAACTAAGAAATCATTCCCCAGAGAGATGGCCGTGCCACATTCCCTTCTCCTCCATTCTCCTTTGGGGATTCTGGGCATGTACACACACATGCCCAGCCTGAGTTTTAAGCTGCTGGGTTTAGGACTCGAACCACGGTCAACTATATGGGAGTCCACCGACTTAACTACTACACCATCCGTTGTTCCCGAGTTCAAAACTTAACTATACATCTTACTAACATTTGACTGAGAAAATGAAACAACTCTCATGTGTAAAGTGGAGTTAACATAACTGCACCTATCTTCTACAGATTAAATGACAAAAGTAACCACTGAGTAATAGCTACCATTTACTAACAGGTAAGATAAATTCTATCCATTTTCTGATTGTAACATGGAAAACACATTTGGGGACTCCTGGTTGTTGTTGTTTTTGGAACGGTTTTTGCTATAGGGCTTGTGCACTCGCCAGACAGACAAAGACAGAAAGGGGAAAATCGCTCCCCAGGGGGGATGGACATGCCATAATCCCTTCTCCTCCATTCTCCTCTTGGGATCTTGGGTGCACACGCACCCAGCGTGAGATTTAAGCCACCAGGTCCGGGACGCGAACCGTGGTCGACTACATGGGAGTCCAGAGACATAGCCATTACGCTAACTGCTAGTCCCGGGACTCCTTTTTGAACTGTATTTCTCAAAAAGCAGGACACTGCAGTCTACCACTAACATGATATCCCAAAGGTGAAAAAACACATTTTTGGTTTCTTTAAAGTAAGGGGGGGTCTTTGTGGGAGTTGTCCTGCGGGTAATTTAGAAACCCACACTCTGATGAGGCTTAACATCCACTTCAGTGCAGAAAGCTCTATGAGTTGTTTGCCACCTGAAGTGCTTTTATTTTTTTAAAGGCTTTTTGTCATAAGGTATGTACACTCACTAGAGTGAAAAATCACCACCCAGGGGGATGGCCATACCACAATCCCGTGTCAATTCTCTTGGGATTTGGGCACACACATAAATGCACCCGGCATGAGTTTCAATCTGCCAGATCCAGGACTTAAACTGTGGTCAGCCATATGAGAATCCGGCACCTTAACTACACTAAACCACCTGCAGGCCCCTGAAGCACCTTTTAATTCAGCCCATTTCAAGAATAATCCAGGGCCTTCTTAAACTGATTTATGATAAAGAGATAATTATGTTTCAAATGATCAAGTAATAAGAAACAAAGCTCCGGAGGTTTTTATGAATTCTAAACTATACCAATGTGGCTTTAAGGAAGCAATTTCACACTAACCACCATTTTGATATGCCTTAAAACCATCCTTATCAAAATCTGCAACAAGGGGACCAGCAGTAAGCATAATGGCTATGTTGCGGGACTCCAATGTAGTCAACCGCGGGTTCACGTCCCGAACCCGGTGGCTTAAAACTCACGCCGGGCGCGTGTGCGTGCATGCCCAAGATCCCGAGAGGAGAACAGAGGAGAAGGGATTGTGGCATGGCCATCCCCCCTGGGAGGTGATTTCTCGCTTTCTGTCTGTCTCTGTCTGTCTGGAGAGTGCGCACGCCCTATAGCAAAAACCTCTCCAAAAAAAAAAAAAACTGCAACAAGGATTTCATCTCAGCCTGGGCCGCTCGGTCACGCTCTCCTCTTACACACCAGCTGCTTGTCCCCCGACTCCCCATAATCTCACAGCTGTTGGAATCAGAGCCTTCTGCCACTGGACGGGCCAAGTGCTTGCTCCTCTCCAATTCTGATTCCTTAAACTGCAGTTCTGCTCTCTGCACTCAAGATACTCCTCTACTCTTCCCATTCTCGTATTTCTCCTTGTCCTCTGTGAACACTGTAATCAACAGTAACAGTGCTTAAAACACCATGCTGCCCCTATCTTAAAGCTTCCTGTATTCCCACCTACGCTTTAATATAAAACAGATGATTCAGGACAATAAGAGACACGGCTAAATTATGTCTATCCATGAATGGTCACCATGCATCTGATTTCAATGTTCCCATGTTCCTTAAATCACTTAATATTATGCACTAACAATCCCATTTTAGACTTCAGAGTTTTCATAAAATAATACAGTATTCATTTTACAGAGGTTTGGAATTCTGTAAGGTCACTGTAAGCCTGGCCTAGAAAGGACCTGGGTTCTAGAATCTTTCACAAGATTTTTTTCTCCACTATTCCATTCTGTAATCCACTAGGTCTGAAATAAGGAGAACCTAAAGATACTCCTTTGCATTTCACTTCAGAAACATTTCTTGCCTCCTCAAATTCGGGGGTGAGACAGGGAATCGTGTTGTCAATGGATCTGAGGCGACAGCGCCGTTTCCAACGTGCATGATTTTTCTAAACGGCTTACCAAAACTGTCCTCCAGGTGACGCTGGTAGAATAAGGAACATCAATCATTACAAGCAGGCAATGTGATTAGGTGATCGGTCAAATTATCAAGGAAACAGAAAACAGGTTAGATGATTACAAGAGAAAACTGACTTAGTAATACGGACACTGCTAGTTTTATACTTCCAAAGTCCCAAAGCAAAGCGATGTAAGTTTCAAGGTCACAGCATGGTGGCATCAGAACACACCCTCGGTCAGGGCCGCTCCGTTCTCTCTGGAGCACTCTACTTACCTGCCCTTCTACTGCCTAGAAGCAAGTCCATGTAACCCCCGAGGGTTACTATTAATAGAATTCAGACTCTGAAGGCTCTAAGGCTTAGATAATAAAACAGGGACTGAATCATCCAAGTAACATTAAGAATTTAATCTGGGAGCACCAATTTAACAGGTAAAACAAACGGTTCTCCACTGCCACCTGCCAAGTCCAAATATAATCCGTTAATTTGGGCAAAAAAAATGTTAATGTAACAGGTATACTGACCCCAAGAAAGCACTTTTACTTTAATAGAGGTTACCTTGAGGAAATGATCTATCACAATTGTGAGATGATGAAAATTAGTGCTTGGGTTGAATTTACATGCTGGTTGGCTCTTCTACCATCAATCATTTCACATACGGACGTTAGATTCCCAACAGAAAGGTCCATTAGTTTGCACACCGCTACCTTACTGGTGGGTACAGTAGCAAGCTGCAGGAAAGAATTTTTCAAGCCTGCTTATACAACCAGAAAGCTCATTTTCTTCTCCACGCAAATGAAATTTCATTATTAGTATCTCTCCAGTCTTTCCTATTTCCCATTTCAAGGTAAGCTGCTCCAGGTTTCCTACAGCTCCCGGGTGTTCCTTCTAGGCATTTTTCCTTACCTCAATTCACCTTCCTTCCAGCCACATCCCTTTTCCCAACATCCAAAAGGTTCCTACCTCTGCAGCCTTCAAGTCCTCTTACAGGGTGAGCAGGGCCTCACTAAATGCTCAGAGAGGCCACAGCCTGCCTAATTCCAATACCGCCTAGTTACTGGGGAAAATGTAAGTGTGACTTGCTGTGTGGACAGAGGTGACTTTAGAGAAAATTAATTATTAAGGACCCTTCCAAGAAAATACGTTATACAGTCAGACCAGTTTCTGTGAAATTAGCAAAATGGCTTTTCAATTCATTTTCCTAAAGAGGGCTCCCAGACTTGCATACATCAGGTGCCAAATCCTAGGGAAACCACCGCAGCACCTCAGAGTGCTCAAACCCAGGGCCATCAAGGACTTAACACCTGGGCCCTGCTGTTGCTAGCTTCCGCACTCTGGTTACTTGTGCTGTGCCGGCACCCGGAGAAGACCACACCAAGAATCTCTTACCTGGATTATCTTTGTACCGGCCTCAAGTACAGTATCTCATCTAATGTCAAAATCGAAAAGCTCGAAATGAGCTTTTCAGAAGATTCTAAAATTTCAAGGAAGTCTGGATTTTTAACTTTTTCTTTCAGACATTCCTTGAAAGGCCAGTGAGAGGACATATTCAGGATGGCAGTTCTCAAATCTGCTAAAAATTGCCTACAAGAGCTACTTAAAATGCAGGTCTCTTACTCTCACCCCCAAAATTTCTGAAACGTTAGTAGGTCTAAGGCGGAATCCAAAAGGACCCTCCAAGGTCTCAGGAGTTGAACACTGGATGAACATAGCCGGCTGGTGGCGGCAGAAGTGGATCTACCACTATGTGACCTTGACACAGAGAGAATGTTCATTTAGAGAAAATGTAAAATAACGTGAGGGGACAGGGACAGAGTCAAGGAGCCGGTAACCAGAACGCAAGAGTCTCAGAAATGCAGGTGGTGTCTACTCCACGGTATTTGCTAGGGCGTGGCTGGGCACGTCTCCTTCACCGGAAATCAAGCTGCGGAATTGCTCTGAGGGTCTCAGGGATGCAAAGGCACACGGGTTCGTCTCCCCTAGAACCAAGTCTCACTTTAGTCTGCAGGCAGACATCGCAGCATCGAACCTGGGGTACAGGTTCACCCTCCGCCCTCTCCGCCGCGTCCACGCCAAGACTGCAGGAAGAGGGTCTCGGTGCACAAAGCCAGACTCTCGGCATGGGAGGTGCAACCCGGGCCACTCGGGGGAGCAGAGCTTCAGGTCGTGGCAGAGAGCAGGAGAGACCCGCCGCCACTCACGAGGTGATTTTTGAGTACCAGTTGGGGAATGGAGGAAAGCGAGATAGGAAGGAGCCCCCAGGACGGTAGAACGGTCTAGAAAGAGGAATGTGGCTCCTGCACGATCCCCCGGGCACCCCCTCCCCCCATCTGGACTCGGAGCTAGGATGCAGCGACCCCCGCCCTCCCAGCCCAGCAGAGCTGCATCCGCGACCCCGAACGGCTCCCTCCCCGGAGACCCCACCCCCGCA
>NW_006159701.1:6796892-6823653 GCF_000334495.1 Tupaia belangeri chinensis | reverse complement strand
CGGGAGTGGGAGGGGGGAAGGGCGGGCCGGCCCTAACGGTCTATTTCAAGGTGACGTCACCTACTATAAATAACTGCGCCACCGCCCCGCCCGAGCGCCGCGCAGGCGCCCTGCGAGTGCTGCATTTACCGCCGCAGAGGTGGAGGTGGAGGTAGAGGTGGAGGTGGGAGAGGGGAGAGCCCGGGCTGAGACTGCGGAGCCCGGGGACGGGGCGCGGTGATGGCGGCTGCACAGGCAGTGCTTTGTCACAGCCCCACAAGCGCCACTGAGTCCATGTTGGAGATCTGGCTTGAGAACAGCTCAAAAAGCAAATAAACCTACTGCATAGAAAAGCTCGGAGTCCGCATGCCCCGAGGGGTGGGCCGGGCCCGCCCCTGCTGTCCCGCCCGCCCCAGGCCCAGCCCGGCTGTAGGGCTCCGCGGGACCACACCCTGCGCTGGGTCTGCGCCGGCTGGGACAGGATCGGTCCGGCCCTTGTGGACAGCCCCACCACACACACAGACACACACACACACACCCACAAGCCCACACACACACCGGGCTGCAGAGCTGCAACCCCACCCTGAGGCGTGGTCTTGGGCCGACTATGCCTTCCAGGAAAGGAGGGACTTGGTGGCCCGGCTGGGCCAATAACCTTGACAACCCACCTAGTAGGAGAGCGCCTGGTGCAAGGCCTTACAAGGCACTGCTCTGTTTAGACCTTGCGGTATTCTTGGTGAGCACAGCTGGTCCCCCCAATATTCCAAATGTGGAACTTGAGTCAGAGCAGAGTTAATGACTTGCTCCAGGTTACACAGCCTACCCTGTAAGCGGTGGAGCCGGCATCTGATACAAACCCAGGCTGGACTGTCCCACCTGTGCCAAAGAGGAGGAGACTGGTGGATTGGTCACTAAGTCACTCCCAGTCCTGGCGTTGAGTACTAAGGTCCCTTGTGTGAGGCCTTGGCTGGACTGCCCAACAGGCTAGAAAAATCCTGACGGAAACACCACCCTGACAAGGTGGTTCATGTCTGTAATCCCAGCTACTCAGAGGCTGAAGGGAAGTTCAAGGCCAGCCTGTGAAACACCAAGACCCTGTCTCTTAAAAAAAAAAAAAAGAAGAAAAGAAAAAGGGGTCAGGTAGTTGCAACAATAGTGCAATTGGACCTACATGAGGAGGTTCTAGGTTGGTGTCCCTGGACATCCCTGTCCACACCGGAGAGGTGTGTGTCCATGATCATGGCTGGCTGGGAGTAGATGGCTGTGTGAAGAGCCGGTTGGGAGTGCCTCTCTCTTTTTCTCTGCCTTCTGTAAGAAACAAACAAACACAAACTTTTTCTTTTTTGAGAGGTTTTTGCTATAGGGCATGTGCGCTCGCCAGACAGAGAGACAGAAAGTGAGAAATCACCCCCACAGGGGGGATGGCCACGCTGCAATCCCTTCTCCACGCTGCAATCCCTTCTCCTCCATTCTCCTCTCAGGATCTTGGGCACACATGCACACGCGCCCGGCGTGAGTTTAAGCCGTGTGAGTTTAAGCCGCCAGGTCCAGGACTTGAACCGAGGTCGACTACATGGGAGTCCAGAGACATAACCATTACGCTAACTGCTGGTTCCACAAACAAAAACTTTTGAAAACATTTTTTAATGTGTTGGCTAAGGTGGCTGGATCCCATATGGTCAGCCTCATAGTTCCAATCCAGACCCGGGGGCTTGAAAACATGCCCGGCATGTGTGCATGGGTGCCCAAAACCCAGAGGAAGATGATGGAGAAAAAGTTTGCAGTGTGGCCATCCCTCCCAGGGGGTGCTTTCTTACTCACCTCTCTCTGTCTCTCCCCTTCTCTTTTTTTCTGGCAAGTACACATGTCATATAGCAAAAGCAAACAAACAAACAGAAAAACACCACGGGCTGACTTAAATATGTTACGCCAAGGGCAGTGCAGAAGAAGGGACCTTTGGCTTGCTGAGAATTTGATTGAGCACCTACTGCACACTCAGCACTGGGAGGGAATGGAGAACTACGGAATGAGTAAGACATAGCTGTCCTTCTGAGAAGTAGAAATCAAAATACAAAAGAGCAGGTAGACTGGGCCTTGAAGGAAATGAGGTTCAGGAAGAGATAGCAGGGTGTGGAGTACAGCTTAGTCAAAGGCACGGCGGTGAGAACAGAAACACAATCTGGGAGGTGATGAGAGAAGCCTGCCAGTGGGAAATGAGGTTAAGTAAAACAAGATTATAGAGTGAATTTGTTTCGTTTCGTTTTGTTTTTAAATTTTTATTGCTAGAGGGAACGCACACTTGCCAGAGACAGAGAAAGGAAGAAGATGATCACGCAAGGGGGCATGGTCACGCGGCAACCTCACGCAATGGGGCATGGTCACGCGGCAACCTCTCTCTCAATTCTCCACCCTGTAAGGATCTGGACACACACACACACATGCACAGCCAGCCTGTTTTTCAAGCCTCTGGGCCAGGATTCAAACCACAGTCAATTGGTAGGCCAGAAGGCTGACCCCAATGGAGTGTTTTAAATGTCAGGCTGAAGTTTGAGACTTCAGCCTTAGGTAAATAGAACCACCGGAAAGCCAGATTGCAGGCCAAGAATTTTTTTTTTTTTTTTTTTTAAGAATTATTTGTTTAGGGGCCAGCAGGTGGTTAAGGGAGCTGGACTCCCATATGGCCAACCATGGTTTGAGTCCTGGACCTGGCAGCTTGCTTTCTCACTTTCCCTTTCTCTCTCTCATTCTTGCTCTGTCCTCTCTGATCAAATTAAAATAACTAAATAAATACAGTTAAATACAAATAATTTTTAAAATAATTATTTAATTTTATTATTGTTTTAAAAATTTGCTGTAGGGCACATGCACTCACTGGAGAGGCAGAGAGAGAAAGTGAGAAAGCAAGCCACCAGGTCCAGGATTTGAACTGTGGTCAGCCATATAGGAGTCCAGCACTTTAACCACCATGCCACCTACTGGCCCCTCTTTTTTGTTTGTTTGTTTTGTCATTTTGGTTTGGAGTTGTTGGTTTTTTGTTTTTTTGGTTTGTTTTTTGTGGGGTTTTTTTTGGGGGGAAGCAGTATTTCTTCCATGAAGGAGAGAAGCAGAGAGAGAGACATCACTCCCAATAGGATCCTGAAGCCGCAATGCGCCCCTAGCCTCAGCCAACCCCAAAACAAGGGCATACACATGCCCAGCATACTCAGGGAGATCTCCAGACATGAGCCAGAACTTTCCCATATGGGTCATCCTCACAGAACAGGCCCTTGGAGCGTTACCTCTGGGCCACCTATCTGTCCAGCCCTGGGCCAGGAGCACTGCTCTGGAGAGTGATATGCAGCTGAAAGGAGAAGAAAGGAGCTGGAGAGACTAGGCCTTTTCTGGCCCTCAGATTTGCCATCAAAAATTAGACTCAACTGCTAGAAGGACTATGATAGAAACCCACCTCCAATGGGCCAGCCAAGTGACAGAGTGCTTAAGGCCTGGATCCCGCATGGCCAACTTTGCTGCTGGATTCCTACACCCGGAGGCTTGAACAACACGCCAGGGGCGTGTGCGTGCGTTTTAGATGATAATGGAGAAGGGATTTAGACATGACCATCCCCCATGGGGTGCTTGCTCACTTCCCTTTCTCTCTCTTTCCAGGTCTCTCTCTGGCAAGTGCATGCACCCTAGAGCACAACTAAAAGAAAAAGAAATGCCCATCTTGAATGTCAGAGCTGGCCGGACTCTTAGAGTCACCACTGTCCAATCCCTCAGCTCTGAGGAGGAGACGCTGGTCCCCCTTTTTTTTTAAAGAATTATTTAATTTTTTTTATTCATTGACATTATTTCATTTATTTATTTATTTATTTATTTATTTATTTATTTATGTTGACCAGAGAGAGACAGAAAGAGAAGGGAGAGAGAAAAGGAAAGCGAGAAAGCAAACTGCCAGGTCCAGGACTTGAACCACAGTCAGCCATGTGGGAGTCCAGCTGCCTTAACCACCACACCACCTGCCTGCCCAGCCCTTCTGGCTTTTCGGATCATATTGAACTGAGATTGATTTCAAAATAGTGAAAATTAAGTAGAGCTGGAACATTCTAAATCATTGATTTTTTTTAAATTTTTTTTATTTTTAAGAGACAGCGCCTTGCTATGTTGCCCAAACTGGTCTCAAACTCACAATCTTCCTGCCTCAGCCTTCTAAGCAGCTGGGATTACAGGCATGCCACCACCACACCTGGCTTCTCCATCGCTGAATTTGACACGTATCAATGACACTTTGGTTCTCCCATGAAGCTTTTCTTTCCTTCTTACCAAATTGCTCTCTCTACTTCCTCACTTCCACCCACCCCTTGGTTCAGGGTACCCTGGCTCTGCCCCGACGCCTCCACCAGGTGGAGGCCTTCCTCATTACCACGAGAAGCCCCCTTGTTGTCAAATGCAAGGTCACCTTCCTGCCCTGGGCCTCTGGGCTGCAGTGGACACAACCATTTGAGCCTCCTTGCCTGGATCTGCTTTCAGCTCACACGACCCTGCACAATCCAGGCTCCCCTCTCGTGCTCCAGCCACTCTTGTTTCCTGTGTGGGCTTGTCTTCTAGCCTACCCCAGAGTGCTGGGTCCCTGCACCAGGCATTTTCTCTGCCTGTCTGGGGAAACTGTATACCTCCTCTCTCTGTTTTCTTTTTAACTTTTACTTGTTTACCTCTTCCATGAGTAAGAAAAACAGAGAGAAGAGAAAGGACTACCCCCACCACCAAGATGTCGCTGCCTCCACCCCAGTCTGAGCCAGCCCCAGATCCTGGGCACACTCAGGCCTGGCATACCAGGGAGGTCTCCAGTGCAAACCTGGAGCTTTCCCATATGGACCAGCCTCAGAGCATGGCGTTTTACTGCCACGCCACCCACACCTGCTCTTACAGAACCATATTCCATGTTCCCAGTGTCAGGGAAGGTGCCCTGAGGAAATGGACGTAGTTTTTTCCTCAAGATACTTCTGTAAGGTGGGTATCATTTCCATTGTCATTTCACAGACAAGGAAACTGGCTCGGAGAAGTTCCATAGGTTGAGCAAAACTACCCAGCTGGTACTGGGCAGAGCCGGGTTTCAAACTTAGGTCCATCAGATTCTCAAGCCTCGCAGCCCCACGCTGCCCTCCACGTGGTGGAGCTAAGAAAGGCTCAACTGCGACTCCCCTTTTGACCTCAGACTGTAAGAAGCACACACAAGTCTTCCACCTCGTACCCTACACACTCTTACCAGTTCTCACCTTTGCCCTCGGAGAGAGCTGCCATCTTCCCAAAGCCTCATCAGTAAATACCAGGGTAGCCGCCTGAGACAGGGCTATTCTGTCCGCATCCCCAGGGCTCTAAATCCCATCAATAAATATGGCGTAGGCCCAACCACAGTGGCACAGGCAGTAGGGCACCACTGCATGATACATAACCACATGGGAGGCATGGGTTCAGCTCCTGGGCCAACCTGAACGTGCTGGGTGCATCCACATGAGTCCAGGATGCTTTCCAGTGGGAGACTGCCAAAGAACCACAGCATGGCAAGACCCTGTCAGAGCAGGAGTGCCTCTCTCAAGAAATAAAATAATTTTTTAAAAGAATTATTTAATTTTATTTATTCATTCACTTATTTTTTAATTTGACCAGAGCAAAACACACATAAATACACACACACACACAGGGAGAGAGAGAGAAAGTGAGAAAGCAAGCCACCACGTCTGGGACTCAAACCATTGTCAGCCATGTGGGAGTGTCCAGTGCCTTGACCACCATGCCACCTGCTGGTCCCAAGAAAAGAAATTTTTAAAATATTTCTTATTTAACATTATTATTATTCTCCAGTTTGATAGAGAGAGAGAGAGAGAGAGGAAAAGTGAGAAAGCAAGTCACCAGGTCCAGGACTTGAACTGCAGTGAGCCATGTGGGCACCTTTAACCACCACACCACCTGCCGGCCCTGAAAATAAATTCTTTTAAAGAATTATTTGATTTAACCCTATTTATTTATTTATTTAAATTTGACCAGAGAGGGACAGAGTGAGAGAGAGAGAGACATTGAGAAAGCAAGCCACCAGGTCCAGAACTTGAACCACAGTCAGCCATGTGGGAATCTAGCACTCTTAACCACCATGCCACCTGCCAGCCACAGAAAAGAAATTTTGATTACTGGATGTAGCAGCATGAAAAACACTCTGGGCACACGTGCATGTGTGCCCAAAATCCCAAGAGGAGAATGAAGGAGAAGGGATTGCAGTGTGGCCACCCCTCCTAGAGGGTGATTTCTCACTTTCTGTCTGTCTCTCTCCAGCAAGTGCACGTACCCTGTAGCAAACTCAAAATATAAAATAACGTCCAACACATTGTGTTGTCCTGGGCCCAGAGCAGGTTCTCAGGGTAGGAGTCCTGGGGACTACATTTGAGTCTGTACCTGGTTCAGAGTCTCACTCAGGGAACAGCAAACACCTTTCTCACCACTACCCCCAGAGAACATCCTGATGGGTGTTGAGTGATGGGAGAAAAGAACATGGTTGTGTACTTGGATTTGAATCCTGGTCTTCTGGTTACTGGCTAAGTACCCTTGAGTAAGCCACTAATAGAATGGGACCAACCACACCTGTCTCTGAGGGTTGCTATGGTGGCAGCAAGTGCAATATGGAAAGGTCAGCCATCACGATTCCTGGCTCCATCCCACCCGGAGCCAGTGGTTACGACTGTGCCTCAGGTGGGACTGGATTTCTAAAGCATGGCCAGAACCCTCTGCCAGAGCCCAGTGAACAGGTGACCCCAAAAAGGCACGTCTTCTTTTTTCTCAGATACTCTGGGACACTCAGCTGCCTGAGAATCCTGGACACCAAGGGACATGTTACAAAGAAGACCTGGTATTGTTTGGGAGAGAGAGAGCCTTCACACTGTTGGCATGGTGACCATCTTGAGGTAGAAGAGCCATTTTGCCCACAAATTAATGTCACCCAGATAGAATTTTAAAAAAAAATTTTTTTAAAGATGTATTTATTTAATTTTACTTGCCATTATTTTTAAAATAATTATTTTATTTAACTTTACTTTTATTTATTTTAATTTGACCAGAGAGAGGCAGAGAGAGAGAGAGAGAGAAAGTGAGAAAGCAAGCCGCCAGGTCTGAGACTCGAACCTCAATCAGCCATTTGGGAGACCAGTGCCCTTAGCCACCATGCCATCTGCCAGCCCCAATTTTGTCACTATTAATTTTTTTTTAATGTGACCAGAGAGAAACAGAAAAAAAGGAGAAGTGAGAAAGCACCCTGCCAGATCCGAGACTGAATCACCACCGTCTGTCCTGCGGGTGCCCAGAGCTTTAACCACCAGCCACCGACCAGCCCCTCACCCAGATAGGATTTTAAGTTTTTCCCCCAATTCGGGTAACCTGCTGTCAAGGTGGCCTTGATCCCCAGCCAGTGGTAACGGCAGCAACGGTATCAATGGCAGCTTGTGTATTGATCACTTTGTGTCTGACTCGAGGGTAAGCTTCACCTTCATGTACTATCGCACTTGGAGGGAGGCTGTTCACCCCATTATATGGGTGAGGAAACTGAGACCCAGGAGGGTCTATGGCATGCAGAGCCCCAAACTCTCCCTCACTTACCCCCCTTTTCTGCCATTTGCTTTGACCCCCCCCCGTTTTTTGTTTGTTTGTTTGTTTGTTTGTTGATTTTTTTGCTGTTTCTCTTTTGCAGATACAAATCCCACCCCGTGTCTAACTATTACAAAATCAACCTGAGCTACAGATTTCGGAATCCTCCAGAGCCTCCTGTCACCCTTTCAAAGCCTGCCTTGGAAGCAGACCAGCACCCGAGGCAGCTTTTGGCATTAAGAAGTGTGAAAATGTCCTGGTAGCTGCAGTCTGGGAGCTGGGTCTGGGAGCCTGTGGAGCTCAGAGCTGCACGTGCAGCAGCCGCCCCCCTCAAGCTCGGTCAGAGGAACTCCGCTCTGGGGCGAGAAGGCAAAGCCGTCGCCCGTGGAACTGTCGTTACAATGAGGGCGCAAAAGGCTTTTGCTTCAGTTCGGCAGATGGTCAAGTGCTGGTGTTTCTCCACAAGAACCTCTAGACCCTTAGGCTTGAACCATCCAGATAATAGCCTCAAGCTTCTGCGTGGCTCCCTCTGGGTGAGCTCAGGTGTGAGGGGCTGTCATGGTGTAGGAAAATTGGAGGACAGAGACAGGAATGCTGTTACTGCACTTCTGAGCATTGGATTTCTTTTTCTTTTTCTGCTAGAGAGGATGTGTGTGTTCACCAGAGAGAGACAGAGAAACAGAGGGAGAGGAGGAAACACTCCCCAATCCCTTCTCCTCCATCTCTCCCTCCTTTCAGGGTTTTGGGCATGCACACACACACACCTAGCATGTTTCTCAAACTGCCAAGTCTGAGAATTTGAACTACACAGGCTGCCATATGAGCTCCGGCTGCCTTAACCACGAGGCCCTAGAGGCGGCCTGAGTTTTGGATTTCTTAACTGTGAAATGGGAGGGTGCACTGGTGGACTGCAAAGAGCTTGGTTTTTGTGGCTCTGAAGGTCTAGAGTATTTCACCCTTGGAAGATCAGCAAACAAGGCAGGACAACTCAACGAGATAAAACAGGGGCAGGCTGGGCAGGGGCAGAGTGGTATGAGATGCTCTGTGATGCTAACCCACATGAGAAGGTTCTGGGTTTGTGCCTGAAGACCTCCCTGAATATGCTAGGTACAAGCGTGCCCATGATCCGGGGCCAGCTGAGGCTGGGAGTGAGTTATTGCATCAAGAACTTGTCACAGTAGGGCCAGCAGGTAGTGTGGCATTTGGGGCATTGGACTCCTACATGGTAGAAAGCAGTTCAAGTCCCAGACTGGTGGCTTGTTTTCTCACTTTCTTTTTCTCTCTTGCACATGCATGTGACTTGTAGCAAATTTAAAATAATAATAATAATGAAAAATAAATAATTCTTTTTTTAAAAAAAAATGTCGGGGATGCTTGCTCTCTTTCTCGCTCATAGAAGAAATAAACGTTTTTGTTGTTGTTTGAAGAGGAGAACAACTAAAACAGGGATGCTTCAAAAGACAAGTGTTTAGGGAACCAGCAGTTAGCGTAATGGCTATGTTGCTGGACTCTCACGTAGTTGACCGCGGTTCGTGTCCCAGACCCGGTGGCTTAAAACTCACGCTGGGCGCGTGTACGTGCGTGCCCAAGATCCCGAGAGGAGAATGGAGGAGAAGGGATTGAGGCGTGACCATCCTCCCTGGGGGGTGATTTCTCGCTTTCTGTCTCTATGTCTCTCTCTGTCTGTCTGGCGAGCGCACGCGCCCTATAGTGAAAATCTCTCAAAAAAAAAAAAAAAGACAAGTGTTTAAATGATGTCAATACATGATGTGAAGGTGACAGACGCCTGCCCCGTAGCAGACCAAGGCATAGCTGTTCGCCAGTGCTCTCCCACTTGGTGAAGGGCAAGGTCAGTCCTAGGGGGCCTTCAAAAAGTTCACGGAGGGCCGGCCCCATGCCTGATGTTTAAGAAAGCCAGGTCCCACATGGCTGGCTGCTGTTCAAATCCTGACCTGGGCGGCTTGAGAAATCCATGAGGCACAGGTGCATGTGTGCCCCAAATCCCGACAGGACGGAGAAATGCTGCAGAAGGGACTGCAGTGTGGCTATACCCCACGGGAGTGCTTCCTCCCTCTCCCTTTCTCTTATCTTTCTTGGGCAAGAACATGTGTCCTCTGGCAATTGAAAAAAAAAAAAGTCACAAAAAAAATGTATATTATAGGCCAGTTGATGGCATGGTGGTTAAGGCAGCTGGATCACACATGGCTGACTGTAAGTTTCGAGTCCCAAACCCAGCAGCTTGAAAACCACGCCACCTGCAAATGCGTGTGTGCCCAAAATCCCGAGAGGGGAATGAAGGAGAGGGGATGGCAGCATGGCCAGCCTCCAGTCCCCCTGGCCTCTCTCTGTCTCTCTCCAGCAAGCACATGTGCCCTCTAGCACTTTTTTTTTTTTCTTAAAGTAAAAATTTTAAAATGTGTTTTATGAAAAAAATATGCAGAGATTTCCAATTTGGGGCATGAAAAATCAATTTATACTTTTAATTCCATTTTTGTCCATGAATATTGTAAAGTCCCCTCATGTGAGTGTTCTGATTTTACAGATGAGGAAACTGAGATCCAGAAAGTTCAGCACAGAGAGCAGGAGACAGAAATCAGAATCTAGATCTACTCCGTTTTCACCACTTTTTCCAACAGTGCCCCTGACCTTGGGGAGTCTATAATTTTTTTTTTCTTTCGATGGTTGAGCTGTGAGCATAGCTGTCATCAACTGCTTGCTTAAACCATACCCTGAGAAATAAGGGAGAGGGTCGCTGCGATTTCACCCAGCTTCCCTGCCAGACATCTGCGACTGAAAAAATATATATATATTTCCCTCCCAGTATGTTAGTAGGAGGCGAGCAGATTGCTACAGCCTTCTGTCTTCTTCCAGAAAATGGTGGTGAGCTGGCCCCAACTCAGGAAACAAAGGGACCTGGGGGGACCAAAGCCAGCTGAGAAGGCTGATTCCAGGACACTGGTCTCTGCAGACCCAGCACTGAGCTGCCCCTGCGGTCGTGGGTAGGAACCCCTCCCTTTGAAAGCCCCTCTTCCTGGCCTTTCATAACCTGACTCTGGTCCATCTTTCCAGCATCATTACATGGTTTCTGGACATCTTATGCCCATCAGGTTGCCAGACTCTGCTCAGAGTTTCTAGAATGTCCTTCCCTTTCCTTCCAACACATTCTCTGCTTCTTAAGTCCTTTGATGCCCAGCTGAAATCTTACCTCCTCTAAAGAATCTTCCCAGTTTCTCCCACAAGAAATACTCTCGCCTTCTGCCCGCCCACTGTGACTCCGGTGTCCGCCATCTGCATGGAGTGACGTCGTCGCAGGAGTCATGCTTACCAGCCAGCTCCTAGGCGTCAAGCACCGTGTTATGGCATTTAACGAATATCTGATCACATTTAACGTTCACAATAACTATTCCTCTCATACCTGTTAAACAGATGGGGAAGGCGAGGCTCAGAAGGGTGCCTTCTTACCCACGGCTGTGTAGCTAGTAGAGGAGGAGTTGGCATATGCACCATTGCATGTGCATGCAGGCCCAAAATCCCAAAAGAAAACAGAAATGGAGGAGAAGGGATTGTGGCGTGACTATGCCTCATGCCTCATGGGAGTACCGCGTGCGTTCTCGCTCTCATTCTCTTCCTCTCTCTCTCCCCAGCAAGTGCACAAACCCTCTGGAAAAATAAATAAAATAAAATAAAATAATAAAATAAAATTTCCCCCTCTGACAAAATTTAACAACAACAACAAAAAATGTAGATTCTTTGTCACTGTTACTCCTTCCCACTTCCTCACCGAGTTGTCATTTTCCGTTTAACGTCTCTGGATTGTGGAGCCTGTACTTCATTCATCAATCAAGGCCCTGGGATGCCTGGATGGGCATCCCGAGCCCAAGAGCCACTCCGTGAATGCCAAACTGAATCCAAGGACCTTCAGTCTATTACAGACATCCCACCGCTAGAACCCCCTTTGGAAGTGACCAAGGTCTCTTCTGTCTCTTTCTTTTCCTTTCTCTCTTTTCAGGAGGGAAAACACCTTAACTCACGAGAGAGAGAGAGAATGAGCGGGGAGGAGCAGAAAGGAGGCGGCGGCCTGCTCCCAAGTTGGATTCGGCTGCCTGGAAGTTACTCAGAGTACAAGATCTGGAGTTAGCAAATTCCAGCTCCTCCACAGTACCAGGGAGAGCCGGGCACGCTGCTGCACCCCCGAGCTTCAGTTTTATCTTTCATAGAAAGAGCACATTGTCACAGTGCTGTCCTTCCTAGACCCTCTGGGCTGCTGCCAGGAGAGAGGCCACAGGTGATGGAGGGACTTGGTCTGCCTGCAGGGCACTTGTGACAGTGCCATTACCCAGTTTTTTGTTTTCTGCTTTTTCATTTTTCCAGAGAGCGGGCACTCTCACCAGAAAGAGACAGAGAGAACCAGAGAGGGAGAAGGGGAAAGCACCCCCCAATGGGGCACAGTCATATCATACTCTAATCCTTTCCCCTCCATTTCTCCATCCTGTCGGGATTTGGGGTGTGCATGTGCAGGGACCTGTCATGTTTTTGAAGCTGCTGGATCTGGAACTTGGACCACGCAGTTGACCATATGAGATCCAGCTCCTTTAACCACTAGGCCACAGGGTCAGCCTGTGTTACCCTCTTTAAATGGAGAGCTGGAGGATCAGCCCAACCTGAAATATCCTCCCCCTGAAGTCACCGAGCCCTAAAGGTTAGGGAGCAGCAGGGAGGTCACAGAATCACAGACCTGTAATAAAGATCTTGGAGACACCGGCCAGCAGGTGGCGTGGTGGTTAAGGTGCTGGACATTCCCACATGGCCAACCGCGGCTCCAAGTCCTGGACCCGGTAGCTTGCTTTCTCACTTTCCTTCTCTCTGTGTGTCTATCTTTCTCTGGTCAAATTAAAATAAATGAATGAATAAATAAAATTAAATAAATAATACTTTAAAAAATATATCTCAGAGACAACTCAGTTGAGCTTTCATACTCTCAAGAGGCAGCACAGCACGGAGACAGGCCTGCCCCAAGCCTGCCTCCACTTGCTAGTTGTGTGGCCTCATGTATGCCACTTTTTCCCCTTCAGACTCCATCTTTTTTTTTTTTAATAATTATTTTATTTTATTTATTCATTCATTTATTTTTTAATTTGACCAGAGAGAGACAGACGTTGAGAGTGAGAGAGAGAGGAAGCGAGAAAGCAAGCCACCAGATTCAGGACTCGAACCCTGGTCAGCCATGTGGGAGTGTCCAGCACCTTAACCACCACACCACCTGCTGGTCCCAGACTCCATCTTCAATATGGAGTTAAAAATAGTTCTCTTGCTGAGCCAGCTGGTGGTGTGGTGGTTAGGGTGGCTGGATCTCCATGGTCAACTTTGTGGTCTGAGTCCCAGACCTGACGGGTTGAGGAACACACTAACTAACTGTGTGTGTGTGTGTGTGTGTGTGTGTGTGTGTGTGTAACCCAAATCCCAAAAGGAGAATGGAAGAATGGCATGGTCAATCTCCTTGGGGCTAAGGGACGAATGCTTTCACACTTTCTCTCTCTCTCTTTCACTCTGTTGTCTCTCTCTCTCTCTCTCTCTCTCTGGCAAGTACATTAGCCTTGAGCCAAAACCTTAAAAAAAAAAAAAGAAAAGAAAAGAAAAAAAGGTAGTTCCTTTGCCACAGAACTGTTGAGAGGATCGAAGACCCAGACAACAGCGGGTCGTTCAGCTGGCCCTGTGAGGAACTGAGGCTCGGAGATGGAAAGTTATTCATTCATGCTCACCAGCAGGTTCTCGGCAGAGCTCCGACTATGCCCAGGTCTTCTGAAGTCCAGCTGTGGCCTTACCTCAAGGAAGGCTGGGCCGCCCATGGAAATGCCGTCGGGAACTCATGCTGGGCTCGCTGGCAGGGTTCTATGTCTCACTGAATTTAAACTCAGGTTTCCTCTGGCTGGAGCATGGCAAAAAGCCCAAGTCAGAGCCTGGGGTCGCGTGTCTGATGCGGAGTCTGATCCACGGTATAATCCTGGGCTGGGCTGGGCTGGGCTGGGCAGGGCTGGGCAGGGCTGGGCAGGGCAGGGAACCTCTCTGAGCTGTTTCTCTGCTTATCAAATGGGTGAGAAGCACCGCGTAAAGTGGCACAGCTATTTTGCTAAGAACGTCCCTGAGCTCTCATCATGCCTCTCACCAAGCATCCAGCCCTGTTATTGCAGCCAGGGCTCCATTCAGGCCTCGCAGCAACCCTGTGAACTGGAACCCAATCTGCCGAAAAATGGCCAGGAAGAGGCGGAACCAGGAAGGGCCCTCTTTTGCTGTTCCCGCTGCCTGACGTTGGGCCCGCCTCTTCTCCTACCTCACAGGAGCGCCTGCTCCAGGTTTTAGCATAACCCTGGCTTCCTTTGGAAGGTGCACGTGGCCTCAGGCCGGGATACCTTCCTGGCCTCTGGGTTTGGGTCTCTCCCCCTCCTCCACCTGATGGGAAGCTTGTGATACAAAGACCCTGACAGTTTGTGTCTGTGTCTACGCAGCCTAGCACCGCGTAGCATACAGCAGGTGTTCAATAAATACTTCTCAAAGACAGAGAGCATCGTGCCAGCATCGGGTGCCACCCGGGGCCCTGAGGGAGCCAGGGAAATGAGAGGGAAGCGTTTGGACTCCCGCCACACCTTACATTAGCAGCATCTTCTCCGAGGCTGACACCAGCCTCCTGGGACACCAGCAGAGCCAGCTGGATTCCAGTCACTGCGTCGCCTCGAACAGGCAGCCGCAGGCCTCACCAAGCAGCCCAGTAATTGACGTCACAGCCGTGCCAGGAGCTGCCCTGTTAATATTTAATGTGGCCTTCACTGCGGCAGAGCACAGGCTGGGTGACCTGAAGGGGCCGTGCAGTCTCTCTGGGGTCGCTGGGAGGGCACAGATAGGAAATGGCTTCATAAACCGTAAAGCCCCCAGCAGCTGAGCATTACCCAGGCCCATTGTAGCCCCTGGATTAGCTCAGAAAGGGCCGGGCAGTGTGCCCTTGCAGTAGGACAAGGAGACTGCTGACGGAGCCCACGCGCTGAATCAAGGGGGATTAGGGGCTCCCCGGGACATTTCCTGGAGATAGCAGGAGGGCAAAGCACCGGCGCCAGCCTGACCTGGACTCCACTCCAGGACTGCACGCCTCAGTTCCCTCATCTGCAGAATAGGGGTAGTAGCTGCCTTGGGGTCTACTGTGTGAGGGCCCAGCCTGGTGGTGGAGTCCGTAGCAAACGGAACTGCCATGCTAAAAGTCAGTGGCCAGCCAGGGGTTAAAGCCCAGGACAGGCTTAAAAACATGCCAGATGTTGGGGTGGCATGGTGGTTAAGGGTGCTGGACTCCCACACAGCCGACCGTGGTTCGAGTCCTGGTGCCTTGCTTTCTGACTTTCCCTCTCTTAATCTCTCTCTCTCTGTGTCTTTCTGGTCAAATTAAAAAAAAAAAAAAAAAAAAAAAAAAAAAAAAATAAAAGTTACATAAAAAAATTCTTAAAAAAAAAAAAAAAACCACTGGCTGCATGTGCCTGGTACCCAAGATCCTGAGGCGTTTGAGCCAGAAAAGAAAGTCATAGCATGACGAGGGCTTGTTACAGGGCTCTATTTCTTTATTTCTCTCGCTCATGTATATGCAGACACTATCGTGGATAAAGTATATGCACCTAAAAAAACATGGGGACCAGCAGGTGGCGTGGTGGTTAAGGTGCTGGACACTCCCATATGGCTGACCACAGTTCAAGTCCTGGACCTGGCAGCTTGCTTCCTCACTTTCTCTTTCACTGTGTCTCTCTCTGTTCAAATTAAAAAATAATAACAAATGTAATTAAATAAATATTTAAAAAAATAATAAATCCTACTTTAAAAAAAAAAAAACATAAGGGCCAGCCCCATGGGCTAGTGGTTAAGGGGCAGGCGGGACCCCACATGGCCAACGTGCAGTCTGAGTTCCAGCCTTTGCAGCTTGAAAAACACCCCAGGCACGTGTGAGTGCCCAAAGTCCCAATAGGATGGAGAAATGAAGGGGAAGGGATTGTGGCGTGACCATGGGATGCACTTTCCCTCTTTCTCTGTATCTCTGTCTCTCTCTGGCAAGCATATATGCCCTTTTGCAAAAAAAACATTCTTTTTTTTTTTTTTGGAGAGATTTTCACTGTAGGACGCGTGCGCTCGCCAGACAGACAGAGAGAGAGACATAGAGACAGAAAGCAAGAAATCACCCCCCAGGGGGGATGGCCACGCCGCAATCCCTTCTCCTCCATTCTCCTCTCGGGATCTTGGGCACGCACGCACACACGCCCGGCGTGAGTTTTAAGCCACTGGGTCCGGGACACGAACCGCGGTCGACTACGTGGGAGGCCAGCAACATAGCCATTACGCTAACTGCTGGTTCCCACAAAAAAGACATTCTTGAGTGAGAAAGCACCTCTCTAGGATGGCCATGCTGCCATCCTTTCTCATTCATTTCTCCTTTCAGGATTTTAGGCACACACACACACACACACACACACACACACACACATTTTTGGCAAACACACGTGTTTGGTGTGTTTTATAAGCTGCCAGGTTTGGGACTCAAATCATGCAGTCAGCCATGTGGGATCCAGCCACCTTAACCACGATGCCACTGTCTGGCCTCTTTGGCAAAATTTTTTTTTTTTAAAAAAAGGTTTTTGCCACAGGGCATAGAGAAACAGAGAGAGGGAAAGTGAGAAATCTTCCCCTGGTAATCTCTTCTCCTCCATTCTCTTCCTGGGGCTTTGAGCATGCACGCACACGCATCTGACGTGATTTTCAAGCTGCTAGGTCCAGGAGTTGAACCACAGGAGGCCATGTGAAAGTCCAGCACGGAAACTACTACACCAACTGCTGACCTGGCAAATTTTTTTTTTAAAGCAAGACAAGTGATGTAGAGGATCCAGCTTAGAACATAGTAGGCCCTCAACGGATACCAAGTCCCTTCTCCTCAACCAGGCATGGGACCTGAGGTTAAAGGGGCCCTTTTTGCATCCACTGTACAGCGTGACTGAAGAAGAAGGGGGAGTGGTGAGGTACAGGGGTGACTTCGCAGCTAAATGTCTCAAGTTTGGACTTTTCACCATGGTGGGTCCATTCAGGAGAGACATCAGAAAGAGAGAGTGGGCAGAGAGCCAGAATACAGAGGCAAAAGGGCCCTCATCAAAGGCAACTGGTGGTGCCGCGGTCACCCAACTGGACACACCTGGGAAAGGTCCTGGATTCAAATCCCAGGACCTCCATGATCACACCAGGTGGGTATATGCCCATGATTCAGATCAGCCGAGACTGCAGATAGATCAGGGCATGAAGACCCTGTTGGAGAGTGTCTGTCTGTCTCTCTCACTATGGAAGGGGTAAATGAACTTTTTTTTTTCTGAGAGGTTTTTGCTACAGGGCATGTGCGCTCACCAGAAAGAGACAGACAGAAAGCAAGAAACCAACGAGAGATTTTCACTGTAGGGCGCGTGCGCTCGCCAGACAGACAGAGAGAGACATAGAGACAGAAAGTGAGAAATCACCCTCCGGGGGGATGGTCACGCCGCAATCCCTTCTCCTCCATTCTCTTCTCGGGATCTTGGGCACGCACGCACACGAGCCCGGCGTGAGTTTTAAGCCACCGGGTCCGGGACACGAACCGCGGTCGACTACGTGGGAATCCAGCGACATAGCCATTACGCTAACTGCTGGTTCCCCCGGCGTGAGTTTTAAGCCACCCGGTCTGGGACGCGAATCACGGTTAACTACATGGGAGTCCAGTGACATAGCCATTATGCTAACTGCTGGTCCCATGGAGTAAATGAACTTTAAAGGGAGAAAAATAAACGACCTTCCCAGCCTCATGGCACAGTTGGTAGCAAGCTGCACTGCAGTGCTGGAAGCCACATGGCTGACCTTGGTCTGGATCCCCAGGTCTGTCTGCGAATGTGCCAGGTGTACACCAAAATCCTGACAAGCCTGAGGACTGGGGAGAAGGGGTCATGGCATGATTAGATCCTGCTGAGGATGCTTCTGTCTCCCTCTCTCTCTTTCTCATGCATGTGCGTGCAATATCATGAATAAAATAAATAAAAGCTAAAAAAACAATTGCAAGGAAAGTTCTGGATAACCTCTCTGATCATCTGATCCCTTCTTTGACAGATGAGGATACTGAGGGCCCAGGAGGGAGCAGACCAGCAGAGCCGGGGTCTGACCTGATCTGAGGCCACCTGCCTGGCAGGGGGTGGGGGCAGACAAGTTGGCAGCCATGATAAGATGTGCCTATCCCCTGGGGAGGAGCTCTGTTCTGTTGGAACTTCCTCCCCTGCCCCTTCCTGGCTTCCCAGCCTATTTCTCCCACATGTAAATGTACAAATGCTTCCTAACAGGTAAATCTGATCGTGCTGCCTCCTTGCTTAAATCCATCTGCAATCCCACACTGAGGGTCACCAGAGAAAGTAAAGAGGAGGCCCTGTTAAAACTGATTTTGGGGTGCCAGTAGGTGGCATGGTGGTTAAGGTGCTGAACTCCTACATGGCCAACTGCGATTTGAGTCCTGGACCTAGCAGCTGGCTTTCTCACTTTCCCTCTCTCACTCTGTCTGTCTCTTTCTGGTCAAATTAAATAATAATAAAAATAAAATAAAATAAAATAATTCTTTATAAAAAAAAAGAATTTTGGCTAAAAAATGTTCTATATGAGAATGTCCCAGGTATCATAGAATGATAGGATGTCTCAGAGACCAAAAGATGATCAGGAACAGCCTCTCGAAAGTGACATCTGAGTGGATACCTGAATGAGGAGCAAGCAGTCATATTGGTTAGCCAGGCCAGGTCACAAACCCCCAAAGGAAGGCCTTGAGAGAGTGGGGTTCCAGGCAGGCCCTGGGGAGCTCATAGGATTTGGCTGAAGGAGGGGACACTGTTGACAGGGGAAGTGCGAGGGACTGCAGATTCAGAAATGTTTGCAGAACCCAACTCTATACCATGTGAACAGGACGGACAGACTGCCAGAGCCACTGTGGGGAGCCGGAGGAGGCACCACGCAGGTCTGCAGAGCCAGGAAGACTTCCAGAGGAAGCAACGATGCTGCAGGGCCTGGAGGGTGAGTCAGGTCAAGCTCAGTGGGCAGCACGACGAGTCCAAGAGGGTCCCACTGGAAGAACGGCAGCTGCGAGGCCAGTGGACAGTGGGAACTGAGACACAAAGGGCCCCACTGGAGGAATGGCAGCTGCAAAGCCAGTGGACAGCGAGAACTGAAACACAGAGTTGTTTAAAGCTGGACGTCCATGTGGAAAAGACAGGGAGGAAGAACTTGGGGCCACATGGACCTTGTAGGCCAAAGATTCCAACCAGCCCGCCGTGTGGCCTAGCAGCTCAGGAGCAGGATCTCACATGGCTGACTGTGGTTTGAGTCCTGGCCCTGGTGTGCGTGTATGCCACCAAATCCTTACAGGATGCAGGAAAGGAGAAGGGATTGGGATGTGACCACGCCCTACTAGGGGGTGCACTCCTTCTCCCTCTCTCTGTCTCTGTCACTCTGTCTCTCTCTGGCAAGCACACATGCCCTCTGGCAATTAAAAAAAAAAAAAGCTTTATTTAACCTTTCTCCTAAGGGTAATGTATATAGGATTGCCAGATTTAGCAAATAAACATAGAGGTTGTAAATACACACACACAATTATAAATAAAAAAAGGTAACCCAAAAAATTTTTTAATAAAAAATGAACAACAAAATAAAGGCTGTCACAGGCTGGAGGGTGGTGCGGTGGTAAAACATAAGGTTCTCTGAGGCCAACCCACATGGGAAGGTTCTGGGAAAGGTTCAGAGGCCTTCCTGAATATGCTAGCCATCCAGGGTGGCTGAGGCTGGGGGTGGGTTGTGGCATCAGGACCCTTTTGTGGTCTGTCTCTCTCACTCATGGAATAAACAAACATACAGATTGTCTGGGGCTGGCAGGTGGCATGGTGGTTGAGGTGCTGGACTCCCACATGGTCAACCACTGTTTGAGTCCCATACCTGGGTGCCTTGCCTTTTCACTTTCCTTCTCTTGATAAATGAAATTAAATACATTTTTTTTGGAGAGGTTTTTTGCTATAGGGTGCATTTATTCGCCAGGAAGACAGAGAGACAGAGAGACAGAAAGTGAGAAATCACCTCCCAGGGGGGATGGCCGCGCCACAATCCCTTCTCCTCCATTCTCCTCTCGGGATCTTGGGCACACATGCCCGGTGTGAGTTTAAGCCACGGGGTCCGGGACTTGAACTGCAGTCGACTACATGGGAGTAGTAACATGGGAGTTAGTGGCATAGCCATTATGCTAACTGCTGGTCCCTAAATAATTCTTTTTTAAAAACACATACAGGTTGTCCTATTGCATTTGAATTTCAGATGAACAAATACATTTTAAAAAAAATAAATGTGTCATCCATATCTGGAACATTCTCATACTAAAACATTATTTACTCAAACTTTAGTTTTAAAGGGGCCTCCCATCATTTCTCTGGTGACCCTAAGTGTGGGATCGCAGAAGGGTTTGAAGCAGGGAGACAGCATGGGCAGATTTACACGTTAGGATGCTATCAGGATTTGTGGGGAAAAGCAGCCTGGGTAGGCAGGAAGGGACAGGGGAAGAAGTTCCTGCTGTCATCCATTCTGCAGAACAGAGGTTCCTAAAATGGCACCCCATCCCACTTTGTCCCCACTAGTCCTGGATCCTCGCTAGTCCTGGCCAAGGCATTTATCACCCTCTGGAATCATGATTTATTCATTGACAGGCTTCTTGTCTAGCTCCTGCACTAGGCTGCAGGTTCCAGAGGGAAGGCCCGAACAGTCTGTTCCCTGCCACCTCCCTGCCACCTGCATGGTGGCCAGCACAGAGAAGGAGCTGCAAATTGTTACTGTGGGGAAATGGTGTCCCTGTCCCTTGCTGGCATGGGACTTTGGGGAGTAGAGTGGCAGGTGTCAGCTCCCACCTGGTCATGTGCCCTTGGGAGGGCAGGAGGGGCACAGGCCGGGTGACCGGGCTCTGGTTCAGGGACGAGGGCTTCAGGGAGGCCAAGGTGAATGGGAAGGACAGGAACCTGCCAAGATGTCGATTCTCAGCAGCAGCTCCGATTCAGACCCGGGAAGTCACTGTGTTTCTCTTCTCTGTGTCAGCAGCCAGTTTCAGCAACCCAGCTGAGCCCTCCTGCAAAGCAGAGTGACTGAGCAGTGGGAGGCAGAGCTGGGGACACTGAGTCCCTCCCCAGGGTCAACTCTTTCCAAGGCCCTAACACAAATCTAGTTCTCAGGATCTGCTGTTTTCAGTGCCAAGAAATCGATCCAGCCAGAGCTTCCGTTGAGGAAAAAAAATGCACGCCTGAGCAAGAATCAGCAATCGGGTGCCTCCAAGCTGCCAGTCTGTGGTCTGTGGGAGCAGAGAGGCCCTCACTGTGCTGCGTGCCAGGTGGCATGTCGGAAGTCAGGCCCCACTGCTGAGTGACCTTGGGCAAGCTGCTTCTCCTTCCTGAGCCCGATATTTTTTTGCAAAAAGCAACAAAGCCCTAACTACTAAGGTTGTGATGAGAATTACGTGAGATCGTGTATGCTCCACGCAGCTTCGAACACATCAAAACAGTTCAAATGAGTCACACCTATGAGAATTTCTTCCCCTGAAAGTATACGGTAGGTGGGGGTCGGGGGACAAGATTTGCACTTAAAGATGAACACTTTCTAGGGATCGGGGCTACATTTAGGAGTTTCCTGGCAGAGACTAGGGTTATGGTGTAAAACTCTTGGTCCACATAGATCTACATTTGTGTGCCTGATTTTAACTGGCTTTTTTAATAGATGAGAAGACCACTTCTTATCTATTAAAAGGGGCAGCCCTCCAGCCCCTCCTGGAGGCCCCATAGTACAGATAAGCCAATAGTTTGGAGGCCTGGAAAGAATTCAGAAGGCCTGGGTTAGAGGTCCACTCTGGCACTAAGATGCTGTGTAGCACAGAACAAATCACTTGCCTTCTCTGGACTCTGGTGTCCTCATTTAGAAAATGAATCATTCATCTCTGACTTACTAAACTCCTAAGGTTGTGGAAATGTTCAGATCATTTAGATGGAAGAGTACTTTGAAAAGCATTCATTGTTTGATGAATAAAATGAGCATGGCTATTAAGATGAACCCCTTTATTCTCTAGCAGAGACCCTCTTCAGACTTTAAGTCAGGCAACGCAATATGGGTTTGCATCCTGGCTTGCAGTATGTATGACTTTGGACAAATGAGTTAACCCCTGGCACTGCCAGAGGTTTGACAGGAGCCCTGACACAACAGAAGGGCTGGGAAGATGCCTGTAGGCTACACAAGTTGAGGAACACCCCCCAGCCTCACAAACCTCTGGTGACCACGGAGGAGGGCTCCCCATCTGACAGTGAGTTAGGTGGGGGCTACCTGTTTCCCTCTCTATGCCCTATGAAAAGCCCCCTGGATTTCAGCCCACCCCAGGTAGATAGATGGTGACTCGAGTCGTTTGGCAGAGACTGGTCCCTCTGCCTCTGTTGCCATGGCGCTGCAGCACGGCCTGGCCAATCACGAAGGAGACGGGTATCTGAGCCTCTGTTGCTAAAGCCAGAGCAGGACGCCTAGCCAATGGGAAGAATGGCAGAGTGGAGCCACCATGGAAACCTCAGCAGGGAGGTTCGCATCGCATTTTTATCTCCATGTCTCATTTGCAGGGGGTAGACTGGGTTTTCTGCCTTCTTTTTTTTTTTTTTTCTTTCTTTCTTTCTTTTTTTTTTTTTGCAAAGATCATCTTGTAGCCCCAGGAAGACAATCAGGAGTCACAGCACAGGGACATGACAAGAGGCATCTTCAAAGACTCAGGCTGAGCAGGACACAGCTTCCTTCTTCCTCCAGAGGCTGAGCGGCACCTGGGTCTTTGATCTTAGCCCATCCCCACAATTCCCCTGCCCCATCTGTCCTAGGACATGGCTGTAACCTGCAGAAAAGTCTCCACTGCCAAAGGAAGAAAAGGAATGTGGGGGCTGACCCCCAAAGGGGCTCTCCTGCTCTGTAGCTTTGTGACGTTGGACACAGCGCTCAACATCTCTTACATGCAGGGTAATACGGGGAGAGAGAAGGGTCAGACACAGGTGTTCACCTGCTCTATAAATAGAAGACTGGGGCCAACCCCATAGCCTACAGGTTAAGGGAAGCGGATCTTGCATGACCAATCATAGTTCAAATCTCAGTCCCAAAGACTTGAAAAGCATGCTGGGGGCATGTGCATGCATGCCCAAACTCCCAGCAGGATGGAGAAATAGAAAGAAGGGATTGATGACCATATCCCATCAAAGGTGCTTTCTCCCTCTCCCTCGTCTCTTTCTGGCTCTCTGGCTAGCACACACACCCTCCGGCAATTAAAAAAAAATAGAAGGGGACTAGCAGGTGGCATGGTGGTTAAGGTGCTGGACTCACACATGGCCAACCATAGTTTGAGTCTCAGACCTCATGGTTTACTTTTTCACTTTCCTGCTCTTTCTCTCTGTCTCTCTCTGGTGAGTACAAGTGCCCTATGGCAAAAGTAAATAATAATAATAATTTAATTAAATAAATAATTTTTTTTGAGGGGGAGAGGTTTTTGCTGCAGGGCGTGTGCACTCACTGGAGAGACAGAGAGACAGAAAGTGAGAAATCATCCCCCCCAGAGGGAACGGCCATACTGCAATTCTTTCTCCTCCATTCTCCTCTCAGGATTTTGGGCATGCATGTACGCACACGTGTCTGGCATGAGTTTTAGGCTGCCAAGGGCTGGGACTCAAACTATGGTCAACTATGTGGGAGTCCAGCAATGTAACTGCTACCCCATCTGCTGGTCCCTAAATTAATCATTCTTTTAAAAATGAGCAGTTCAGGCAAATGGCGTCTCATGCCTTTCAGATCTCACATTCTAGACCTGCTCACATTCAGGCTCTAGATAAAATGGATCTATAAGGAATTAAGTCCCAAGCTGGAGCCCTTGACAGCAGATGGAACAAGGAAGCCTCAGGCAACATTCACCCTTACACTGCGAGGAGGGCCGCCAGTTCTGAGCTCAGACCCGGAGAGGTGCAGCGGCCGCCTCAGAATCACACAGCTATCCAGGGCAGAGCGGAGACTGGAAGCCTCGTCTATGCCTTTGCCTGCAACACGCTCCCACCTTCAACCAGCCTTCTCTCCCTCAGCCAGGCAGGCCTTCAGTCAGGCAGCAGGCAATCAGGGGGCTGCACACGCCCACACCTCCAACACCCTTTATTTTGCAAACAGGGTCATAATGACAACCACGGGGGGAAAGCATGTCCCACCCCTTCCCCTCTCCCCCCCTGGCTTTTACTCTGTTGCCTGGCAACAGTTCTATCCAGAAACTTGGGTGTCATCCTAGACAGCTCCCTCACCCTCACCATTCCCACCGAACTGCTTTATCTCCCAAATGGCCTTCAAGTCCACCCACTCCTTCCCTCCCCCACCACTTCCCCAGTCTGAGTCTCAGCATGAATTTCCTGGACAACTGCACCAGCTTCCCACAGGCAGCTTTCACGCCTGTTCATCCCATCCCCCGCTTCTGTCTTCTGTAACCACGGCCAGAACAATCTTTTTTTTTTTTTTCAGTTTTTTTTTTTTTTTCCTTTCTGCTATAGGGGGCACATACTCACTGGAGAGAGACAGAGAGAGAGAGAGGGAAAGTGAGAAGCTATACCCTAGGGGGAATGGCCACGCCACCATTCCTTCTCTTCCATTCTCCTCTTGGGATTTGAGGCACACATACACACATGCCCAGAATGTTTTTCAGGCCACTGAGTCTGGGACTCCAAGGCATAGCTAACCACAGAGGATCCAGTGCCTTAACCTCCATGCCACCAGGCCTAGAAACAATCTTTTAAAAATGCTAACGTAATCATGTTACCTGCTGCTTTCTTATAACCCGTTAGGATAAAAATAAAAATTCTTAGCATATCCAAGAGCACTGCATCCTCAACTTTTTACATATATTTTTTAATTTGCTCTGTGCTCACCAGAGAGAAAGTGAGAAAGCATCTGCATCGGGACAAGGCCATGCCACAATCCATTCTCCTCCTTTCTAGATTCTGGGCACACACACATGTGCCCGGCATGTTTTTCAAGGCACAGAGTGCAGGGCTCGAACTGCGCAGTGGGTTCAGCCACCTTAACCATCATGTCACAGCTGGTCCAACTTCACCCTGCTTTTGTGCACACTCTTCCCTCTCCAACTAGACACCTAGATCTTTCTTCCTTGGTCCCTTTCTGTCTTTCCCTTCTTTCCTTCTATCTTCCTCCCTTCCTTTATCCTTCTTCTTTCTTTCTTTTTTTTTTATTTTTTAAGAGATTTTTGCTATAGAGTTCATGTGCTCACTGGAAAGACAGAGACAGGAACAAATACATCACTCCCCCAGGGGATGGCTACACCACAATCCCTTCTCCTCTACTCTCCTCTTGGAATTTTGAGCATGCATGGACATGTGCCCAGGGTGAGTTTTAAGCCACCGGGTCCGGAACTCAAAATGCAGTCGGCTACATGGGAGTCCAGCGAGAAGTAACCAATGATGCCGCCTGCTGGTGTCCCTTTATTCTTTTTAATGCCAAAGGAAGTGTGCACCAGAGAGAGAGAGAGAGACCTCCCCCTCAATGAGGCCTGTTATGCAGCAATCGTTTTTCCTCCAGCTCAACATCTTGTTAGGATCTAGGGCATGCCTGTACTTGCCTGGCATGGTTTTCAAGTGGCTGGGGCCAGGACTGGAGCTGTGTGGGATCTAGCTTCCTTGCGTAGCACTGAACCGTTGTGCTACAAGGCCCATCTTGGGACATTCTTCCCTCCACAATTTTTCTAGTTCCTCCCTCTCACCCTTTAGCTCACAGCTCCGTGATCACTGTCTCGGGGAGTCTTCCCTGACTTCCATGGTTAGGTCAGCTCTTCCTGTGATGCACTTCCTCGGTGCTATGTACTCCTTTCATCCGTAGCACTTACTGCAATCGCCACTTCACTCTCATTCATCAAATTACCTGACTTCTGTCTATAAGCCCTGCCCCACTGGATGCAGATTTCACGAGGGCAGTGACTTCATCTTAGCGCTTGAAGTGGATGGATGGATGGATGGATATCAGCAGATGAATGGGTGGATGCACAAACAGATGGACAGACAGAAGAATGGTGTATGGATGGAAGAGTGGACAGATGGATAGATGGATGAAAGGTGTTTGGACAGACACACAGATGGATGGCGGCTCCCACCTTCCCCAGTTAGGTTAGATCTAACTAAATCTCCCTTTAGTCTGTGGCGAGCTATCCATTTAACAAATATCAAGTGTCTCTGATGTGCTGAGAATGTGCCCACAGTGATGTGGGAACCCAAACAAAGAGGAATTTTCATGTTCTTGGGACTCGGATAATAGTAACAGCTACTTCCTGTATGCCAGAGACCACTGTAGGCTTCCACCTGGGAAGATCCCATTTCTTTCTCTTGACTTATCCAGTAGCCTTGTGGTGTGTCAAGTTCAGGTTAGGTGTCACCACCTCCAGGAATTTCTCTCCACTCTGTCAGCCTACACCTGATCGGTTGTCCTCAGAACTGTCCCAACATGTCAGTCTGGAGCCTTCTTGCTGGTCCTGTAAATGGCTTCTCTTATTCTCTGGGAATCTCTCCACAAGACTATACGTAATTAACCTCTCCACAAGACTATACGTAAGCTCCCTAGGGACAGAAGCAAGGTCCACAGCTCACAGAAGGCCTGTCTGGGCTGGACATTGTACATAGACTCCAACTTTTTTTTTTTTTTTTTGCCATAGGGTGTGATTGGTGGAGAGAAACAGACAGTGAGAAAGAAAGTGAGAAATCCCTCCCCCAGAGGGATAGCCACACTACAACCCCTTCTCCTCCATTCTCCTCCTGGGATTTTTGGACACACACACGCTCGCCATGATTTTCAAGCCTTCGCATCCGGGACTCAAACTGTGGCCAGCTATGTGCGAGTTCAGCACCGTAACCATTATGCCACCTGCTGACCCCCATGCACTCTGACTTTTAATCCTCACAGGATCCTGAGGAGGCATGGTTATCCTCATTTGAACTGGCAGAAAACTGATTTAGCCACGATCACACAGATAATAAGTGGTGAAACTGGGACTGAAACCCAGGTCGGTTTGACTTCACGGCCAAGATCC